>NC_067473.1:20153948-20753948 GCF_947179515.1 Apodemus sylvaticus | reverse complement strand
CTATAAGGTTGTTCCCTTACCCACCCACCTATTCCTGCATCCCTGCTTTGGAATTGGGGCATCAAGCCCTCCAAGGACAAAGTGCTTCTCCTCCCATTGATGCCCAACAAAGCTATCCTCTGCTACATATGGAGCTGGAGCCATGTGAACTCCTTGGTTGGTGGTTTAGTCCCTGCGATCTCTGGAGGGGTCTGGTTGGTTGATATTGTTGTTTTTCCCATGGGGTTGAAAACCCCTACAGCTCCTTCAGTCCTTTCTGTAGCTTTTATTTTGAGGACCCATTGTTCAGTTCAATGGTTTGCTGACATTTTTATTACATATGTACTTTGCTTGTCATATGGGTCTTTTAACAATTTCATCAGGGACTGCCTCTGACTCTGTTTCCTGCCTTTGGGTCACCTTCCCTGAGCTGGGCTTTTCTTTCTGGCTTTAGTGGAAGAAGATGCACTGAATCCTGCTGCTACATGAAGTGCCACGGCAGGTTTTTACACAAGGGCATTGGGTGTCCCTTCTCTGAGGAGTGAAGGATAGAGAAGAAGGGGGAATGGCATGTGACGGAGGTCTAGATGGGAGGAGAGGAAGGAGATGGGCTGCAATTGGGATGTAAAGTAATATTAAAAAAAATCAAATCAAACTTTCCGTGAAAATTTTTACTCCTTTGCTCAGTTTAATCTCCACTTTTGCTCACTCTATATTCCCCAAAATATTGCAAAAAATCAGTTGTATATGTCTCTCATATCTGATGTCTTATATTTTCCCTTTAAAGTAGATACATCCTTATATTATAAAACTTGAGAAAAATTTCAACCTCCACAAATACTGAAAGAATTAATCCAGTCCTATCATACCTAGTAGCCAATGATTTATTTCAATTCACAATAAAAAATGTGTGATTTTTGCCTGAACATTAACTAATATATTATGCATACTGTGAAAAGAGAGGCTTATAAATGAATGAGACTATATTTCCCTCCAAGCTACTATAAAGATTGTATCAGGGAAACATATCAAAGAAATATTATAAACATTTTCTAATGTGATATTAAATATGCCTGTGACAGGAAACTTCACTTTGTCTACAGAATCTAAAACTTGCATGGTATAAATTAATTGAAAATAAGACTCTGCCACTATTTTAAGATAGTAAGGTTATTTGATATTCTTGTGGTTTGAATAGAGGCTCAATATTATGGTATATATTTCGTGTAAAGGACACTCAACTATGTTATTGCCAACTTAAGGAAAACAGAATTCTGTAGAGACTATGGGGCTTTTTCATAACTCATCAAGTTTGGTGACAGAACTAAACATAAGACATGAGAATTCTCATATTTATTATATTTCCTTGAGCTAGATTTTATTATCTATATTTCATAAATCATAAATTAAGCTATTTTTAAATGTCTGCTTCCCTTTGACAAGTATGTTGGAGTTTAAAAGGAAAAAAAGTCTGTTCTTCTGGTAGGTAAAAATCAGCAGGAGAAGGCAATCATGTAAACATAAGCTCCTCACAATGCTGGGGCTTCCACACAATGTACTCTACATGTTCACAATAGGCAAGGTGAACACCTAAGTCTGGATAAAGCATGATCTGAAAAATATCTGTAGAAAATGAAATGTGTGAACCTGCCAGCCATTGAAAAATGTCATCTGACAACAATGGAGCCCAAAGGAAATGTATTCCAGCGAAAAACAAAAATATACATACAAAGAAACATCAATACAGCTGAAAGATTCACTTAGCAGTTGCTGAAACAGCTAACACAAGGAATCAAGAAAGACAATGGAGAAGGATCCAACCACATCTTACAAATTAAGTTAGACTTGGAGCCAGTAGGATCAGTGGATAAACAAAGACATGACTGTGACTATTTGGGACTAGAATTATATAACATAGACATTGTGAAGAATAGTCAAAGGGAAAATATTTCTTCAAAATTTACTTAAAGGGTGATGCTGAATCAATTTTGGTAAAGTATTTCACAGAATAGCATAATAGATATTCTATATGATAGAGATACAAGAGCCAAATGAGAACCAAATAGAAAAGCATCAGGAGAAAAGAAGCACCACAGAAGTCTCCATTTGCACATTGCTTTCTTTGTTATAAACAGCCACACATATTACTCTTAAAAATTGATACATCCTCTAATCTAACAATATGATTCAGGCTAAATAAGATGACCCACTAAACCCAAACCCCACTCTTATTTCCAACAATGTCATAAGTCCAAATATATCTTACTTTGGTCCTTGAAAATATATTAAAGTCTTTGAATATATATTGTGCATTAATAATGCTTCAGATGACATTAAACATATATCTTTTCCATTTCAGAGATTGGTACTTAAATAATGCAATGGTCAAGGATCTTTTGCCTTTTTACTGATATCAGCATAGTAGCTCATCTCAAGAAGATTCTTCTTGCTGACTTACCCCATTCATCCAAAGTACTTAAATAACTTCTTTATTTGAACAACATGAGCAATGGCTAAAGCTATTAATGTGTATAAAAGCTCGACATTTTATGTGTTTTGTCTCAAAACAAACCTCTTTAAATATTTCATTTTATAGCAAAAGAGGGTCTTGACCTTTGTATTTAATTTCTGTTCTAATTATGAAGGTCAAAAACAGAATATTACTTACAGAGTACCTCCTGAAATGTTAATGCATTGACTGCCCATTCCAACTTCCACCACTTAAAATATTTCAACCACTAGATACAGAATTTAATTAAAGTAGAAATTACATTATAAGATTCAGAAAATTTAGTTACTAGGGTGAATTGTTCTTATTATTTTAACTGCAGAAGCCAAAATTAAATTGTGATAATAATTATGATCATGACCTTATGGATGAATCTGACGGTGGTAATAGAATAAAATTCCATGTCTATGAAAATCTTATGTAGAAAATTCTGTTCTCCAATGATTTGGATATCATTATATTGATTTCTCATTTGGTCAACACAGAGTTCAATAAAATTAAGTAAACTAAGCGACTATACATGAGAAGGTCAGGAATAGGAACTAAGTGAATATGTAAGGAAAAAAATTGTTGCATAAACAAAAATAAACAAAATTTAAAGGTAAAAGATAAAAGAATCAAAGACTAATCTGATACAGCAATCCTTCTTTCAAAGAATTAGCCCAATCCTGAATTTTTGTCCAATACAGGAATATATTTTAAGACAGTTGCTTTACCCAAAGGAATAAAAGTGTTTTAAAATTGAAATTCCATTTCCTGCCTAGAGATAAGCCAAAACACCCATCTTACCTATATCTATCTTTTAGTAATAAATTTAAGATTTTTTCACAGGAAAAGAAGTAATGTCTTAATGTCAGAGGATAGACATGGCAGTCTCAGTTTTACCTGTGTATTCCTGTGCTGGTGAATGCCCATTCTGGTTGGACTCCTCTCTTTGCAATGAAAATGAATAGAGATAGTAATTAGAGGTAGATATTCATCAAAGAGAATAGAGGAAAGGGAGGAGGGGCAAATAAATAGAAAGAAGAGGTAAGAGAGGAGATAGAAAGAAGTGTACATAATTCTTACTTCTTGTATTTGGCACTAAATCCACAAATGCTCTGCAGTTTTATGAATTGAATGTCAAAGGCACAAAGTGGAATTAACATCATGTAGAACAAGAGGAAGTTCAAAGAAATTAGAGTTAGTTTATTCTTGTTATGGGAACTAAGTTTTCGATCTCAACTGCATCTTGCTATTGGCTTTCTACCTGCTGAGATCTGTCCTTCTACCTTTTACAGAATCTTGTCCTGTCAAACACTGCAGAATGCTAACTCTAAATACTATCCCTCTTCTCCATGTCTTCGGTATTTCTGACTTCTGGCTCTTTGTAGCATTTAAACATGCCCTGCTCCATAATTCTCTAACAAATAGCAATTTGTTGCTCCAAACTAACAGTCACTTTTAAATTAGCATCTTCCTTTGATCTATGATCATTTTGCTTGTTCTATTTCATGAATTTCATAGCATTCATTTCCTGCCCCACATTTCTGTCACTTAATGTAAGAAATACTTATTGCCCCAATACTGAAATTTCTTAGCAATCTTAGCACAAGGTATGTTTTTTCTCTCACCCTCTAAGTTCTCCTTGCCAATTCTATTTGTTTATACAGAATATCTTTGTGTTAAAATATCTGAATAATGTGACCTGTATGTATGTTTTCAGGGTTCACCATTGGTATTGGATAACCAATCAAAATGTACACTTTTCTTATTTAATTTCTGCCTTCCTGTTTCCTTTCTTTAAACCGTTCCACATATCTGCCTCCTGCTCTTTTAAAAAATCACCAACCCTGTGGTATATCTACACAATGGAGTACTATTCAGCCATTAGAAACAATGAATTCATGAAATTCTTAGGCAAATGGATGGACCTAGAGAACATCATACTAAGTGAGGTAACCCAGACTCAAAAGATGAATCATGGTATGCACTCACTAATAAGTGGATATTAACCTAGAAACCTGGATTACTCAAAACATAATCTACACATCAAATGAGGTACAAGAAGAAAGGAAGAGTGGCCCCTTGTTCTGGAAAGACTCAATGAAGCAGTATTCAGCAAAACCAGAATGGGGAAGTGGGAAGGGGTGGGTGGGAGGACAGGGGGAGAGAAGGGGGCTTACGGGACTTTTTGGGAGTGGGGGGACTAGGAAAGGGGAAATCATTTGAAATGTAAATAAAAAATATACCGAATAAAAAAATATTAAAAAAAATAGAACTCAAGAAGTTAGACTCCAGAAAACCAAATAATCCTATTAAAAAATGGAGTACAGAGTTAAACAAAGAATTTTCACCTGAAGAACTTTGGATGGCAGAGAAGCATCTTAAAAAATGCTCAACTTCACTAGTCATTAGGGAAATGCAAATCAAAACAACCCTGAGATTTCACCTTATACCAGTCAGAATGGCTAAGATTTAAAAATTCAGGAGACAGCAGATGTTGGCAAGGATGTGGAGAAAGAGGAACCCTCCTCCACTGCTGGTGGGGTTGCAAATTAGTACAACCACTCTGGAAATCAGTCTGGCGGTTCCTCTGAAAACTGGGCACCTCAGTTCCAGAAGATCCTGCTATACCACTCCTGGGCATATACCCAGAAGATTCCCCAGCATGTAATAAGGATACATGTTCCACTATGTTCATAGCAGCCCTATTTATAATTGCCAGAAGCTGGAAAGAACCTAGGTATCCCTCAACAGAAGAGTGGATGCAAAAATATGTGGTATATATACACAATGGAGTACTATTCAGCCATTAGAAACAATGAATTCATGAAATTCTTAGGCAAATGGATGGAGCTAGAGAACATCATACTAAGTGAGGTAACCCAGACTCAAAAGATCAATCATGGTATGTACTCACTAATAAGTGGATATTAACCTAGAAAACTGGAATACCCAAAACATAATCCATACATCAAATGAGGTACAAGAAGAACGGAGGAGTGGCCCCTGGTTCTGGAAAGACTCAGTGAAGCAGTATAGGGCAAAACCAGAACAGGGAAGTGGGAAGGGTTGGGTGGGAAAACAGGGGGAGGGAAGGGGGCTGATGGGACTTTTGGAGAGTGGGGGGTCTAGAAAAGGGGAAATCATTTGAAATGTAAATAAAAAATATATCAAATAAAAAAGGATCTTATAAAAAAATCTATGACCTTTTAAAAAAATTAACAGAGAGCAAGTAGATATATGAAAGGCTTTAGAGGGAAAAATAAGAAGTGGGAATAATGTAATATAATTGCAAAAAAGAAGAAAGAATTTTGAAAGTTCCAGAATATGTATGAGATATTGCACAATCATATTATCAATCAGGGTTAGGGTTAGGGTTAGGGTTATATATGTTTCTAACCTTATATATAAATGACAAAAATTATTATTTCTATAACTAGTCTATATAGATGTATCACGAAGCCTTAACAGCATAATTCTAAACTTCTATCTTACACAATAGTTTTCAAGCCTTTCCCAAATTTGCTGTTCTGGTATGCAACAATGTATGGAAACCAACCTGTTGAACCAAATTCCAGGACACTGTGATATTCATCTTATTCTCTATTAAACAAGGATTCTTTTAGATATTGAGTTCTGATATTTGTGCTTCAAAATATTTTTCATTTTTTTCCATCTTTTCTCTTTTCCCTAGCTAAAAACAGTATTATCACTTAAGATAGCAAAAGAGTCTTTCACACATTTAACATGTCTTCACACATTTTACATAATCTCTAAAAGTATACAAAATAAATACTTTTATAAATCAAGCAGAATCACATCATATATTTGCTCATTTTTATATGACCCTGTGATCCTTCAAAGGTCACTATCCCAGTTTATTTCACATTCATGTTACTTATTATGCTAGCATCCATACATAAAGTTAAACTGTTGTCCCTAAGAGAACAAATCTGTTCCCTCGAATTTTCTAATTCATAAAATTTGACTCAGTATACTTCATAACGTGTAGATATTACACATTCATAAACAATATTGTAACTTCATGATGACAAGCTACACTTACCTATAATTAAATTTCTAGACTCTGAGCTCTTTCTGATACATAACGGGGAGGCAGTTCACATTTCTTGAGTGGATACCCCATCACATATTTGTGATTATAAGTAAACAGCAAAGCTATATAAATGAAGCCATAGAATGGGAGCCAAAGGAAATTAAAACATATCTTTTAGATTGCAAGATTGTTTTTACAGAATTTAAGCTATTTAGTATAATAGAAATAGCTTTATCATTTTAAAAGCACACATCTATACAACATAAAAAATACTTCTGAATGGGTTACATTGCTGCAAACATGTGAAGACATATTAAATGTGTCAAAGGCTGTTCTAATATCTTGATTAAGAGATAACAGTGGTCTTACCTAATGATAGCTCTAGGTTAAATTGCAATCCATACAAGAGAATAAAATGATAGGGAAAAGGACAGAAAACAAGGACAACAAGGATGAAAGGAACAAGATGAATTTGATTTTAAGTTTTAAAATGTCTGGATTCAAATTTAGGGGAGAAAGCAGAACCTGAAATAGTTCACAGGCATTTAGGCACCTCCCCAATAACCAATAGTAAGCATGCAGGGCAGTGGTCAAGGTTGGATAAACCTAATGAATTTGCCTGGAAAGTATGTAATATCAGACAGGAAGCTTTGGTAAACATTGGGCAAACATGCATGATTTCTTCTGAAGATAAGTTTATGAGAACTTAGTCTTGATAAATTAAACTAAGAGGACCTTCAATGTAATGCCTTCATGTGGTGTGCTTCTATCTTGTCTAAATTGAAACACTGCCTGCTTCAGGAAGGAAGGAGACCCAATGAATCTCAAGAAACAAATGAAACATAACAGCATCTTGAAAGCCCACAGAACTTAGAAGGGTGAAGAAATTCAGAAAGTTTAAGATTCATAAATCCCCCTTTGCAATGCTATTAGCTGGGGACAGGAAATTCTGATGGAAACTGTCTGCAAGGTGGACAGGAGCTCTTGGAATATGAGTCTCACAAGCCATCACTGTGCTGGAATAGACTTCTCAATTATAAAGCTGTCTCTGGTTACTCATGGTCTTGTAAATAACACCAGTAAGATCATTGATCTGCCAGACTGCCCTTTGGTAGGCCATTTCTTTGTATTTTTTCTAAGGGAAGACAACAAAATGTCTGCTTACATCTTCCAAGGAAAATTAAGTCAACTCACACACTTATTGACACTTTCTTGATGTATCCAGAAAAAAATGCAAGATTTCCTTTCATAGTCTGACCTAATGAAAATGTGAATAATCTCAATTCAATATAATGTGTTTAACAGTATGATATTTACTCATGATACAGTCTCTCATGTATAGCATATCAAAAGTCCAAAGAATGCTAAAAGCACATATACCATGATTCAATTAATGGTGAAGATAGATGACATAATTACTCTGTAATCCTTAACCACAACGTTGCTAATAACAAAACAAAAGAGAAACATTCAGAATGTAACACACTGTATTCAACAGTTTTACTAAGTGCAAAGATAATTTCATCTTAGTCAACAATCATAATATGTGTCTATTTAAATGCTACATAAGAACAAAAAGTGTATCTCTATTTCCAGGATTTGATTTCCCCATGCAGTTTAAAACAAATTGAGTTCTATTGGGTCAATGCAATTTACAAGTACTGACATAATTACTTTTATTATTGAGAAAGAAATGAAAGTGTTGAAATTAGGAACAGTAGAGTGGACAAGGATTTGGTGATGGAATCATTGACTGACATGGATATAAGACTCCCAGGTTTTGTCCCTATTTTTCCCACACCAGTGAAAAATAAAGTCCATGCAGTTCTACTGTTGACTCTTAAGATGTTCATGGTACTGCTGAGGGTAGGGCATTTTGTTAAATTGTTTGTTGTTGTGGTTTGCAAAATCCAGGACACAGACATGCTAAACACGTGTTTACCCATTAAGTTGTACAATGTTACAGTCTGAGTACTTCTCATTGCTATGAAATTAGTATAAACTTCATGATACAGACTACAGAGTAATTGTGACAACTAACTTCTCTATTAATTCAATCGTGGTACAAGAACATTCAATAACTTTTTAAAAAATTTGGGAATGCTATATGAGACTCAGTGAATACCAAACTGTTTAAAACATTAAATGCAAACAAAAATTGCACTGGAATTATTTATACCTTCTTTACAGCAAACTGTTAAAAGAAATTCCAGTATTGTGCTGTGGAACATCTCAGCACAGGGGAAAATTTCTCTTTTAGCTGCCCAAAATACTTTTGATTATCCCACATTTTGCAGTTCATGAGGAAGTTTTAGTATCATACTTTTGGAACTAGCTATTTTCTTACATTAGTACTAATTTCAATTATAGCATAATATGCTTCTATCTCTGTATAAAAACATGAAAATAACCCAAAAGTCTTGCTTCTCTTCCAAAGGACACAGGTTTGGTTTCTAACAAACATGTGGTGGATTACAGCCACCTCTAACTCCAGTCCCAGGGAATCTGGTACCCCTTTCTTGCCTCCCAGAGCAACAAATACTCAGATAAACATGCAGACAAAAGATAAATACATAAAAACAATTCTTAAAATAATAATAAAAACATAACCCAAATGCTGTCATAATGATAATCTTGGAAAAGCGCCAGCATTGTGGAGACGCGAAGCAAACATCAAGAGTTTGAGAATAGATGATGATCAATATTGTATGCAATTTCATATGACCATGTTGTAATCATGTAAACTATTGGTCAAGAGTAACTGTTCATAATACTTGTTCTCTGTGACCTGAGTCAATTATTGCAAGGAAAATGAGGGAGGGAGGAAGGGAGGGAGGGAGGGAGGGAGGGAGGGAGGGAGGGTAGGAGGGAAGGAAGAAGGGAGGGAAGAGAGGAGGAAGAGAAGAAGTTAGTGAAGAGAGAGGTTAGTTATTTAGTATCTTATCATGTCAAAATTTTTAATATTCTAATTGCAATGGTTTGATGTGGTCTGTACTCCATGGGTCATGTGTTTTGAGTCTGGCCTCTAAAAAAGTGCTAGGACATTTAAAGACAAGCGGATCATGCTACTGGAAGCATTGCCCTCATAAGGAATTTCTGCAGTTTATAAGAAAACCCATTACATTCCTCAAAAGCTGGACTAAAATTAGTAAACATGGGCTATGGATCAGTAGTCAAGAGCACTGGGTACTCTTCAAGAGGACTTATTCAAACCTAAGCATCAATATAGTGGCTGAAATCTATCTGTAATAACAGTTTCAGGGTGTCTGCCGATACTGTCTTCTGACTTTTTTGGGGATCAAGCATTCACAAGATACAAAGCATGTACAAAGGTAAAATACCCATACACATAAACAAAAATTTAAAAAACTAAACCCTGTACCAGCATTTGTGTTTTGTTTTACTTTGAGATCCTTCTCTCTCAGCTTCTATAATGTATAGACAAAGAGGGCACCCTCTTGAGAACAAACTGATGACTAGCCAAGACTGCCAAAGAAATAAACTTCTCTAATTTATAAACAATAATTTCTCTAGGCAATTTAAATGGACTAATACTACCAAAATATGGAACAGGAATGAGGAGGCTGGGATAGTATTATACACCATCTAGCTCAATGGAAAGGAACAATGATAAAAACCTTTTAAATTATCAAAAGAAACTCTGTAACTCTCTCTCTCTCTCTCTCTCTCTCTCTCTCTCTCTCTCTCTCTCTCTCTCTGTGTGTGTGTGTGTGTGTGTGTGTGTGTGTGTGTGTGTGTGTGTGTTTGGGTATGTTTGTGTTGTATGTGTTTGTGTGTTTACGTGTGTGTGTGTATGTGTGTTAGTGTGTGTATTGTATATGTGTGTGAGTATGTAAATGTATGTGGCTGTGTTTGTGTTTTAGTATGTATTTATCTGTCTGCTTATATACAAGCATACAACAGGGGTCTAGAGAGTGTTTTTAAAGATATTTCTCTCAATATTTCTCAGAAAACATCCAGTTCTAGTTGTTCCTACATATGTCATTACTTGAAATTAAAAAGTAGTGTTTGTTCAGAAAATGTTTCTTCAAACTTTAAAGTAGACACATTTTTACCAAAATGAGCCAAAACCAACCAACCAAAGAAGCAAAAACAAGTTATCCTCATGTCTCTTGGTGTTTGAGAAAAGAGAAAACAGTAATTTAAAGTGTTAAAATTATTAATTTAATGAGATGGAGCTAAATATCTATGATTAAAATTGACAAGAGGTAAGCAATAAAATCTCTCTACTTATAACAAACAGCTAATTTTATAAATAAAACTGTCAGCATGACTCATGAGGAGGAAATACATGCAAGCTTTCTTTCAATGTCAAATAAGAGGCTTTACATAGCCACGTTTCCTGGGGTCTAAGTTGCATATCATCTAGCCAATGGGATATAATTAGACATGAAATTTCCGTGAAATCACAGCTGCTTGGCAGAAAAGTCCTAAGTAATTTAATGTACAATGGATAGGATTTTAAAGTATATTTATGGGTATAAGTGAACATATGGTGACTCTCAAAGTACAGGCCCTAGACCTCTTCCTCTTGGCAGGATGCTACTCATGATTTGGTGAAGTTGGGAGTCTTTTGTCAGCTTGGTTTCAGTATAATTTATTGCCAGTTTAAAACATCTTATTCTATACAAAAAAAAATGTGACATGAAAAATGAGTCAGGAGTGATATTGTGCTACAGCCAGGAAATCTAGATATGAGAGCTCAGGTCTAAAGGGAGAAAACAATTAAAATCAGCAAGATGGACAGTGACAGATTGAATTTAAAAGAATTGCATTGAATATTTTCTCCATGGATTTCCTCTGGATACATGTTTCTCCATGAACTGTGCTAGTATGAAAAAATTGGATTCTTTTTTAAAGATCATGATTCAGAGGGACTTGAACATTTTTAGAAGTCTACAGAGCTACTAGTTGACTGGAATTTAGTGGATGTTCAAATGCATGGAAGAGAATAGTAGAAATTAATTGTCTGACTTAAGGGTGTAAAGGCCATTTCCTGCCACTGTATACCCATATAAACTTATTTTATTGCTGTTGCCTCACTACAGTGAAATTTTAAAGACATTTTACCAAGAAATGATGGAACAGTATATGGCAATTCATGTCATATATCCCATGCAGTGAAGGTTTGGAACCACAATCTAAACTTGTCTTCTCCTTGGCCTCTGAAACACATGTCTTTAGATTTTCTCAGTAGTGTGCTATGGCAAACTGGCAGCCACATTACTTGGTGAGAAAGACAAAACTACCAGGGGACACTTATAATTCTCTCTGCTAGAGAGAATTAAATTTGGGAGAGATAAATAAAAAATGGCCACCCTAAGCTATCAAACCTAAAAATGATTGGTGGGAGAAATCAGAAAGGGGAGAAAGATGGATAAAATAACAAACATTTTTATCAATGTTTTACGTACTTTGTGATAAACATTTAACTTTTAAGTTTACAGGTCAAAATAAAAATCAGGTTAACTCTGAAAATGTAATTAATGTTGAAATTCGGCTAAAGCTAATTATTTACAGGTAGATGTGAACTTCCTTGTCATGTCTTTTAGGGAAGATGCACTTTTTTTAATAGGGAAAAAAAATTGAGATAGTATCTAATAAGGGATACTTTACTTTCTGTTGCTTAATTTTATTGTAAATTTGATCAAATGCCTAACCAACAGCAAGAAAACATCTTGTGTGGGTTCACAGTTCGAGGCAATATCCTCTATCAAAACGAGCAAAGCACAGCAACAGAGACCTGGGTAGCTATTCACATTGTATAGCATTCAGGTTGCTGAGAACCAAACGGAAGAGGGGCCGGCTACAAGCTGAAGTTCTTCTTTCTTCAGGCTCTACCTCCTTCACAAGGGTTCCGAAATCTTCTAATACAACACAACAGGCACAAAACCAGGACACAAACCCTGGAGCCTGAAGGAGACAGGTTACATTGAAACAGCAACACTTGTCTCATTCTTTTTGCAATTACTGTTTCGTTTACCCATCACTCTTCTCGGGTTCATTCCTGTATATTCTTATCCATGGTGACCAAGTGATACAAACAGCACTTAAGCATTTATCTGTTGTTTCACCCTTGTATTATAATTAGTAAAACAATCCACAGAATTCTTAACAAAGAGTCTTTGTTTCCTTATGTATTATTTGAGACAAAATCACTGTACCTGAGGTCAAAGGAGACATTTCTGATAGATTTCTAATTAGGAAGTTAAAGAAAACAGTGTATTATAAGATTTTGTAAAGCCTCTGATAATTCTTCAATGTAAAATCAGGTATACATATTGAAACTGAATTTTTATAAATAACTTGGGACTAAATAGAGTAATTTAAAGCAAAACAAAACAGTAAGAAAACAAATTAAGGTAGTCTCATAATTATTAATCTTAAATATTTCAATTTTATTGCATAAGGGAAGGAATATTATACAAAATTAGTAATTGTATCCTAGTAGATACTAACTGTGGAGACCATAAAAAGCGCACACTCACCTGTTCAGTGATTTATTTAAAAATAAACTATTATGTAGTTATATCTTTTTCACAATAAAACTATCATCTATATCCCATATCTGGCCTACCTTAATTTCTCTCAAGTTCACAGCTAATTTAAAAATTATCTTTCTCTGGTGAATCCTATTATTCTCAAATACTCTATTAAAATAACTATATTTTGACACTATAAAACTTCTAGACTTATTTCAAAACTATAAAAAACTTTTTCTTGGTAATAAATTACTTCTGAGTAAGAAAACAACACCCCTCCTAGGAGCATAACAATCATTTTATAGAAGAAACATGCTCCTGGGTGGGATTTTCAAGACTATAAATTTTTGTAACTTTTTAACAATCTTAGACTTGAAAGACACAGTACTTTTAGATCCCTAATGATAGAATAAAAATAGCCCTTGAAGAAGAGGTTTAAAGCGTGTACCCATTTACAGCAGAGTCATTATTCCACTAGCTTGTGTAGAAACATAATGGACAGAGCAACCTTTCCTCTCCTGGAGCAGTCCCATATAATCCCTATTAGATGCTTTTGTAGGTTATGTTTTCATTGAGCAAGTGTTGCCCAGCTAGTATAGAACCTTCTGGGATTTGCATATCTTTAGTCATTTGAGGAAACCTCCTTGCTTTGAGAACGTTCATTCCAGCTGAATATGCAACCCTCAGTGTCAGTCCATTCCATTAATTATGAACATACGAGGCCCTACCTCCACATTTCCTGTATGATGGGTGATCAGCTAATTGATTGGTACTGTATTGAAGCACTACATAATTTCTAACTCTGGATCCCTCCTTTACAGACTGTGAAGCCTAGTGAAAAGCTCTTTTATTATTATGAGTTTAAGAGCAAATTTAAATGAGAAAAAAATATTAAAATACTTGCATTGTCCTATAAAGTTTCTATTATTACTTCATATTATTCATTAGTTGCACAAAAGTATATACTGAATAAAATAAATCGGACTTAGAAAGACTTAGTCTCTCACCTATGAGACCTGGACTTCCTATAGCTACATAAAATTTTACATACACACATACACACACACACACACACACACGGAGAGAGAGAATGAGAGTAATTCTGAGACTACAGGACTGGTGAAATAAGAAGGAATAATGTGAGAAGGAAGGAGAGAAAATGAGTCTAGGGGCAAAAATATAACTAAAATATGAAATATCTTTATGAAATTCATCACAATAATCAAACTTTATGTGAATTTTATTCTAAATAGTATTATTCTGCATACACATCAAAGAAGCAATAAAATAATGAACATAAGCTTAATATAAACATTTAATAATAGTTCTGGCACTGAGGACAAAGTTTGGAAATGGTGAATCAAAAAGGTGAGTCTTCCTTCTCATGATATTTGGAAACATGTGCGTATGACATCTACTTAGGCTGCTGCAAAAAATACCACAGATTTAGGAATTACACAGGTTTACATCTTATGGGTCTGGAGTCTGGACTTTAAGATCAAGGGGCGATCAGATTGATATCAGGTGAAAGGCTTCCTCCTGTCTCATAGAAAACACATTTTCAACTTGCTTCTTCACATAGGGTAAGGGGTAACGGGTCTTTTAGAAGGTAACTCTATTCTTAAAGCATTTGTCTTCGTGGTCTAATCAATTTTGTATTGGATATTTTCTTTTTTACATTTCAAATGTTTTCCCCTTTCCAGGTTTCCCTTTCAGAAACCACCTATCCCATCCCCCTCCTCCTGCCTCTATGAGGGTGCTCCCCCACCCACCTTCCACTCCCATCTTCCTGCCCTAGCATTCTCCTACACTGGGGCATTAAATACCCTCAGGTACAAGGGCTGCTCCTCCCACTGATTTCCAACAAGGCCATCCTCTGCGCATATGTGGCCAGCACCATGGGGCCTTCCATGTGTATTCTTTGGTTGGTGGTCCAGTCCACGGGAGCTCCAGTCTGGCCTGTTGACACTGTTGCTCCCTTCATGGGGCTGCAAACCCCCTCAGCTCCTTCAGTCCCTTCTCCAACTCCTCCATTGTGGCCCTCCCCTCCCCACAACTTCGCTCAATCCAATGCTTGGCTGCAAGCATTCACCTCAGTATTTGACAGGCTCTGGCAGAGCCTTTCAGGAGACAGCCATATCAGGTTCCATCAGCAAGCACTTCCCAGCATTCATAAGAGCATCTGGGTTTGGTGGAATATAAGATGGATCCCCAGGTGGGGCAATCTATGGATGGTCTTTCCTTCAGTCTCTGCTCCACACTTTGCCTCCATATTTCCTCCTGTGAGTATTTTGTTCACCCTTCTAAGAATCACTGAAGCATCCACATTCTGTTCTTCCTTCTTCTTAGGTTTCATATGGCTATGAATTGAATCTTGAGTATTCCTAACTTTTGGACTAATATCCACTTATCAGTGAGTACATACAAGGTGTGTTCTTTTCTGAATGAGTTACCTCACTCAAAATTATATTTTCAAGTTCCATCCCTTTGCCTGTGAATTTCATGAAGTCATTGTTTTTAATAGCTAAGTAGTATTCCATTGTTTAAATATGTATTTTCTGTAACCGTGCCTCTGTTTAGGGACAACTGGCCTCTTTCCAGCTTTGGGCTATTGTAAATATGACTGCTATGAACCTAGTGGAGAATGTGTCCTTAATATGTTGGAGCATCTTCTGGGTATATACCAAGAAGTCATATTGCTGGTTGATCACATAATGCTATGTCCAATTTTTTTGAGAACCCACCAGTTGTTTATCAGCTGTAGGAGTTCTCTGGTGGAGTTTTTGGGGTCACTTAAGTATACTATAATATCATCTGCAAATAGTGGTATTTTCATTTCTTACTTTCCAGTTTTTGTCCCTTTGACCTCCTTTTGTTTTCTAATTGCTCTAGCTAGAACTTCAAGTACTATATTGACAAGATAGGGAGCGAGAGAGGGCAGTCTTGTCTAGCCCCTGATTTTAATGGGATTGCTTTTAGTTTCCCTCTATTTACTTAAATGTTGGATACTGGTTTGCTCTATATTGCTTTTACTATGTTTTGGTATGGGCCTTGAATTCCTGATCTTTCCAAGACTTTGAACATGAAGGAATGTTGACTTTTGTCAAATGCTTTTTCAGCATCTAATGAAATGATCATGTGTTTTTTCTCTTTGAGTTTGTTCATGTAGTGGATTACATTGATGAATTTTTGAATATTGAACCATCCCTGCATCTCTGGGATAAAACCTACTTGATCTTGGTGAGTGATAGTTTTTATGTGTTCTTGGATTCAGTTGGCAAGAATTTTATTGAGTATTTTTGCATCTATATCCATAAGGGAAATTGGTCTACAGTTCTTTTTCTTTGTTGGGTTTTTGTGAGGTTTTGGTATCGATGTAACTGTGGCTTCAAAGAATGAATTGGGTAGGGTTCCTTCTGTTTCTATTTTGTGGAATAGTTTCAAGAGTATTGATATTAAGTCTTCTTTGAAGGTCTGATAGAATTCTGCACTAAACCCATTTGCCCTGGCCTTTTTTTTTTTTTTTTTTTTAGTTGGGATATTTTGATGACTGCTTCTATTTCTTTAGGGGTTATAGGACTGTTTATATGATCCTGATAATCACTTCTATAAAAGCTCTACCTCTTAAAACTATCACATTCAGGGTCAGAATTTTAATATGTAAATTGGTCTTGAGAGGCTGATATTAGACAAAGATCTCTTAGATCTGAAATATCTTTATGAGCTATCTTATATCTGAACTTTGAACTTAAGACATTACATGATGTTTCTTTGTATACTTTACTTGATCATGAAGTTTTTAATTTTTTAAACATTCAATAAGAGTATATATAAACATATATTCTTAAATATGTGTTTCTTAATATCAAGTATATCTTTCAATGACATGTTAGAAGGCTGATTATGAAACAGTATAACTTGTAAAGTTAATTTAGAAGATCTAGAGAGTAGAATAGTTAGACACTAGTGTTAGGATAAGAGAAGTGGGAAAACAGGGAGGGGTTAATGAAATCAGGAGTGGAGAAGGAGGAAAATCCATAGGAAGAGGGAGAATGGATAAATTATAATAAGGATATTTGAAAAGCTATAAGAATACAGATTACTGTTGGATGGTGGTGGTGTATGACACTTGGGGGACAGAGGCAGGCAGATTTCTGAGTTCGAGGCCATCCTGGTCTACAGAGTGAATTCCAGGACAGCCAGGCATACACAGAGAAACCCTGTCTCAAAAACAAACAAACAAAAATACAGATTATTTTGTTACTCAAAAATACATATCCTATATATGTATATATGCATATAATAATGGGAATATGCATACATATATAAAATGGAGGTATACACAAAAGGAGACATTTCTCCCCACAAAGCTGTAACAAAATCTTCAATGCCAGTCATGATAAACACCCTTCTGAAACTCCCCAAATAATATATACTATTGCCACTGCCTTTTTTTGAATCCTAAAGTCTGAATATATGATCTTGTTGGTAAAGACACCATGATTAGGAGACAGGACTTGTAGAAATTCAACTGGAAATACCCCAAATCCTCTTTCCTAAGGACTAGCTCTTATAGTACATAGAGATACTGTAAACGTTCTCAAGGGCAGGACATTGAAGGATGTCCCTGTTGCTGAAGCCACCACTCATTGTAGACACAGGACTCCAAAATTTTACCTGAATCTCATTCAAGCCTCCTCCTTGAGAATGGCTTTCAAACACCAAAACTGTCCAAGCTGCCAAGGGAAGATCACATTTTCCAGTCACAAGGAATGCTTATGAACCATAGCAATGATCATCACAAAGGATATCCCCAGGAGTACAATCCTGATATCTATATCTTGGGGTAACTAACAGCTTTCTTAATTAATAGGCTCACTCAATTGGAGAGAATTCATGCCAGATAACCTAATGACTAGTAGGACTGTGGACTCTCAGGGAGATCCTACAACTGCCTCTTCCTTTGGCAGTATAATTTCTAACTCCTTTCTATGTAGTTATCCTTTTATCCACAGATAAGTGTCTCCCAAATAAGCCTCTTTTTGCAAAAACAAATTGGAGACAATTACACAAATCTACTCTTCAAAATGGAAGAAATAACTGTTGTGCGCAGGAGCAGTTGTAGAGGAAATATACAGAAATGCAAATGGTGTAGATATAGTAGTTGTGTATGAAAAATCTCTGAAATTAAATAAAATTAAAATAAAAATATTTCTACAATTTCGTCAAAAATAATCAATTAGAGATTATTCATAATTATTCCCATTCTCCGTGAACACAAAGATAATATTTAATCTTGTTTTCTCCTTCATCACCTAATCCAAAGGACAGCAATTATGCTATGTAGGAACTTGCTACTTATGTTCACATAATAAACAAGGTCAAAATAAAAAGAGGGGTAGCCAAGGGTAGCTGTTGAAGGAACAATGCTGTTGTGAGTATTACAGGTTTTCAAGACACTGGGAGCAGTAGAAAGGAAGAGTGTCATCAGTCAAGTTTGGGGGAAGTATCTCAGTATGTCTTTAAAAATCACACAACTAAATGCTTTGAGCTGTTTCATTCTCTTGCTTCATTCTTTTAATGCAGTATTGTTAATTGTCTCTGAAGCACTGTTGTCATATGAGCCAGTACACTCATGATTTCTAAGAGTTGTTTTCATATAAAGAATGCAGTGTTTTAACTGCTAGCACTACATAAGTTAACTCCACAGAAATCCCAGAATTGTGAAAGGCTTAATGCCTTGGATATTTGTTAATGTTTTCTGAATGTGCCAGCTTAAATCATGAAAGTTAGGATAGATCACTTTTCTATACTTAAATATGAATATTTGTTATGAAATTGTATACAGGGTAGTCATAAAATTATATACATGGTCACCTCTAGCCTTGACCTTATTATTTTGATCACAGCATACGTCATAAGAAAGTAATGAGCAACATAAATATTCACTGTGATACACACTAATGTATGCAGCACAACGTCACCAGTGATCTGGCACTGAATGCTTATTCCAGTGGGATTTCCTACCAAGCAAATAATAGACCTTGTTTAATAAATAAGTGATTTCATATTCACTTTGCTCATTGTCTAACAAGAGATTTTCAAATTTAGAGCAGTTTTTGGGATGGGAGGCATAGTAATTTGGAGTGGCATCCAGCTAAGGCATTAAAAGGAGATACAACCAATAATAACACATATAAAACCATAAAGGTCAGGCAGAAGACATCTCAGTAATTCAGGTAGGAATAGTGAGGGTTTGAAAATGATATCAGAATTTTTGTTAATTGAATAAAATTAAGATTTTTTTGTCAGAAATTCGATATACAAGAAGAAACAAGGAAAATTAAGGGGATGATTTTTCATTAAAAGTTCTTGTGCCCCAAGTGAGAGGACTTACTGGAGTTCAGATCTCCAAGACTGACAAATGATTGGTGGTCATGGCCATAGCCTACAATTCTAATCACAGAGGACAGAGAGTGTCCAGTGCAGGATATGTAGCTCTATCTAAAAGCTCTGGTTTTGATTGAGAGACCACACTTAAAAGAGCAAGCAGTAAGAGTGGTGGAGGAAGATTGAAGACATTGTTCCTCCTCATGCATTCAAACACACACACACACACACACACACACAAACACACACACACACATACACATACACACACACAAACACACACACACATACACACACACAAACACACACACATACACACATACACACACACACACACATATATGTATATATAAATGGTAACCCACACATATAAAGGTTCTCCACACATATCTGAATAAATGTGCACATACATATGTATATCTCAGACATACAAGCAAATAAGAATCGGATAAAAGTAGCAATGAACTAATGACTATATTAAGACTGGAAAGTATTCCATAAATTATAACCTGAGACAAAAAAGATGGTGGCCCAGCTAGTCAACAGCTTTGCTTAAGTCAGAAGTGCATTAGCTCAAACTTCATATTTGTTATCACATGCTTACATATCTCAAAAGAGAAAAACCTGAGAATCTATAGATTTTTGAAAATCCTTTATAATTTAGATTCTGAGTTTGGAAAGATAAAATAATAGGCACACTAAAAATACTCACCATTGTACAAAGAAGTAAAAGATGATGGAACAATAGTAGTAGTCATGGTTACCTGTAGGCCATTGTAACATTCTTATTATGCAACTCATTCCTATGAACAACACAATAAGAATCTAATATAATGCTTCAAAGCTTGAAACCAAAATAATAAAATTCAAAAATTGGTTAAATCAACAAGACAAATGGGTTTATCATACCTCATATTTCCTGTACACACCATTAAACTGTTCTGTCTGCATTGTCTACATTTTATAACCATATTTCCTAGAAATAATAATTAAATTGTACATGGAATCACAATTTATAAAGTATCTTTTGAAAATGTGTAGACAAATTCAAAAGAAAGAAAAATATTCACATTTTTCTAAGTGGGCCACTTTTATGACCCGGAGTACTGAAGTCATGATGGATGAATTCTACACAGAGCTTAATATTCATTGCCTTACTTTTCCTAATGTGCAAAATTCCAAATTTTAATGATATATTAACAGTAAAATTTCCACCAATCCTTCTTACCATGAAAGTGAGAATTTCATGTACTTGCTTTAATGTGATTTCTGTTTTATTCAGTATTATATTTCCATATTAGGCTGAAAAATACCTCTTCATATTATTAGTTGTTTTTCTAAGTGGCTATAGCTTCTGAAATGGAAAGATATCAAGGGTGGGGTCTACCTCATGCTTAAATGTTCTTGACACGAGTGAATTTCAACTATTGAATTTAACTATTTAATATTCAGCTGATATGCTAGCTATAAAAAATGAACTAGGTAAGTAAAATTACCAATCTCAACCTAAGGAAAGGAGTGGAGTAATGGATGAGAAAATAAGAAACACTTAAAACCTTTCATTTTGCTTTTATATGGAAACATTGAGTTCTATTCATATTCTAGCATTCAAATTCCCCCAGAAAACCACACAATTTCTGTGGGCCTCATTTTTGTCACCAATAAATGAAGAATTGACGCTGACTAATTCTGCTACTTAAAACATCGCAATTCAAAGTAACTTTGTGTACTGTTTCCACAGTGCTTCAATCCCCAGAAATTGGACTCCAAAAAATTTTCAGAATAAGCTCTCTGTGAATATGCATAGCTCTTATATATTTTGCAAATTTCCAGACCATAAATGATCCTACAGGACATTTGGAGCCTAACAAAATAATTAATTTTCTTCAAAAGCATTTACAGTGTCTAGTGAAACAAATAAAGCTATTATTTTGACTTTCTGTAATCAAAGGTCTGCCCTAAATTTATAGTTTCTCATTACCATATTTTGGCATCATTATTCCTTCTTATTTTATCCTCAAGGAACTGATAAATCTTTAAAAATCATACAAAACCATCTCTGTGCTGCAATGTCCCCAAATATGAGTGTTTACTGTGCAAATGAAATTGATTTCCACCTAGTAGTACATAAAATCTTTGTGAATTTTGTCTCTGCAGATAGGGAAGTATTTAAAAAAAAATACAAAATCACATCATGGCCGTGTGAAAACACGCTTATCACGCAACCCTGGCAAGTACCTGACTTTACACTGCCCCTTTCATAAATATGCTGAATTCAAATTTGAGAATTGAATTGGCCTTAGTGTCAACATAGACTCAATTCATTTGAACAGTTGATTTGTAGCAATTACAGTTCCATTCACTGTGCTGTTACTACACTGTCTGAGTCACACACTTGATTTGCTTCCCTTCCTCCTACTGCAACACCTATTGTTCACAGAGCCACTATGGAAGGCTCTTTCAACATAGGCTGGGAAGATTATTGCTGATTTGGCTTCCAGAACATTGTTGCAGGGACTTTGAGTCTCTGAGAGACAACATCAATTAGAAGCAAAGAACCCTGTAATTGGAGGTGAATGCCATTTCTGTCTTCAATTTTGTCATCTAAAAGCATTTATACAAAAATACCTATAGTAATAGGGCTACAAATAAAAGATATAGGATCTAAAGAAAATCTCTTCAATACTAAATTATATAATATCAATATAAAAACTTAAGTGTAAAAGAGTATGAATTATAAAATATGAACTGTTATATATGGGTTTCTGAAAGAAAATTTATCAGCCAGTGTCCATCATCTCCATAGATACTGCATCTTTTCTAGCTTAATTAAATGTGTAAGTTCAATTCTTATTTATATTTATATCTATAAACTACATTTTCATGTCTCTATGTGCTAATTGAAATTTTTATAAATCTAAATAAAATTTTAAATAAATTTTATAAATTTATTTATATTTATAAATTATATAAATTTAAATAAATTTTATAAATATAAATTTATATTTGGGGGGCTGTAGTGATTTAGAATTTAGTGGTGTTAACAGGACTTATGATTTTCTTCAATGGTTTTTACATGTTTGTTTCATTATTTTACATTCTGTATATATGCTTGAGTCTCTGTATAGTTGCACCTATATGAGCACTGATGCCTTGAAAGGACAAAGATTTTGAGCCCCCTGGAGATGATGTACAAGTATCATCTCATTATTGCCAAATTTAATTGTCATTTGACTTTGTGAACTTTTTAAAATTCTGTATAATGTACAAAACAAAGCACATTTTGTGACAGTATAGTGGGATATCTAGCCTGAGGTAGTAAAAGTACTGGGGTCGAACATGACCTAGTCAGGGCACTGGGGTCTAACTTGACCTAGTCAATGCACTGTGTGGCCCTACCTACTCATACTTTGGTTTCAACACTTCTTTCTAGCTACTTAGTGGAGAATATTTAGGAATGTGACTCTAGCTACTCTCTGTTAAAGAAAACTTTAAAACTTATTCCTCCCATGTAACTAAAATTCTTTATGCTTTACCAACATCTGCTCAAGTAAAATTAAAATTAATTAACTTGCCCAGCCATTAATTCTGGTGAACACCATTTTTCATTCTACTTATAGCTCTGTGGCTTTTTGAGATTTTACATTGTGGTGAAATTGTACAGTAAAAGATTTTTCTAATGTAAGCTTAGTTCTCACAACACAAGGTCCTCAAATTTCACATGCATTATATCAATTGACAGAAATAATTTTTTATGATCAAAGATATTTCAGTATTCCACTGTGCATGTGCATGTACACACACACACACACACACACACACACACACACACACACTTTCTTTATTAATATATCCATTGACAGCATATAGACTGAGTCTCTTGGCTATTCTGAATAATGCCGAGATAAACATGTCAGTATAGATCTTATTTCAACATATTGGTTCTTTTCCTTTGAATATATCCCCAATAATGAAATCCCTTGATAAACAGGTAGAGTGCTATCTTCAATTTTAAGAAAATATCATTCTGTTTCCCATGATTCTACATTCTGCCCAGTAGTGGATAGGGAATTTCCCCACAATCTAATGAAGGCTTTTCATGCTTGTTTCTTTTGACAATTGATTCTGTTACAGCTGTGAGTTGGAATTCGTAGTGATTGTCTTAATTTGCATTTGATACACAGGTGATTATCACTAATTATTTTACTGATGGCATTATTACTGATGATTCATTGATACCTGAAACATGCAAAAAAATAGTCTCCCACATGTGTTCTATTTTTAGCATAGCTAATGTGCTAATTGATTTATTGTAATAAATCATGACACACAAAGGGGAAAAAAAGAGTGTATTTTCAATCTATGTTCTAGAGGGTAGGCTAGCATGTCATCCTGCTTCAGCCATGGTATAAAGAAGCAGACAACTGAGAGCTGGCATCTTCAAATGCAAGCATAGTTCACAGAGAGAACAGAAAGAGGGGTGAGACTAAAAAACACTCAAATCACCCCACTGGCATACCTCAAATAGCAAGGCTCTACCTCCAAAAGACTTTAAAAATTCCAGAAACAGTACCGACAGCTAGGAAATAGTGTTCTAACAAAAACAGTGAAATAATACCTGAACTTATAGACTGCTTTCTTCTTATACCTCATTTGATGTGTGGATTATGTTTTGGGTATTCCAGTTTTCTAGGTTAATATCCACTTATTAGTGAGTGCATACCATGATTCACCTTTTGAGTCTGGGTTACCTCACTTAGTATGGTGTTCTCTAGCTCCATCCATTTGCCTAAGAATTTCATGAATTCATTGTTTCTAATGGTTGAATAGTACTCCATTGTGTAGATATACCACATTTTTTGCATCCACTCTTCTGTTGAGGGATACCTGGGTTCTTTCCAGCATCTGGCAATTATAAATAGGGCTGCTATGAACATAGTAGAGCATGTATCCTTATTACATGGTGGGGAATCCTCTGGGTATATGCCCAGGAGTGGTATAGCAGGATCTTCTGGAAGTGAGGTGCCCAGTTTTCGGAGGAACCGCCAGACTGATTTCCAGAGTGGTTGTACCAATTTGCAACCCCACCAGCAGTGGAGGAGTGTTCCTCTTTCTCCACACCCTCTCCAACACCTGCTGTCTCCTGAATTTTTAATCTTAGCCATTCTGACTGGTATAAGGTGAAATCTCAGGGTTGTTTTGATTTGCATTTCCCTAATGACTAATGAAGTTGAGCATTTTTTAAGGTGTTTCTCTGCCATCTGAAGTTCTTCAGGTATGCACTCACTAATAAGTGGTTATTAACCTAGAAAACTGGAATACCCAAAACATAATCCACACATCAAATGAGATACAAGAAGAAAGCAGGAGTGGTCCCTGGTTCTGGAAAGACTCAGTGAAACAGTATTTGGCAAAACCAGAACGGGGAATTGGGAAGGGGTGGGAGGGAGGACAGGGGAAGAGAAGGGGGCTTACGGGACTTTCGGGGAGTGGGGGGGGGCTAGAAAAGGGGAAATCATTTGAAATGTAAATAAATTATATCGAATAAAAAAAAGAATGAAAAAAAAAGTTCTTCAGGTGAGAATTCTTTGTTTAACTCTGTACCCCATTTTTAATAGGGTTGTTTGGTTTTCTTGAGTCTAACTTCTTGAGTTCTTTATATATATTGGATATTAGCCCTCTATCTGATGTAGGATTGGTGAAGATCTTTTCCCAATTTGTTGGTTGCCAATTTGTCCTTTTGATGGTGTCCTTTGCCTTACAGAAACTTTGTAATTTTATGTGGTCCCATTTGTCAATTCTTGATCTTAGAGCATATGCTATTGGTGTTCTGTTCAGAAACTTTCTCCCTATACCGATGTCCTCAAGGGTCTTCCCCAGTTTCTTTTCTATTAGCTTCAGAGTGTCTGGCTTTATGTGGAGGTCCTTGATCCATTTGGATTTGAGCTTAGTACAAGGAGACAAGGATGGATCAATTCGCATTCTTCTGCATGCTGACCTCCAGTTGAACCAGCACCATTTGTTGAAAAGGCTATCTTTTTTCCATTGCATGTTTTCAGCCCCTTTGTTGAGGATCAAGTGGCCACAGGTGTGTGGGTTCATTTCTGGATCTTCAATCCTGTTCCATTGATCTGCCTGCCGGTCACTGTACCAATACCATGCAGTTTTTAACACTATTGCTCTGTAGTATTGCTTGAGGTCAGGGATACTGATTCCCCCAGAATTTCTTTTGTTGCTGAGAATAGTTTTAGCTATCCTGGGTTTTTTGTTATTCCAGATGAATTTGAGAATTGCTCTTTCTAACTCTGTGAAGAATTGAGTTGGGATTTTGATGGGTATTGCATTGAATCTGTATATTGCTTTTGGCAAAATGGCCATTTTAACTATATTGATCTTGCCGATCCATCAGCATGGAAGGTTTTCCCAATTTTTTGAGGTCTTCTTCCATTTCCTTCTTCAGAGTCTTGAAGTTCTTGTCATACAGATCTTTCACATGTTTGGTAAGAGTCACCCCAAGGTACTTTATACTGTTTGTGGCTATTGTAAAGGGGTCATTTCCCTAATTTCTTTCTCAGCCTGCTTATCCTTTGAGTATAGGAAGGCCACTGACTTGCTTGAGTTGATTTTATAACCTGCTACTTTGCTGAAGTAGTTTATCAGCTGTAGGAGTTCTCTAGTGGAGTTTTTTGGGTCACTTAGGTAGGCTATCATGTCATCTGCAAATAATGATAGTTTGACTTCTTCCTTTCCAATTTGTATCCCTTTGACCTCCTTATGTTGTCTAATTGCCCCAGCTAGTACCTCAAGTACAATATTGAAAAGATAAGGAGAAAGGGGGCAGCCCTTTCTAGTCCCTGATTTTAGTGGGATTGCTTCTAGTCTTAGTCTCATTATTATTATTATTATTACTACTACTACTACTACTACATGCTCCCTTCGTTGGTCCATGGTGTCTCATCGGTCTTGGATTATCCATTTCCTCTGATGAGTCTGTTTTAGTTTAATGCAACACACTGTTTGTTCTTTGTTGTTATAAAATTGCTTTTTCAGTAAGACCTACAAAAATTTATAAAAGCCCTTCTTCACTTCCTACTTTGTACTCAAAGGAGCTGGCTGCTTGGTACTGCAGCCATCTTAGGGTTTAAGTTTGCAATGGCATTTGTGGAAAAAGGATTTGTTTTCTCTTTGTCTGAGAGGAAACGTTTTATATCTCAAATACCACTTACTTTTGTGAATGTAGCCATGGCATCCTGCTGTTTCACCGTTTCACTAATTGGCCCATTCCTGGAATTAGCTGACAAATGAAACCTGTAACAGTAGATATCCATCTGTTAACATGTTCTGATAGCACTTCTGCATAAAGATAGCTTGAGAAATTGCATTTTAGAGAAGAGATCTAAGTTAACCAAAGACACAGTAGGGCTGTGCTACCAATGAGATCATCTGACTTTCTGTCTAACCGTTTCATTGCATTACTGTTTCCTTTAAATTACAGAATAGAGGTGGAAATAATTATATTTTATTAGATACTTTCTTTATTTAAATGTCAATGTTACCTTCTTTCCCAGTCTCTCTCCCATCACAGAAACCTCCAATTCCAGCCTCCTCCCCCTGCTTCTATGAAGGTGTTCCTCCACCCACCCATTCCTGTCTCCCCACTGAAGCACTCCCCTACACTAGGACATTGAGCCATCACAGAAACAAGAGCCTCCCCTCCCATTGATGCCCAATAAAGCCATCCTCTGCTACTTATTCAGCTAGAGCCATGGGTTTTTCCCTGTGTATTCTTTGGCTGGTGGTTTTGTCCCAGAGCTCTGGGGTGTCTGATTGGTTGATATTCTATGTTCTTCCTATGGGGCTGCAAAGCCCTTCAGCCCCTTCAGTCCATTCTCTAACTCCTTTATTGGAGACCCAGTGCTCAGTTCCATGTTTGGCTGCAAGCATCTGCCTCTGTACTTGTCAGGTTCTGGCAGAGCCTCTCAGGAGACAAGTAGATCAGGCTCTTGTCAGTATGCATTTTTTGGCATCCACAATAGCGTCTGGGTTTAAAGACTATATATGGCATAGAACACCAAGTGGGGCAGTTTCTGGATGGCTTTTCCTTCAGTCCCTGCTCCATACTTTGACTCCTATTTTCCTCCTCTGAGTGTTTTCTTCCCTCTTCTAAGAAGGATCAAAGCATCCACACTTTAGTCTCCCTTCTTCTTGACCTTCATGTGGTCTATGGATTGTACCATAGTTATTCAGTGCAGTCGGATTAATATCTAATTACCAGTGAGTGCATACCATGTTTGTTCTTTTGTGATTGGATTATCTCACTCAGGATTATATTTTCTAGTTCCATCTATTTGGCTAAGAATGAAATCATTCCTTTTTATAGCTGAGTAGTACTCCATTGTATAAATGTATCACTTTTTCTGTACCTATTCCTTTGTTAAAGGACATCTCAGTTCTTTCCAGTTTCTCAATGATAAACAAGGCTGCTATGAACATAATGGAGCATGTATTCTTGTTATATGTTGGGGAATCTTTTGGGTATATGCCCAGGATAGGTATAGCTAGTACTCAGGTAATATTATGTTCAATTTTCTGAGGAGCTGCCAGACTGATTTCCAGAGGGGTTGTACCAGCTTGCAATCCCATCAACAATGGAGCATTGCTCCTCTTTCTCCACATCCTTGCCAGCATCTACTGTCACCTTAGTTTTTCATCTTAGCCATTCTGACTGGTGTGAGGTAGGATTTCAGGGTTGTTTTGATTTGCATTTCTCTGATGAGCAAGGACATTGAACATTTCTTTAGGTGCTTGTCCATTCAATATTCCTCACTTGAAAATGATTCATTTAGCATTGTTCCCCATTTTAATAGGGTTACTTTGTTCTCTGATGCCAAACTTCTTGAGTTCTTGGTATGTATTTGATATTAGTCCTTCATCGGATGTAGGATTGGTAAAGATCGTCCCAATCTGCTATTTGCCACTTGTCCTGTTGACAGTGGTCTTTGCCTTACAGAAGCTTTACAATTTTTATGAGGTCTCATTTGTCTAATGTTGATCTTTGAACTCAAGCCATTGACATTTAGTTTAGAAAATTTTTCCCAGTGCCCATGTGTTCAAGGCTCTTCCCCCCTTTCTCCTCTTTAAGCTTCAGTGTATCTGGTTTTATGTGGAGGCCCTTGATCCATTTGGACTTGAGCTTTCTTGCAGATGTAAAGCAATAAAGATGTTCTCTCTCCTGAGTGAAATTTGAGTGACATAGAGAAAATGGTCATTTTCTTCTTTCTCTACTACATTGACTGTATCTAGGACGTATGAAGTAGAAAGATGCTTCTCTCTCAGTTCTCTCCACATGAAGGAAATACACATTGTAAGAAACAGATAGTTTATGCAGGATTTTCTGACATATTAGGATGACAGAAGTGATCATAATGTTCTTTTAAGTGCTCCAGGAAGAAATGATTACAGATTTTTACTTTGCACCAACTTGCTAATTAATGCACTAATTATAGAAGGGCAAGACTTTATAGATCATTTTAAGTACTTAATATCATCAAATTTGTCATTTATACTTTACAAGTAAATCTAATTTATTCAAATAAAAATACTTTCATATTACTTTCTCCAACCAATTTTGATTTGGATATTATTGTACATTGATTATGAATCCATAGTATTTACAAATAATTATCTTGCATATTGGTTAAAAATAGAGCTTAAATTTAGATATTTTTATTTATTTAATAACATTATTATTTCTGAAAACAGAATATTTTGAGTTCAGATTACTATACTTTTACCCCTTGTTTGATTTATGCATATCCAGAAGAAAATACATAAAATTTGAATAAGACAACTTAAACAATATTGTCTCACTACTGGTAAGGTTCTGGATATTCTTATGAGTCTCCCCTTTGTACATCTGGAATGTGTTAAATAGTCAATGTCTTCCAAAACATTATCTAGATCTTTGATTCTTTCTTAGTAAATAATGACTTTCAGTTCCATAGTGAAGGAAATGATGAGAATATTCAATAATCGAGGGATTTCTCATTCTATGCACTAAGTAATAAAAGATATTTTACAGCTATACTTCACTGAAACATCAAATGAAGAACACATAACAAATATTCAAAGAAGTAGGCTATGTGTCTAAAGTACCTGGCAATAAATGTTTTAGTTACTAAGTTATAAATGTCCCTTGTGTAATTTTTTTAAGTGAATGTTAAAAATTTGAGAGCATTTTTGCAGAAAGGAAAATATTCAACTGTGGTGACTCAATCATCGACTTCTGTTCACCAAAACAATGCAGCTTTTAATTTTAAAGTATATTTTCATTAAAAATCAACTACATAATTTATAAACCAATAAAATGCTGATTACAATTAATCCTTGCATGCACCGAATTAACAAGTTAATCAAGGCAGTAGAACTAAGACCTTTTTATGAAAAATTTAAGTATAAATTCCCCCTTGTCTATAGTTATTCAATACTATAATTTATACATCTAATTGAAACAAATTTAAAAACATTTTAAATGGATGGTTTATGTTGTTCTCAATTCTTAACATCTTATTTTATATACAAGTCTTCTTGGTAAAACAAGAACATAATAGTATATCCATCATCAGAAGATATTGCAATCTTATATTATGAAGTGTGTGTTTTCCATGAGAACTTTTATTTTAAATGTGTTCTTTCATCTTCCAGGGAAGAACAACACAACTTGGTGCCCTGGAAATGCCTCACCCATTTCTAAAACATAACTTTTCACTTTGACATAGATCTTGTGACTTTCTCCTATCTAATCACTACAATGTCATGTTCAAGTCCTCTATACCAGGCTGAAGAAACTTAGATCGTGAAAGCTGAGAAGGTGCACTTAGGACTTAACCCTAATACGAAGTGATTACTTCTGATGAGGAAAATAACTCACAGTTTCCCACTTTTTTTTCTTAATGGTCAAACACATTTAATGAAATATTGGTAATCTTGGTGTGAAAGCCTTTTTACCCTGTTTTACTGAGATATATTTTCAGCAGGACAAGCTAATGCACCTCATTAAGGAGGCTGGATCACTCTGCACATTAGAGGACTGCCTGAACTCCTGCTTTTAGCCCAATTATCCCATAATGTAGAATTGGAAAAAAACTTTCCCATCACCACTTCCAGTCCATCCTCAAAGATCTTACCTTTTAATGTCTCTGTGACATTGCCTCCAGTTTATCTAGGACATTTTCCACCCTAAGGATCACTGGGAAGCTTCATAAAATAGACCACTGAATCTTTACTCAAGGGATTATAGTTTGGTCCCAGGAGTTTACTATGTAATAATATGTAATGAACTTGTTTTTCTTTTATGGCACAAGATCTCTAATATATAACTCAAGCTGGACTCAAACTAACAATTTTTCTGTCTCTACCTTTCCAAATGCCTAGGTTAGATGTATGATCCCTACTCAAGAAAGTGCTTTCTTATGAACAAGTTGTAAAATGGGAATAATAGTTGCTTTTCCACCTACCTTCTCTCCGGAATAAGATTTCCTACTTCAGTGTGCTCTCAATCTGTAGAGCACTCATTGAGCAATAGTAATGCTTTGCATGATGCTGGCATACATATGCTTTTATTATGTCAATTCCAACTGCATTGAGAATTCTCTACATTTAAAGTTCTTTCTCACAGCAATAGTTTGTGAATTAAGAAGAAAATTAGTCTTTGATGGAAATATAGGGATAGGGAGTAAATTACAAACAAGGGACATGCCAGTGAATAATGTAGTTCTAAAGAATATCAAAAGCAATAAGAAAGAAAGAAAGAAAGAAAGAAAGAAAGAAAGAAAGAAAGAAAGAAAGAAAGAAAGAAAGAAAGAAAGAAAGAAAGAAAGAATAGAGTAAAACAAGACATGGAGATCATGGCCTTATCTGAACAGCAAATGGCCATATCCTAAGGGGAGTTATCAATGTGACAGGGGCAATTAATTATTTCAAGGAGTGAAAACTAAAATGTATTAAGCAATGTGTGTTCAAGGACAATTGACATCTGCAAAGATAAGAATTTTTCATATGCTTTAAAAAATAGTTTACTTTCATTTGAAGAAAAAGAAGTCAGAAATATTTAAAAGAATTAGGACCAGGTTAGTGTCAAATGGGACTGAAAGTGAATACTCAAAAACAGATTTTGAGAGTTGAGAAGAAAGACAATGAGTCTTTAATGGAAAAATTGCAGACTTAAGGAAGGACTGTGAATAACTGGAGTGAATCGAAGCAACACTTAGAAACAAAGACATTCCTGCCAATTTTTCCAAGCAGATGATTCTTCTACCCTGCAAGATAAAGAGTAAGTCAGGACTTTCTTCACAGTATCCTAGTTGCTAAGGAAACCAAGACAGAATCAACAAATGGGGCCTTATAAAATTGAAACCTTTGTATTGCAGAAGAAAATGAAATGAAGAGGCATCCAATAAAATGGTAGTACATCTGACAGGTGGCCCATGCCTAGAATGTGCAAATACTTCAAAAACTTAAATATAAAAAATAAATAATTGCCAAACTTTTAAAGGGTAAAGTATTGGACAGAAACTCTCAAAAGATCAAATACTAATGCAAATACTATTAAACACTTTAGGAAGTATTCAACAACCCAAACCATCAAGGAAATAAAAATCAAAACTGCATTAAGAATCCCTCATAACCCACTGAAGAATGCTTACCATAAAGAAAAGCCGTGACAACAAATGCTAAGAGGTGTGGAGGGCACTGAATGCCAAAATACTGTTAATTAAATCCAAACTAGTTTTTTCACATACTTCTCCCCTAAGCCAAGGTGTACTGGAAGCTGTAAAAATATATTAGGTGTATTTTCTCTGTAAACTTAGCTATGGAATATCTATTCTCTTGTGTTTTTTGTGCTTTAGTGTTGTTGTTGGTGGTGTCCAAGGAAAGTTGCTGTAATCACTAGAAAAAAACTTGATACTGTATGTACGCCAGGGAATCTCAGTGCTCTTTGTATATTTAACATTGGTTTATACATGGTGTGTACTCTTCATGAGTCATAATATGCAAAAGAAGGAGCAACGCTTTTCCTTGTTATAAGGAATTCAGTTAATAACTCTAAACACTAGCATTCTATATACTCTAGGGGAAAAACTTGCTTTGATATATCTCTGGAAGTAGTTTCTTTTCAGTTGACACCTGTTTGAATTCATACTTTAATGATAAAGAGAATTTTTTCACTGTTCTCTTTTATTGGTAGAAAGAAGATTTTTACTATGATATTGTTATGCTGCACACACACTTTACTTAAAAGACTAATGAAATTATTCTAATAATAACATTTAAGTATGAAAGGTGAGAAGAATTATTTTTGAACAGTCAATTTGACAGTTTGTTATGTTATTAACAGAGCAATATTAATGAGTGTTAGATGTCTTTGAGAGTGAAACTTGAACAGTTAACAGAATAGTTTATGTGGCCACAATTAAAGAAATGTTATCATTGTTTCAAGAACTGAATTACTTGCAATTAAGCTGAAATACAAAAAGAAGATTCATTTGTAATTAGTATATTAATTCTTCTTTACTCAACTCTGTTTATTTTGAGTCATTCCTTTTGGAATAGGATGTACTAGGCTTGAAGTAAGACTTCAAGACCCAGGGTTAAGTATTAGCCGGGAAAAGATGAGAAAAATTCAGAGATGAAGAATGGACTAAAATAAGAGAAATGCAGATTCCTTCTTGGATGAATGAAGTGTGACTTCCAGGAAAACACATTAAGTTAATTAGAAACCAGCATTTGAGATAAATAGCCAAAATTTCTACATTAGGTCAGCAAGAAAGAGAAAGCCCACTGCAGAAAAAGGCAAATTTAAAGCATACTAGATCTTTTCTGTGTCTGGCATACTTGTAATTTATTTTTATTGAATCATGGCTCATAAGTGTATTAGCTAAACTACAATGCTTAGCATTTTGTTGGCAGTGAGCATGTGGCAATTGATGGGCTGTCAGTTGGACTTTTTTGGATAAAATACTGAATACAGTAAAAAACAAAGAAAGAGACTTGAATTTCATGCATATCTTGGAAGTGGGGTTAAATTTCTTAAAAGAATGAGTCACAAATCATGAGTAATTATTATCTCTAACTGGTCCTGAAGAGGCCAAAAGTATGAGAAGATATAAATTAATTTACAATGACCTACATAAAATTAGACAGAATTTAGACAACCTGTCTGGGTTACTTGCTTTGTATATTATATTAATTTATGTTATAAAATCAAAGCTTTAATTCTTTCCAAAAATTGAATATACCCTACCATAACTTTATAATTAAAATGCCATCCACATAAATATAGTTATTGGATATCATTATGTGTACAATATAGAATATTTACTATATGCATACTTGGTCCTGTAGATACAATAGGTACTTCCAGAAATAACCTTCTTTGTAAAATTGCATTTACTATTATTTGTATATCATAATACTGTGCCACTATGCATTTATAGTAGTCGCAGGATGTATCTGTTGTGTCCTCTCCTTCTTTACATGGTTTCCAAGGATGAAACTTATGTTGTCTGGCTTGTGTTGCAAATTCTTCACCCTTCAAGAGTCTTCCTAGTTCTTGAAATTTTCAGTCTGCTTAAGAATTTAGTGATGCATTGGACAAGGGAAGCAGATGTTTTAAGTGATAAAGAGACATATTAAAAATAGCCTAGAAATGTAAGAAAGGACAATGCAACACTTTCTTAAGGAAGGTACTATAAAGAGTGACATCTTTGTTCACAATTTATATAGGTTTTCTTGTCCCATCTCTTAATTTGTTTTCTTTGATTTTTGAGTTGTAATGTAACTAGAATATTCTTCCTTTGTCCCTCCCATACTAAACACTCCCATAACCCTCCTAGCTCTCTTTCAAATTCATGGCCCATTTTTAATTTCATATCTGTTTTTATTAAAAGACAAAATATAGTGGATTTCATAAGGGAATTATTAGAGATCAGAGATCAAATAAGATATTAATTATTTTAAAAAGTATATAAATATTCAGTGCTATATAGGCAATAAATTTTTTCTAAAATAAAGTGAAAATTCACTGAATTTGAACAAGAAGAGCTAAAATCCATCACTGTAGTGTGAGGTTTCAACTCTCATTACTCTGCTCAGCTTCCCTACACTATTCCTTTCCCTACACTATTCCTTTAACTAAAAATAAGTAAATTTCCCGAGTCCCATGCTCTCCAAGGATGACACAAAATTAACCCAAAGTCGTGTTTTTTAAATAATTTTGTCTCATATTGCATTCTTTGGCCATTTCTTTATTTTACTGGTCTCCTTCTCATATATATTACGATTTCCCATTTTGTGTATTCAAGAGGTGTACCTCTCTCTCTCTCTTTCTCTTTCTCTCTCTCTCTCTCTCTCTCTCTCTCTCTCTGTGTGTGTGTGTGTGTGTCTATGTATCTCTGTATATGCATTTGTCTTTCTATGTGTGTGCATGTGTGTGTATGTGTGTGTTTTTTGTGCTATCTCTCTGTCAATTTTGTTGTTGTTTTATTTGGATTGTTTGCTCTTTCGTTTGCCTATTTCCTAAAAGAATAGAAAGAAGACAGGTTGGATGACTGTGGAATTGGGGAAAATTTGGGAAGAGTAGGAGATTGGAAAATCAGAATCAGAATATATTTTGTAAAAATATAGTTGATAAAAAAGAACTATTGTTCGTAAATGTAAGCAAAATTGACTGAAAAAAATTAATAAATGTAAACTTTAATTTAAAAAGAAGTATATTTGGCCTAAGACAGTTGGCTTGGAAGATAGTAGTAAATAATATCTTGGATCAAGAGTATGAGATTCTCTTCCTCAGAGAGGTTTCCTTCCGCAGCTGATGGGTGCAGATGCAGATACCAACAGTCAAACATTCAGTAAAGAGAGAGGCCAAATTGGAGATCTCCATCGTTCCTTTCCCTGGGAGCTTGGGGAATGTCAAGGAAGAATGAAAGGAAGAAGTGTAGGAGCCAGAACAGTTGAGAATGCCAGGAGAAGATGGGCCATAGAATCAGCTATGTATGGCTAATGCGGCTCACAGAGACTGTATAGGCAAGCACAGACTGTGCAAGGGTCTTTGAGAGGTCGTCTGCATAGATTTTATGGTGGTTAGCCTGGTATTTTCTGGCCTCCTAAAAGTGAGAGGGGGTGTCTCTGACACGTTTGCTTGCTTTTAGAACTATTTTCCTCCTACTGTGTTATCTCACCCAGAAGTGAAATGATGATGCGCTTACTTTTATTGTGCATTGTTATGCTGTGCTTGGTTGATATCCATGGGAGGCCTGCTTTTTTCTAAAGAGATATAGACAGGAGCGGATCTGAGTTAGAGGGAAGGTGGGGGTGTAGAAGGACTTGAGGGAGAGGGAACTGAGGTTATTATGTATTGTATGAGAAAATAAATAATAATATTATTTAGATTAATGTCAAAAATACCTATTGCTTTGCAACAGTTTTATTTGTGTTCAAACACTCACAGAAGAAAAAGGACTATTTCAAATGGTGGCTGAAATATAAAGGAAAGAGCTAATTTAGAGTCCAGTTATATATTTTAATTAATTTTTTTTCTTTAATAAATCTAAAAATAATAGTCATCTATCTTGATTCTGACAGGCTGAATTGCCGTATCAGCAAAATCATATCTTGAAGTAATGACATTTAAAATATGACAGCTAAAATCTTCTAATGTGAAAAAATGATTGCTGTATTAAAGAGAAGAAATAAAGTATCTCAAGGCATATTTACCTTAAAATGGGACTCCTATACACTTGAGCAGATAGTTTTCAAGCAGTCAATGGAAACAAGTATATCCAAATCTGTGTGAGTGTGTGGGTGTCTGAGTGGCAAAGGGAAATGATGTTTCAGTTAGACAAGTCTACCCCAGCAACTTATGGCCTCAAGCTTCATTTCCTAAGTTACATGTCTTTTGCTACCTCATTGGGATGATGAAGAAAGTAACATGTTCTTCCCAGGATCTTATTCAGATTAAGGGAGGTACCCAGGTATTTCAATTCTGATGCCTACTATTGTATTAAGATTTGTTAGGTATCATAGTGAAGTACAAGAATAGACAATGCATTGGCAAAGTAGGTGACCAAATAACAGCTTAGGGACTCCAGCCAATGGAGAGAAAAATGAATCAGAAATATGGTATAAATTATTTATGCAACTTTATGTTTCCTAGCAGTCACATTAAATTGTAAAGCAGGGCTTAGATAAAGATTAGTCCTTAAGAATATTGTTTTTGCAGAAGACACAGGTTTGATTCTCAGCCTCCATCTGGTGGCGTATAATCATCCATAACTTCAGTTCTAGGGAATCTGGTGTTCTGAATTGCATGGATACTAGGCATGAATTGTTGTACATCCATGTATAGGAAAAATCCCATATAGAAAAAACAATAAATAAATAAATGTTTAAAATACAAAAATAAGAATTAACTTTCAAAATTGTATTTATTAACTGTGTATGTGTGTGCTCATTTTAACCACAGATCCATTTCTGAAGTAATAAAATTAATTTAATAATTCATTTTATCTAATAATATTATGAAGACATGAGTATTCTAATATGTAATTAATGTAAACTTATAAATGTAGCATTGGGCAGCTTTAATACTGACTTTACAATCAGGTTCATATATGTATTTAAAAGCATAACTGAAAATAGATCATAACCCAGGCAATAAGTGCATGTGAATACTGACTACTATTGTACTGAGAATATTGTACTGAGAACAGTGTATTTGAATAGTGATTCCATATTTAGTGGGAACATCAATGAGGAATTTGTGTAGATATATAGATCCTCAAAACTGATCCTATATCTGTTGACCTGGAAACTGGTCATGGACTGTTTATGTTTTGATTTATTAAGCTCCCTAGCTCTCAAGATGATTATGATCTCCAAAAGAACTTAAGAAGCCTAGTCTTTTCTTCATTTTTGTCCTTCTAGTTCTTTTAGACAGAACACATTGCAGGTAAAAGTTTTTGGCAGTGGGATGGGAACTCTTTCCTTCTACTTGATGCACTGTCTTTCTATTGGAGGTGGACTTAAGAGTTCTCTGGAGAAGAGATTGTGGGTAAGGCAATCCAGTGACCAGCCCAACATGGGATCCATCTCAAGGAGAGGCTCCAAGGCCTGATGCTCTTACTGATGCTATGGTGTGCTTACAGACAGGAGCTTAGCATGGCTGTCCTCCAAGAGGTGCAACAAGTAGCTGAGGCAGTTGTACATACTTACACCCATACAGAAAACTGAAGTCAGGAACTTCCTGTAGTTGAATTAGGAAAAGGCTGGAAGAAGCTGAGGAGGAAGTCAAACCCACAGGAAGACCAGCAGTCTCAACAAACCCAGACCCCTGAGATTTCTGACAATGATCCACCAACCAGGCAGCATACACGGGCTTTTCTGAGGCCCTATACATAAACACAGCAGAGGACTGCATGGGGTTGCCTCAGTGGGTAAAGGTGCACAAAATCCTTGAGACTGGAGGACTCAGGGAGTGGGGAGGCCTGGCAGGGGAGGTGGTGGTGATGGTCTTGGACATCTTCTTGGAGTCAGGATGAGAAACTGAGGGTGGGCAGACTGGGAAGGGGCAATGACTGGACTGTGAAAAAAATAATAAAAGTAATAAAATATTAAAAAAAAAGAAAAAAGAAACCTAATCTATAATGGTACTTCTCATAATCTCAAAGATAGAAAGAGAAAGAGGGAATAGATGAAAGATAATAGACTAGATAAAGAGATCACCAAATATATGATGATTTTGTAAAACGTAGACACTGATTGAATACATTTCTTATTGGTAGAGCCCAAAAGTTCTTTCTAATAAGTCTCCAGTAAAACAAGCACTATTGGACTAGGCCGTACTTGGAGTGCTATCAACCAATTTGTTCAATTATGGATGCCATCCCAGAGTAAGTACCATGAATACACCATTTAAAAGGATTAAAATAATTTCATGAAGGACATTTTCGAAATGATGTCACAAGTCCTATTGCTTCAATTAAGTTAAAGTGGTATTTCTTCCCCGTGTTTAAAAACAACATTGTGAGAATTGGCTGACGGCTGGAGACATTTCTCTTGGTATATGGAAAATATAGTCATTTGATGGACTTCAGACACCTGGGCATCCAGTGTCTATAGGATATCAGGCTCTTTTCTATCCAGTGTCTGGGGACATCAGGTTTATGTTCTGACTAAATGGGCAGTGGAAGTGATGGTGATGACTGTGTCCTTCCAGCTGCCCCCAGATTTTGAGCAGGAAATTCAGACCTTGGTGCTAGCCAGGACCCCCTACCTAGGGTGGAGCTCTCAGACAAAGGTGAAGTCTATTGTTCTCCAAGGACCTGCAGTTTCCTGAAAGGAGCCAGCCACCTGCTAAGCAACCAAACTGGTTAGGCGGACAAGTTCCCAGACTTTTTGGGGAAGGGATTTCAACCACCTTTAAATTTGGAGTTCCAAGGAGCCTTGATCAGAAATACATTGTCTTGGCTCCTTATTTCTTTCCCCTACCTGTTCTATTTCAGCCCCAGCTTTCCTTCCAGGTGACCCTGGTTCCTGTAGCCACAGCAGTTACAGGTGGGCTGTCATGTACCTGGGAATAATCTGCACTGACAATGAACACAATAAGCAGAATTACGTTTCCTCTAAATTTGCAAGCTGAGTTCCTAATCACCAGTACTCATAAGGTGTCTAGGACTAGAAATACAGCCTTTAATAAATAACCTAAATAATATCTTATGTGTTGACACTAATGTTACATGGCTAATAGAAGCTATTGAGACAGGGTACAAACTGAGGTCAGGTCATACAAAAATTTAAAACATCGGACTTATGCCATGGCTGTGCTTTAAGGTAAAGACAGGGTTTCAGATTGAGAAGGCAGGGTGCTCGTAAGGCTATTCATTTCTTACTTAGGTCTCAGAGCAAAGTAAAACATAAAGAATGAAAGTTGTGCCATTCACTGTTGTAATGACAGTTTGGGGACTGTGTCTGTTCAATGTAAAGATTATGCATTGTTTAAAATGCTGGGATGGTATAACATTTGAAAATCTCTCAGTGTAATCATCCATATAGACAAACTGAAAAAGAATAAAACCTACAAAAGCATCTCGCTAGAGGTTAAAAATAAACCTTTTAAAAAGCCCAATACTTCTTCATGATAAAAGTCTTGGAGAGCTTTGGGTTAAAGCAGACATACCTAATCATAATAAAGACAAATGACAGCAAGCTTTCAGCAAACATCAAATTAAATAAAGAGAAACTCAGAGAAATTTTACTAAAATCAGAAACATGACAAGCCCTCCTAGCCCTCCACTGCAAGTTAGAACAATAAGAAAACTGAAAGAGATAAAGTGGATATAAATTACCACTGTTTGAAGATGATATGACCTATCATATGTATAAGTGGCTCCCAAAATTCTATCTGGGAACTCCTACAGCTGATAAACCCCCTCAGCAAAGTGGCTATATCCTAGATTAACTCAAAATAAATCAGAAGCTTTCCTATATACAAATGACAAATGAGCTGAGAATAAAATCAGGAAAACAAATTTCTTCACAACACCCACAAATACTATAAAGTATCTTGGGATAACTCTAAACAAGCAAGTGGAAGACCTGTATGATGAAAAATTCATTTTTTGAGGAAGGAAATTGAAGAAGATATGAGAATATGGAACTATCTCCCATGCTCATGGATTGATAGGATTAACATAGCAAAATTGTCCATCCTACCAAAAGCAATCTACAAATGCATCACAATCCCCATCAAAATTCCAACACAATTCTCCACAGACCTTGACAGAATACTCAACTTCATATGAAAAAAAAACAGCAGCAGCAACAACCAAACCCAGGGTAGATAAAACAATCCTGTAAAATAAAAAATAAAATAAATTTCTTGAATTATCACCATACATGATAACAAGCTGTACTACAGAGCTGTAGCAATAAAAATCACATGGTATTCACATAAAACAAACAGGTTGATCAAAGGATAAGAATTAAAGACCCAAGCATAAATCCACACAAATATGGACACCTGATTTTTGATGAAGAAACCTTAAATATAGCATGGAAAATAGAAAAGATCTTCAACGAATGCTGTCAGTCTAAATGATGTTGGCATGTAGAAGAATGCAAATAGGAACATATTTATCCCCCTGCATCAAACGCATGTCCAAGTGGATCAAAGACCTCAACTTAAAACCAGATATACTGTTTCTGATAGAAGGGAAAGTAGGGAATAGCCTTTTAATGTTATGGCAGAATAGGCATCTTCCTGAACTGAAAACCAACAGTACAACAATTAATAAATGGAACCTCATGAAACCGCAATGCTTTCATAAGCTAAGGACCCTGTCAATAGGACAAAACGGCAGCCTGCTGGGTGAGACAAGATTTTCACCAACTTCACATTTAATAGAAAGCTAATATCCAAAGTATATAAAGTACTCAAGAAAATGGATGTGATGGTTTGAATAAACCTGGTGTCCACAGACTCACATATTTGCATGTTTGACACATGGGGAGTTGTGCAATTAGGTGTAGCGTTGCTAAGTAGGTACAGCCTTGTGGGAGGAAATGTGACAGCACGAGGGCAGCCTTTGGGGTCTCTTAATCTCATCTTTACACAATGTGGGACACATTCCCCCATGTGCTGCTGTTCTTTCTGCCATTATGATAATGGGCTAATCTTCTGAAGCTGTAAAGCCAGTCCCAATCAAATGTTATCCTTTATTAGAATTGTCTTGGCCACGGTGACTCTTCAAATAATGGAAAACCTAAGACACCAGACATCAACAAACAAAATAATCCAATTTTTTTTAAAAAAAAAATGAGGCTCAGATTCATGAAATTCTTAGGCAAATGGATGGAGCTAGAGAATATCATACTAAGTGAGGTAACCCAGACTCAAAAGGTGAATCATGGTATGCACTCACTAATAAGTGGATATTAACCTAGAAAACTGGAATACCCAAAACATAATCCACACATCAAATGAGGTACAAGAAGAAAGGAGGAGTGGCCCCTGGTTCTGGAAAGACTCAGTGAAGCAGTATTAGGCAAAACCAGAACGGGGAAGTGGGAAGGGGTGGGTGGGAGGACAGGGGAAGAGAAGGGGGCTTACGGGACTTTCGGGGAGTGGGGGGCTAGAAAAGGGAAATCATTTGAAATGTAAATAAATTATATTGAATAAAAAAAATGAGGCTCAGATTTAAGCCGAGATTTATTTGGAAAAGAATTTCAAATGGCTGAGAAACAATTAGAGAAACATTCAGCATCCTTAGGCATAGTGTAATGCAAATCAAAACTTCTTTGAGCTTCCATCTTATACCTGTCAGAATGGCTAAGATCGAAAACACAAGTGACAGCTCATGCTAGAGAGGATGTAAAACAAGAGAACATTCCTGCACTGCTGGTGTGCATGCAAAACATGCACTGTCACATTGGAAATCAATATGGCAGTTTCATGAAAAAAAAATCCTGGGAATTAAGCTACTTCAAGCTATAACACTCCTGGTGTATATGCAAAAGAATGTTCTTTCCTATCATAAAGACACTTGCTCAACTATATTCATAACAGTTTTATTTGTAATAACCAGAAATTGGAAACAACCTTGATGTCCCTCAACTAAAGAATGAATAAAGAAAATATAAAGCATATTGTATTACACAGTGATATAATACTCTACTGTTAAAAACAATGGCACTGTACAATTTGTAGGAAAATGAATGGAACCAGAAAAAAGTCACCCTGAATAAGGATACTCAGTCCTGAAAAGATTAACATGGTACATAGTCACTTATAACTAGATATTAGGTGTGAAATAAAAGATAATCATGCTATGGCCTTCAGACCCAAAGTGGCTAAATAACAAGGAGGGCTTAAGGGGAAACATGGGGTTTACCTGTCAAAGGAAAATAGAACAGATTTTGAGGGCAGAGTTGCAAACAAGAGGAATCAGGTGGGAGAAGAAAAAGTACTGGAGAAACAACTGGAATTGTCATGTAGTTGGCAGTGGGATGGAAAACTAGTGCAATGAAAACTTCATGGAATCTATGTAAATAAGCCACTAGTAATGAGGGACCCAGAGCCTGAACCTGTCATCTTCTGGAACCAGGCAGGGCCTCAAATGAGGAAACTATGATATCCTCCAAGCCACAAAACCTACAATCTACATTTTTCTTCAGCCTGTAGGGTTTTCTGGGACTGGAGACTAACATAATCATCATCACAGACAGGAGAAAGTTCATCTTGCAACTGATGAAGGGCAGATACAAAGTCCCCCAGCCAAACATTAGGCAGAACTTCGGGGTTACATGGAGTATAGCGAGGAAGGATTAGAAAAACCAAACAGGTCAGGGACAGCATGCGAACATGGTCCACAGAATCATGTGACCAGGACTCTTGAGGGCTAGCAGAGATCAAGGAGCATGTTAGGGTATGATCTAGGTCTTCTGCATATATGTCATGGCTAAGTAGCTTAGTGTTATTGTGGGAATCCTAAGAGTAGTAGCAGGGGCTACTCTGACACTCTTGTCTAATTACGGGTCTCATTTCCTTTTACTGGTTTCTTCGTCTAGCCTTGATGTGTTGGTATGTTCCTGTTCTTATTAGAGCTTGTTATGCCAGTTAGGTTGATGTTCCTGAGAGGCCTGCTTTTTTCTAAGGGAAGGCAGAATAGAAGTAGATCTGGAGAAGAGGCTATGTAGTGGGGAGAGACTTTAGAGAAGGAAGGTCAGGGAAACTGTGATCGGGATGGAATATGTGAAAGAAGAATAAAAATGCAGTATAACTGTATTCATTTCCTCTTCTTAAATAAACAAAATATTATATAGAAAAAGAAGCTACTGACCAGGAAGATAATTGCAACTAAAAGGCAAATCCTAAAGATAATGCTGAACTTTTATCGCAGAATCAAACATTCAGCAAGATACTTGTTTCTTCAAGGTCAAGAGCAAGAAAGTAGGTCACTAACACACGAAAGGCCATGCAAATAATGGCCTCTGAAGTGCTGTGACAACACATATTTTCATCTTGTCTTTGTGACTCAGGAATAATTTTCTTTTAAAAGAATTTTTGGATCAGAAGTAGTGTAGAAGAAAATACTGTCTACTAGGAAACTACAAGTCACAACTGAATTTCTAGGTTATTTAAAAAAAAATTAATCAAAACACATCATTTAAACTTACAAAGGTACATGTAAATATATTAGAACTACCCTGTTTCCTCATATAATTCTGTCTAAACTAGAGGAAGAAGGTGACCTGATAGTTTCTACCAAACACTAAATTCTACTCACAAGAACATTGGATATGTCTTCTGAAATGATAGTTGTCAATCATGTAAAGTAAAGAGTAAGTTTATATAGAAAAGCTTTCATGATTTTAGTAAAGATTTAAAACTTATATTTTGTGAAAAGCAACACTATGGATATAAAGATGAGCAACAATTTTCTCAAACAGAAAGCAATCCCTATGACTGTTTCGTCAATAATTTGTATGAACAATCTCAGGGATATCTATGTATTCACATTGCATTTGAAAGATATGGGTAATTTTGAAAATTATAAGACAGAAAGAATAACAAGGTATCAAATTCTATATTAAGCTTTGGTTTACAAAAAGGCTTATGTAAATGTTATTTAAATCTTTTCTTTATAAATGTATACTAATTTAGATATATATCTTTTGATGATCTACTAACAACATTTACTTTTTTTTTATTCGATTTATTTTTTATTTACATTTCAAATGATTTCCCCTTTCCTGGCTCCTCACTCCCTGAAGTCCCATAAGCCCTCTTCCCTCCCCCTCTTCCCCTATACACCCCTTCACACTTCCCTGTTCTGGTATTGCCCTATACTGCTCAAGAGAAAGCACTATATAATCAGGAAAACTACAGTAGTCTTACAGGTCCAATTACATGTATTCTAACTTGTATTCTAACTTGATTAATACAAACTAAAAACTGAAAAAAAAGATGATTCAATTTGGCTCTAAATAGTAGAGTATTTACTCTACCATTTTAACTGCTTTTTTTTCCAGTTCTCAAAGGAATGACATTTTCTGGCTAAATCTGTGTCTATGCAAATACAGTGAAAGAGTCAGGAAAGTGTTTATTTTCAACCGTTCTCTTCCACTAATATTCATTAAGCATCTGTGTTATACAGATACAATTATGAAAGTATAGAATTATGCCAGAATCCATGTTATCTGACTTTTGCAAGAGTACACTGCAGTAAGAAAATTATATATAAGTGTATGATGTATGTTACAATACAGCTGAAGCTTCCCAGTGAAAAGTTAATGCAAGGGTGGGTCAGTGATTGATAAACCAACAGTATCAGAAGGTAAGACACTTAAATTCATGAAAAATGAGGCAATGATGATGTTTGAAGCCCATTTGAGTTACTCTGAAGGATAGGCCAAATGCACAGCAATAGATAGCAGGCAGAAAATAAACTCAGCAGCACCTTTTGAAGTTCTTTGTTCCATAATGTCATATCAGGGACATTATTATTATTATTATTTTATCTTTGTGTCTTTCTGTCTCTCTTTTTGCATCCCCCAAATCATTCATTCTCTTCTCTCTCTTGCTAACTGCTCCATTTATTGTATATTATGGCTTTCATTTTTGTATTTTTTTTGTGACTTTTTCCCCTCATTTTCCTATTTTGTCCTATTACGGTGTGTTTGTCATTGTGTTTATATTTATTCTATTTCATTATTATTATTAAGATGCCTATTTGTTTTCATATGAGGTAGAAACATGTGATGGAACAGGAGAGAGGAAAGAGCTGGGGAGAGTAGTAGGAAAGTATTATGTAACCAGGATAGATTATCTGAAAATACATTTTCATGTAAAAAATGTCAAAAAATAAAATGAAATGAAAATAAAGTTCACAATTTAAAAAAAAAAACTATTTTGCCTAGAGCTCTAGGCCATGTGACTACATGGCACAATGTTGAAAACAGAATGGGTCCTCAGTTAAGTCCAGATGAGAAAAAACAAACAAGCAGAAAACTAAGCCAAGAGACAGAATAAATGGATTCTAATTTAAGGTTTCCCATTTAGAACCTAGAATATTCCTTTAATGAAAGATGTTCTTGTCCCCAAAGCCAAAAGCACAGACTATTGGGGAAAATGGTGTAACATAATTTCTGAAAAAATGACAACGAAGAGGTAGTGTTGAAATTCAGGTATCTTGAATTTAATTAAAAATATGTGTGAATGAAATAAAGGAGGAAGCAAATGTGGGAATAACATTGCAGTAAAGAGAATAATTCAATTATTACCTTAGGTTGTATTTTTGTGGCTCGTTAGGTATAAAATTTTTCTCCAGACCTACAGGCATTTTTTGTAGAGCAATTATTTTAGGAGCTAGAAACCATTTCTTCATTCATCATAGAGTTATTACTTGGGAGCACTGGAGAGTGATTGGCATAAATTTGAATCCACACTATACCTTATGAAGTGTGTAATGGTAACAGAATGGTCAGACCTCTATCAGAGTTTGATATATAATTTTTAAGGACTTACCACACATTGCCTTATTATTATTTAGCAAAGTGCCTGACACATGAGAAACATTTAATAAAGTTAAATGAAGAAATAAGGACCTAAATTATATATATATACACTACATTATATATATTTATATATACACTACATATTGTATATATATATATATATATATATACAATAGTAAATTCCTATCCTATGATAGACAACATTAAAATTATAAAGCTAATCATATATTCTAATATAACAATTCTTCTATGAAGAACTATGTAGAACATATTTTATATTTAGGGTGCCGTAAGATTCTATTGCAACTCTGCAATTGTAAAATAAAGAGTAATTAGCCATAAGTGTCTGTTCATATTATCTTCATTACAGAAATAGGAGGTGGGCAGCATTTTACCTATGAAGTCTATTTTCCTCAGTCCCACATTTTATGCAATTTCTCTTCTGCAAATTTTCTAAGATGGTATATGAGAAATAAACTCATTAAAAACTTAAATTTATGTTAGTAAAGTCTGATTTAATTTCAAAAACTGAGGATGCTATTACACAAATAAAGTTGCAAAAAGAGCTTTAAATTATGGGTTGGAATAATTTGAATATAATCATTCTTCTACATCATTTGATCTTCAAATGTAGACAGCTTTATCATACACTACATCATTTAATCATATTATCTTATAGGATTTTTTTGTCTTTGAGAATATAGACTTTGTAGTACTGCTTTGTGGGAGAAAGAATCATGAAGAGAAGCTAAGTGATGAAAGAAGAAATGAATTGGCAAAGTAAAAAGCAGTGAGAGACGCTGGAACTGACAAGAGTGTTTCCTCTTGTATATCCTACCTCAAAATACACTGGCCTGTCATAATTCATGCCTTTTAGAACTACTATATTATATGTTTTCTTACAATACCAAAGCTGAATAAGTTTAATTTTCTGATATCTATGCAATTTATACTGAAAGATTCTATTTTGTTTCAAAAATGGGAAAAATTATTACTGCTAAGAAAAAAAGTATAGCTTTAGTAGAATTCAATCAGCACTCAGCAATTAGGAATATGGCAAGGGATTCTAACTAAGAAATTCAAAGAATTTCAGGTGCAAAGTTCTGGCAGTGAATGTTTACTGGTTGTTTTGACTGCGTTAGAGTGATGAATCTGACTCAGGGGTGCCACAATTTAATGGTAGAAATAAATAGTTTGTTCCCCTTTATTCCTCCTGCTTGTTTTTTAAGTATTACTGGTGAGAGAAGAAAAAAACGTTAGTCTAATAACACTAATTGTTTTCGAACGGCATTCATGCTGTAAAATTAGTGTAAATGTCCATTTAAAAGCATACTTTTATGGAGTTAGCTTATCTATGAAGCCTGTTAGCTGAAATATGAAATTGATTAATTTTCCCTCTTGCATTAACCTCATCTTGCATATACATCACTTTCTTATCCAGGGCAAAGTAAATGCACCATGACTGTCGATAAAGTTGAACTGAACATCAACCTAGTCACATTTCCTGTATAAACATTATTCTAATAACAAGAGAGCAGCCAAATTTACTAGAATCTTCACTACTGTTTACTAAACAAGACTTCAAGAATAGAGTCTTGACAGGCAGTGGTGGCATCTGAGCACTTGTGAGGCAGAGGCAGGCATATCTCTGAGTTCTAGGCCAACCTGTTCCACAGAGTAGTTCCAGGAGACCAGGGGATACATAGTGAAACCCTGTATCAAAAAATGAAAACAAAAACAAAAACAAAACAAAATGAAACAAAAGCCAAAGCTAAAATTGGAATCTGCAGGAAAAATTAATCTCATGTCACCAAATACAAAATTTAATTAGTAGTAAATGGGCTTGATTTTAATGGCTTTCTAAGTTATTTGACTGGGAAAAGATTGAGTCAAGTAAATTTTCGCCTACCAAAATTATTCTAGAGTTTGGATAACTGCTTTAACAAAAATTAATTTTTGATTGACAATGAAAACTAAATATTTGTATTAAGGCCTGGTTTACACATTTAAGAAACTTTGGTGTATTAGGACTACTTTTGAATATTTGTTGTAAAAAGGCCTAGTTTATACATATAAGCAATTTAATTATGAAAAAGAAATTTTCTCTTCACTAATAAATATTGATTAACATATATGTACTAGAAAATGTGTCTCCACAAGTATAGCATATGTACTGTGGGTTGACGGTATATCCTTCACACAGCCCATGCCCTAAGAGAGCAGCATGTTTCCATCAACTGCAGTAGAAAATAAGATTATTTAAATTAGTGCAGCCATACTGACACAGTTAAATATTTCCTAACTTTGTTTTTGACAAAACATTTCATTACATATTAAGCAATCTGGGCACCTTGTGAATGCATGTTTCATGTAGGGTTCATTGGTAATTTTCTACTATTTTGTTTAAGACATAGTATTTTATATACTGTTTTCAAGATAGGTAGCATACCAGCCTAATTATAAACTTTCAGGCAAGTAAAACATAAAACAATAACAAACATTTACTAACACATGAATGTGGATTCATCCCAGAAGCCATTAATGGAGCATAATTAAGAATATAGTTCTAGGGTCTCCATCTGCACCCCACAGGTAAGGCCCCATGGCTCACAGTACTGAAATCCTGCTCAGAGAGAGCTGTTCTCCCAGGAGGGCACTTGATCCTAAGCCCACAGGTGAGATCTCCACTTTCACTACAATAGCTGTCCAAAGAGGGACCTTCCAGGAACAGAATTCCAGAATTCCAGAACAGTCTGGGACAGGATGCTTCTGGTCTCCATCTGTGTCTCTATAGCTAAGGATGTCACACAGCCTTCTGTATCCAAATATTGTCTAGAGAGAGATGGTTTCCCCAAGAGGAATGACATACTTAAGATCATAGGCTCACAGGCGCACAGGAGGGACAAACTCCAGTCACAGACAGCAAGATCCACTAACAACAGAGATAACCCTATGCGGAAAGGCAAGCACAAGAACGTAAGCATCAAAAACCAAGGCTACTTGGCATCATCAGAACCCAGTTTTCCCACCCCAGCAAATCCAGGATACCCGAGCATACTGGAAAAGGAACAATCAGATTTAAAATCACATCTCATGATGGTGACAGAGGGCTTTAAGAAGAACATAAATAACTCCAACAAAGCATACAGGAGAACACAGGTACACAGGTAGAAGCCCTTAAAGAGGAAACACAAAAATCCCTTAAAGAATTATAGGAAAAGACAACCAAACAGGTGAAGATATTGAACAAAACCACCCAGAATCTAAAAAAAAATGCATATAGAACCAATAAAGAAATCACAAAGGGAGACAACCATGGAGAAAGAAAAACTAGGAAAGAGATCAGAAGTCATAGAGGCAAGCATCACCAACAGAATACAACAGAAGACCACTTTTACTCTATAGTGATCTGATAGGAGGCATGGGATTAGTTCGATCTTCTTATATTTGTTGAGGTCTGTCTTGTGACCAATTATATGGTCTATTTTGGAGAAGGTACCATGAGGTGCTGAGAAAAAGGTATATTCTTTAGCTTTAGGATAAAATGTTCTCTATATATCTGTTAAATCTAATTGGTCAAAAGTTTCAATTAGTTTCACTGTGTCCCTGTTCAGTTTCTGTTTTCCTGATCAGTCCATTGAGGAAAGTGCAGTGTTGAAGTCACCCACAATTATTGTGCTAGGTATAGATGATACCTCTCCTGAGCATATACCCAAAGGATTCCCCGGCATGCAATAAAGACACATGCTCCATTATGCTCATAGCAGCCTTATTTATAATAGCCAGAAGCTGGAAAGAACCCAGATGTCCCTCAAAGAGGAGTGGATACAGAAAATGTGGTATATTCACACAATGGAATACTACTCAGCCATTAGAAACAATGAACTCACAAAATTTTTAGGCCAATTGTTTGATCTGGAAAATATCATCTTAAGTGAGGTAACCCAATCACAAAAGAATATACATGGAATGCAATCTCTGATAAGTGGATATTAATTAGCCCAGAAGCTCTGAAAACCCAAGGCACAAATCGCATAACAAATGACTCCCATGAAGAAGTATGGAGAGGGTCCTGATCCTGGAAAGGATTGATCTATCATTGGAGGGGAATATAAGGACAGATAAAAAGGAGGGAGGTGATTGGAGAATGGTGGAGAGAAAAAGGTTTATGGGATATATGGGGAGGGGGGAATCTGGGAAAGGGGAAATCATTTGGAATGTAATGATTTCATTCATAAATTCATAAACAAAGAATATAGAAAATAAAAATATTTATAAAAAAAACGTTGACATGACAGTCAAAGAAAATGCATACTGCAAAAAACCCCTAAACCAAATATTCAAGAATATGCATATTGCAAAATGTTCCTAAACCATACATCAGATCCTCAACAAAACACCAGGACACAATGAGAAGACCAATCCTAAGGATAATAGGTATAGAAGAGAGTGAAGATTTCCAACTTAAAGGGCCAGTAAATACCTTCTATAAGGCTAAGAATACTGTGAATAGGACAAAATGGCAACCAACTAATTAGGAAAAGATCTTTACCAATTCTACATTCAATAGAGGACTAATAGTTAATATGCCCAGAAGTGGTATAGCAGGATCTCGACAAAGAGGCTGAAAACATTCAATGGAAAAAAGATAGCCATTCAACAAATGGTGCTGGTTCAACTGGAGTTCAGCATGCAGAAGAATGCTAATTGATCCATCCTAGTCTCCTTGTACTAAGTTCAACTCCAAATGGATCAAGGACCTCTACATAAAGCCAGACATTCTGAAGCTAATAGAAAAGAAACTGGGGAAGACCCTCGAGGACATCAGTACAGGGGGAAAGTTTTCTGAACAGATCACCAATAGCATATGCTCTAAGATCAAGAATTGACAAATGACCTCATAAAATTACAAAGTTTCTGTAAGGCAAAGGACACCATAAAAAGGACAAATCAGCAACCAACAAATTGGGAAAAGATCTTCACCAACCCTTGATCAGTTAGAGGGCTAATATCCAGTATATACAAAGAACTCAAGAATTTAGACACCAGAAAACCAAATAACCCTATTAAAAATGGGGTACAGAGTTAAACAAAGAATTTTCACTTGAAGAACTTCGGATGGCGGAGAAGAATCTTAAAAAATGCTCAGCTTCATTAGTCATTAGGGAAATGCAAATCAAAACAACCCTAAGATTTCACCTTACACCAGTCAGAATGGCTAAGATTAGAAACTCAGGAGACAGCAGGTGTTGGAGAGGATGTGGAGAAAGAGGAACACTCCTCCACTGCTGGTGGGGTTGCAAATTGGTACAACCACTCTGGAAATCAGTCTGGCTGTTCCTCAGAAAACTCAGCACGTCGCACCTTTATTTCTTAATTTTCATTCTTCAGAAGAAATGAAGAAAGCATTCAATAAGAAGAACTAATACGGTGTCTTAAAGAGAGACCCATGTGCCATGGTCTGAAACTATGAGCAAAATAAGACTTTGCTCCTGTCATTGGATTTCTGAGTACTTTATCACTATAATGGAAAGTTGATGAATATACTTGCATTTCCTGTAGAAAATACTAAACTTAATAGATCACATAATTGTAAGATTCCAACCTAAAATGACAACACTCCAGATATTAAAAGTATATGATTTAATTAAATTGGTATAAATTCAAAACTTTTTGCCTGCAAATTAGGTGATTTTGCTCATAAGCCTCACTTACTTTATGATTTGCTTTTTTTTTCATTTGAAGAACATTTCAGAAAGGTTGACTGAATTCAATCTCAATCTGTGTTTACTTAGAATGTAAGAAAAATGACACACTGTTGGATAATACCAAAATTCTAAATAGCAAATACTCTCAAATTACCTCATGAATAACAAATTGATAAATAAATAATGACTCATCCATGGCTTGTACTGAAACAGCATATGGAATTGTACTGTGCTCTTAGGTTTCAATATACATGATTGACTTTCCTCCACAATCGCTTTGGGCAAAAACAGATGGGCCATCTGTTTTCAAATTTCTCATCTCTTTATAGCTCAGACATCTATGTGATAGCCAGAGGAGAAAATAGCAAGCCCTTTTCTGTCATATAGCTTCCTTTACAAGGTTAGACTTCTTGTGCCTGTAGAGCCAACCTTATAACAGATGAAAACAGGTACCATGCACACATCCATGCTTAAAGACGTTTACTTTTAATTTGATAGATGAATTCTACTGATTTCAGTTCCAAAGCAGATAGAGAGCAATAAAGGAGAATCTCCTGTCTTCCATTCCTTTGAATACATTGTTTCAGTCTATCACAAATACATCAAAATTCTTCTTTCAGAAACTAAGATCACATGAGTCTTTAGTGACACCCTGAAGGTGTTAAAGTTTACAAGAACATTTATTCCTGTTACTCTATCATCTTACTATTTAACATTTTTAAATGTTTACATTCCTTCTTAGGATTTCAGAGCAAAAGCTCTCTTCAGAATTGACTTCTTCCATGTTAGGTCTCACATTTTACAGGATCAACTTTTTACACAGTAAGAGATTCACCAAGAATTCTTACTAACCTATGACAAATACTTAGCAAAGTGTTGGGGATAGCTTCTGAGGAGCCTCAAGCAGATGTCTGTTTTCTATGGGGGGAATCTCCTGGTGTCTGTAGCATTTTATCACCTTAGATTGCTCATAGGCTTCTGAGAACATTTACTGCTCACTTTGTACTGCTGAAAAGGAAAGTAAGATTCAGAAGAAGGAAGAAATACAATAGAAATGTCCTTTTGAATGAGTTTGCCTGATTTGGTTAAGTTTTCTGGTACAATCTATATAATATTAATTTTAACATTTAACATATTTTCAGTGAGGATAAATGTATTCACAGTGCACCAAAACCCATCACCCATGTCCAGAAATTTCTTTATTCTAACTGAAATCAACTTCCTAATTCTGTCTATCTGTCTATCTATCCATCTATCTATCTATCTATCTATCTATCTATCTATCTATCTATCTATCTATCTATCTATCTATCCATCTATCTAAAACTATTCTTTCTTGTGCTTATTTATTTGCTATTTTGTTTGTTTTTGTTCTGTTTTTACTAATGATTTCAAAACAAACAAACAAACAACAGTAACAATGAAAATTACTAGGAAATGCCAGTATTTGAAGCTTTTATGTTCTGTTTTTACACCTGTCTTGACTTCCCAAGATGTACTGGAACCTGGGACCATAATCTGAAAAAATCTATTTTTTCCTTTTATATATTATATATTATATATATATATATTTATATATTATTTTATCAGAATAGTAGAAATGAAAATAGAAATGATATGTATTCCATTGAGAGCACAGTCATTCGAATGCTATTGGCATTTCTGCAACACTAAGTAATATGATCTGTGAACCTATGGTATCTAGTTCTTCCTGTTGATTTTAAACTGTTCTGAACTATATTTTATGGAAAATAAATGATCTTTGTCCATATTATTCTCCATGAATAACACTGTAATCTTAAGAGAAATAACAAAGGATACAATAGTCCATAAATAATACTTGCTGCATAATCAATGTAAGGCAAAATATTTTCATTTTATGTCTATAAATGTGTACTAAAATAATAATTGTATAGAAATATGTATTATTTGTACATATATGTATATAACACTTAATATTACTCAAATTTGCTCTTTGAAAAGCAGGCCATATTTCAAAGATACTTTAATAAATAAAAAATGCTGTCAATTATGTGAATTATATATAATTAATTAAATGCAATCTCTTAGGCTAAATGCTTGGTTTAAGGCTTTCATGCAGAGAGCTTTCTTTTAAGCATCAATTGATGGCAAAGTTGGTCAGATATTTTCTATGTTCTTTAAAGGGGGACCTACAGTGAAGGAATATTGAGTTAAATAAAGTAAAAGTTCAAATCCTCTCTCAGGGAAACTGAATAGCAACACAATGCTGGTATTTTGATATAGCTACAAATCTTCATATGAGTGTGTTCTTGCTTTGTTAGCTATCCAAAGGCTACATAAGAATTGACAATTGAAGAGCCCAATGTTATATACAACTTTTGTAAGTCAACATGCAGGTCCTAATGGAAGTGTGGTAATAGTCCATGTTGGGTTTATAATATCCTCATAAATTATATGTAGATGTTTTCTTCAATGCAACAAACAACAGTTTTATAAGGAAACCATTTCTTATTAACTGAATACGTTTTAATCAAATTCTATACTGAAATCCTATTTACAATAGGGAAATTTCTAAAGTAGAATTGAAATGGTGACTTCTTTTGAAAAAATATACTGTGTGATATTTGCTCAAGGATGGAGAAATTTCTCATTCACAGTAGATGCTGCTCAGACAAGACTGATGAAATGTAGCAAGGCAGCATCAAGGCTTTGGGACCACTAATTTATAGTGCCCTTTGCTTTCATCCTATGGTCTAAATGGAAGAGCAATCATCCTTTTTCTTTACCTTTTGTTTTTGGTGATACAGTTTGTGCCATGCTGGGATCATAGTTCCCTGTCATTAATTATGAACCACACAGATCCACTATTTTTTAAGTTCATGCCCAGGAGTTCAGATTCTATGAGGAGATAGCAATACACTAAATACATGAGCTCCAAAGGACTGCATTTCAGCTATGTATGTGCAAACCAGAACTTGTTTGTTTTCCCCTTTTGTTTTAAAAGCTGTAATATGTGACTGCTACACTCATAGAGATTTCTGAAAAAATGTATCCTGCAAACATGTATCAAAGTTATATTTAGGACCACAATCAGTATCTAGCAAGTATTTAAAATTCATAAATGATATGATTTAAGGTCAATAGAATAGCAAATAACCACCTTAAATACCAGTGCTTTTTAACCAAGACAAAAGAATCCAAAATGTATTCTGTAAAGGTCATAAAAGAGTAATCATTATAAGATTGGTGCTTGGATTTATGTATCAGGATTTATCATACTTATAGAATACTTATAATTGTCCTCTTTACTTCAGTAGACTCAATTTATGACAAAAGTCATGTGGAATAGAATTGAGCTTTATCTCATTAGCATGTATTTTAGTTCATATATACTAGAAGTATTGATTTGAATCTTGACCAATGGTGTAATGACTAATATGTATTCCTTGTACTGATACTCCCGAAAATGACTTTTGATTCAAAAATAATATCCTTAGTAGAAGGTACCCTACTAATGCTGTTTATAAATGGCTCTCACTATCATTGGTGTAATCAGTAGGAAATAGCATCAAATTTTAGTTTGCCTTTTTCCAAAAGGAATGTGAGGTTGAACATTTTCTTTTTCCTAGTTGAGATTTATTACTAAGAGTCCACTGCACTTTTTCTAAAAGAAATAATCTTTAAAGATGTTCACAAGTTTAATTGTACTATGTTGATGGTTTTTCAACCGAATACATTTTTAAAAAATTCCAAGGATTCAGTGACATGTTTAGGAAGGAAAATGATACCTTTATTTCATAGAAATAAATTTAGAAATGACCCAAATTTAAAATCCATGAAAATGGTTGTATAAGACATTATAAAGCAGAATTTCAAGAGTGCTAACATTTTTCCTTGTGTGTTTTTAAAAATATACTTCATGTTAAATTCTAAGGATGTGTTTGCCCCATGTGCGATCTCTCCCTTAGGAGTATTTACTTTCCGTAGCCTCCTTTCCTCTCTTGTGTAATAGCTCAGATGTCTACACTGAGATACTTTCTATAAGACTCCACTTTCTTTGCTAACTTGTACCCACACAACTTTCAATATAGCACAAGTCACCCAACATCGCATATGTTTTTTATTCCCAGGACATTATGAACTTTTTGAGGGTAAAGTCTGATCTTACCATTACTGTAATTTTTCAGAACCTAGATAAGTTCTTAACTCATAATCTTGATCTCATAACATCACATAAATATATGATTTTTCATAATTTGAAACTAAATTACTATAAGAAAGAACAGGTACCACAAATGTCTAAAAGACATTCCATAAGAATTTACATAAAAATAGGTTTATCAACAATTAAACAATCAGACATTTCTACTTTAAAATTGTTAACCTAGACCCAGAAATGTTCCTGTCCAAAGGAAAGACAGACAGACAAACAGACAGACAGACAGACAGACAGACACACACACACACACACACCACACACACACAATGGAACAAAGACTAAAGGAAAGGGCATCCAGAGACTGTCCCACCTAGGGATCCATCCCATCTGCAGACACCATACCCTAACACTATTGCTGATGCCAAGAAGTGCTTTCTGACAGGAACCTGGTATGGATGTTCCCTGAGAGTTTCTACCAGCACCTGACCCATACAGATGCAGATGCTCAGAGCCAACCATCAGACTGAGCCTGGGCACCTCAGCTGAAGAGCTAGGGGAAGGACTGAATGAGTTTAAGGGGCTTACAAGCCCATAGGAAGAAGAATAGCAATGAACTGGACTACCCAGAGCTCTCAGAGACTAAACCACCAACCAAACAGTACACATGGAGGGACCTTTATGCATATGTGACAGAGGATTCCCTCATCTGGCATCAATGGGAGGGGAAGCCCTTGGTCCTGTGAAGGCTAAATATTTTAAGAACTTTTTTGGCTTTGATTTGGGTAAATAAAGGTCAAACTTCCATTTGGAGATGGGCAATAAGTTTATTTCTTGTATAAAAAGCTACCAAAATTTTTTATGTAAGAGATGAGAGTTATAGACATAGAAAAACAATGGAACCAGAGCGTAAGAACACCTGAGAGGTTCCTTCTGGCATGGATGGGAAACCCTTCACAGTGAGCATGGACAGTGGCTGCTAGCATAGATAGAATAAACTTCACAGTGACAGATACTGTTAAATACAAAGTTATTCTCATGTATACTGCACCAAATTATTCCCATTAGCCAAAATATTTGAAAATCTAACTATGTGTCATTTGTTTGATTAAATGTAAGAGAAACTTAAAGGGTTCTGATGTATACTGGTGTGGGGTAATTTTGTGGGATCATTTTACAGATTTTGCCCAAGAGGCCATCTGTGACCTGAGAAACTGGCAAAAATCAAACATGAGAAGAGTTAAGAAAGGAAAATGACAACTCCGAGGGAACTAGATTTTCAGTCTTCTAGTTAAAATTCTTACACATTACTCCAGTTAATATTTTGAAAATCTTGCTTCAGTTTCTCACATTGTGTTTGTTCACTTACATTGGATTCTTTTTATCCTACTATAAGTGAGCACACAAACATGCCAAATGTACCCTTCTGTGAGAAAATACTACAGCAGTACTTGTGAGTTTAAGGTTCTAAGTATTAAATCAGTAGGAAGTAATTTAAGGAGATTCACAAGAGAGCTGTTTAGACTGTATTGTTTCCTTGTACCATAAAATTGGACATACATTAATATTACTGGAGTGATCCAAAGACGAAAATGAGCCTGAACCTTAATTCTATAAACAAGAAATATTAGTGATGAGTCACACTAGAAGAAGAGAAGTAAAGATTCAAATTCAAATTGTGGATATTTCACTTATTTTGAAGTGACTGCATCAAAGGACAGTTTTAGTCAATATGAAAGATGATTCTCAGAATTCAGATTCACGAAGCATAAATAAGAAAAGAGAACACTCAGCTTCATTTAAAGTGGAAAGCCTTCAGACTTTGAGAAAAGCTTAACCAGCAATTGGCTCATTGTAAAATTGTAAATTGGACATTTGTAAAGAATTGAAAATGAAGGCTTTGAATCCTACCAATATAATTTTTATTGTATAAGTTTAGAACGCATCACATTGGTTTTTTTCAGACACAGTCGTACTCTTCAGGGCAGGCTGACCTTAGACTAAAGGTCATCTGATATCAGCATCCTTAGTTCTGGAATAACGGCACATGCCACTATCATTCACCCATCATTCATCGTAGAGGGAAACTAAAATCTCCATTACATCAGAAAGTTATTAAGTTGAAGTCTATATCAAATCTGCTTTCTCCATTTTCAGTCTGATTTAATTTAGAAAATTGAAAGCCTAGATCACAAAAACTCCTCTGGACTTGTCATTTTAAAAATTTTTACTCTTGTGTTATTGATTTTAGCTTAATGAGAAAATGTGAACAGCAAAGTCACTTCAGCTGATGTGAAAGATGCTTAGAACATAGACTTATAAACATTTACATTAGTTTTCAAATTAATAACGATTAAATGATACACACTGTGCATTAATCAGGGAAAACGTGATGAGAAATATCAACATACTGTGACATTATGAACACAGAATTAAATACATTATATTTGAGTAAACTAGTAAGTCAAATATAATACATTTGACTAAAGAAATAAAAATGTTGATAGAGAGCATGAAAACAAGACTGGTATCCAGAGCTACAAAATATTTAAGGATAGATTGAGAGTGTAAATTTTACTTAATAAAGTCATAGGATAGAGAAAATGTATACAAGTATCTTTCAATGTGAAATTGATGAAAGTGTTTAACCAATGAAAGATAAAGATAAACTCTCAATAGGCCATGCAGAAGAAAAAAAGAATAAAAATATATTTCATTCTTAGACTTCAAACTTCATGTTGCTTAATTAGTGACTTGTATTTTTGGAAAATCATTAGAATTACAGACAAATGGGGTCACATGGAATGAAATTTACTACCCACCTCCACAAAATTAACATAATAGCTTAGTAGTACACTTTTTACATTTAGCAAATCAAAAATGATAGTTTATAATATATAAATATTAAGAACACTTAAGTACAGCTTAATTTATATCTATCATCCATACTCCTTATATCTATACTAGAGTCTTGTGGAGTTCTGCAAATGCATAAAACATATCTCCACACAATTCGTATAGAATAGATTCAAACAATTATTTTTGTTCCACCTATCGTTTTTTCTTTCATCAAAATAAATATCTATAAACTCCGTTTTTTCCCTAGGATTTGTCATTCCAGTGTTAATTTTTGTGGAGTGTTACTCCACAACATTGCAGTGGATCTCCACAACATACAGTGCCTCTTATAATTGGCTTATATAGAAGATAATTTAAATTTGCTGCACCTCTACAGTATTTAGGGATTGTAGCTCACTTTTTCAATCTGTAATTTGACTTTCTGAAAGTACCATATATATCATGACAATATATCAAAACTTTTATCAATTTCCAATTCTCTAATACCTCTTACTCCCTCCAATGTTCAGATTTATTATTTATTTATTGATTTATTGATTTATTTATATTGGATATTTTCGTTATTTACATTTCAAAAGTTTTCCCCTTTCCCTCTCTCCCCTCAGAAATCCCTTATTCCATCCCCCCCACTCCTGCATCTATGAAGGTGTTCCAACACCCACCCATCCACTTCTGCCTAATGGTCCTTGCATTCCACTGCACTAGGGCTTCAAACCTTCACAGGACCAAGGACCTCTCCTCACTTTGATAATTGACGAGACCATTCTCTGCTACATATGCAGCTGGAGCCATGGCTTCCTCGATGTGTACTTCTTGGTTCATGTTTTAGTCCCTTGGAGCTTAGGGGTATCTCATTAGTTAATATTGTTGTTCCTCCTATAGGGTTGCATTTGTTGAAAATGCTGTCTTTTTCCACTGTATTGTTTTAGCTTCTGTGTCATATATCAAGTATGTTGCTTCATTTCTGAGTTTTCAATTTTATTCCATTGATCTTCTGACCTGTCATTGAACCAATACCATAAAGTTTTTATCACTACTGCTCTGTAATACAGTTTGAAGTCAGGGATGGTGCTTCCCCCAGAAGTTCTTTTGTTGTTGAGAATAGTTTTTGCTATTCTGCGATTTTGTTATTCCAAATGATATGTAAATTGCTCTTTCTAACTTTACAAATAATTTATTTGGAATTTTAATGGGAATTGCAGTGAATCTAAAACTTGCTTTAGGCAAGATGGCCATTTTTACTATATTAATCCTGCCCATTCATGAGCATGGGAGATCTTTCCATCTTCTGAGATCTTTTTCTATTTCTTCAGAGACTTGAAATTCTTGTTATACAGATCTTTCACTTGCTTAGTTAGAATTACATCAAGGAATGTAATATTATTTGTGTGTGTGTGTGTGTGTGTGTGCTTATGAACCATTATTGTGTATTTTCCAAAATTATAAAGCCTATGTCTTGGAGTCTTCATTGGTCCTCTTTTTCAGTTTATTCTTACTTTAAAGTATGAATATTTTTTAAGACATGTAAGTCAACAAGATTAGATTTTGTATATGTTACATTATTTGTATTCATTTCAAATAGAGTGATGTCCCATACTATATTAAGATAAAGATTTTTCTCAGCTACTTTATTTTATTTGTGTATATGTCTACATTGTTTTTTTTTCAAGACATGATGTCTCTTCTGTAGCCCTGGCTCTCCTGGAACTCACTCTGTAGACCTGGCTTTGAACTAAGAGATCCAACTGTCTCTGCCTCCCTACTGCTAGTATTAAAGATGTGCGCCACTATCAGTTGACTCATGTCTATATTTTTAACAACTATCACTCAATCTGTTGCATAGTTTTATAATAATTATTGAAGGGAGTTCTCTTAATATTTTAAATGTTCTTCAATACTAATGTTTCATCAATAGTACTAGTCTTCATGGCAGTATAAGTAAATTTAAAAGTACTAAATATATGGATGATATTGTACATTAGAAAAATCTTGATGTTTTCCATGTATATAAAATATTTACTTTTCTAGATTTGAAAAACCTTAAATTGAGGTTTTGTTCAAGTGCATGTTCTTCACACACATATAAATTATCTGAATTTTATTTTGTTGTGATAAAGTAAAAAAAAAATTATAACCAAATGCAAATGTTCATTTTTGGCATGCAGTAAACAATTACCTTTTAATACTAACATTGCATTTTGAAATATTGCAAGAATTACTCTCATTCTAGGTGCTTTGCTTTGTTTTTTTGGAACCATTTACATAGACCATTACATTACCTGCAAGTAAAAGCTTAATATTATCCCCAGGATTATTACTGTTATTTAGTTAAGTTATTGTATCAGTTAAGACTTCAAGTATAATATGGAATACATAGGGTAAAGAGCGTTCTTCTTACCACACCTATTTGTTTGTTTGTTTATTTATTTATTTATTGATTGATTGATTGATTGATTGGTATTTGAAATTCTGGCTCCCTTTCCAGGTTACTCTCTCAGATAGTCCCTCCATCATTTACCCCCCCCTTCCTCCTTCGATAGTGTGGGCTCCCCCATGGGTATCCCAATCACCTTGACACAAGTCTCTGCAGATTAGGGAATCTTCTAATCTACAATAGTATGTACTTTCTAATTGTTAAGCTGTATGTACTTAGATGTTCTTTATTAAGTGGAGGAAAAAGAATTTTTGAATATTTGTAGCTTTATGAGCACTTTGTGTATGTAAGTAGATAGTCAATTTTGTCTAACACTTTATTGATTCATATTTGCATGCTAATTTCCAAATCATTTAAATATGTTTTAGAGTAAATCACATTTCATTATGTTACAGTATTTCTTTGTATGTCTTGCTCCATTTTCTTTTTAATAATTTGGTGACTACTGAACTTGTAATTGACATATTTATTGGTTTACAGTTTCAATATTGCTTAATATCTTTGTTTACTTTGTATATTTGGGTTAAACTAGCCTCATAAAATGAGAAAAAATATGTTTTCTTTGTATAACAGATTATGATGAATTTGCACATTTTTTGCCCTTCAATTTATATAAGAATTATGCTTTAATATTATAAATTATTTACTATTTGGCATGTTTGTTTTTAAAATGTTCAGTCATTCATCGTTTTATTCTATTTTTGTTAATTGTAGTAATTTGTATCTAAAGCAATTCACAATTTCATACAAACATATTTGCAGCATATACTTGTTCATAATATTATTTTATCTGTTTAAACCTTGGAATTAGAAGTGAAAACTTATTTCATTTTGTACATAGTAATATAGGTTGATGTTTATATAGATAATTTCAAAGAATCAGTATTTGATTTACTAGTTTTACCTATTGATTTCTTCCTTTCAATCTCATTAATTTTTACTATAATTATATCTTTATATCATATTATCCTAGCTTTGATTACCCTTCAGATCATTTTACAGCACACAGTAAATTCCTGGACAACCTGGGCTAGATAGGAAGACACTTTCTCATAAAAACAAATATTTGCAAATACCATTTTAAGAGGGGCCATATGAAATTATCTTGCAAGTTTGAAGAAATGATTACAATTTTGGTCAAGACATATACATAAAACATACTCACAAGTGATAATAAGATAATATGTCAGTTGCAAAACATGAAAATCACTGACAAAATATTTGGTAACAAAAAATGTCATATATTTATGACAATTATCTGAAATTACATTGCAAACGAATGGATACATTTGCAAAGCAACTTTTTCACTTAATGTTTTGAAATATCACAGAAGATGGAGTTAAAAGATTAGAAGATGAAGAGAATGAGGACATATGCTTTAAGAGTGTATCTTCCAGAAATAATAATGAAGTTTCACCCATGATAACTCCAGAACATGGCAGCCTAAGGTAGGGCTTAACAGGTCTAACACCAATAGCCAGAACACCTCGAGGGACCTCAACCATAGACAAAGAAGCTACACACAATAAGGAACGTTGAATGTGGAAGAAATCATCTTTTCCAGGGACAAGTCCCCAAATTTGTTACCCAATACCAAATGGATAACTCTTAAATCATAAATATATGAGAAGTACTAAACAGATTCATCTATATATGTGTGTGTCTATCTGTATGACAATTATATAACTATAATATGTAAGATATATTATAAATTTATCATCTATAAATATTATAAGTATATTATATTAATAAGAAATTCAATATTATTATATTATAATAAATGTAATAATATGATTTGGAAAAAAGGAGTTCATAATTTTGAGAGGGAACAGGTGGGGCATAGGGGAAATTGAAGGGAGGTTAGGGCAAGTAAGCAAAATGCTAATTCCATTTCAATAAACAATAAAATCATGTCAGAGACTAATAAGCATAGGAAAAGATAAGAGTCCATGTTATCTAGTGAAGGTGGATAATCATTTTTTACAGATATCAGAGTCTCTTTGTCTCAAGGAGTGTAGAAGCTCACTTATCATTCTATATCGCTAGTTTTCTAGGAACCATTGAAGATACACTAGCAAGCATCCAGCATCCATTCCTCATCTACTCCTTAGGTACTTAACTGCCCTCGATATACCTAAGCAACGAAGAAAACATGAACAAAACACAGACTGTTACATAGAACATATATTATGTCATTATCATAAAGGAGAAAAAGTAAAAGTGAACCAAAAAAGACAATGAAGAATACATAAACCCGAACAGAACAGCATGTTTATAATAAATTTTGTCCTTTCACGATTTTAAACTTGTAATTGCAATAAGTCCAGTCAAATCTCATTGCTAAATACAGCCTGGCCAACAGAGCCCATCCACTGAGAACTGCAGATATTCTTATCTCCTTATACCTAAGAACCCTACAAATCACATTTCAGAGATGAAATATCACTGCTTTTTAGCTAAGGGAATATTCTCATAAGTGTTTGCTTTTGAAGATATGTATTTCTAGGAACAAGTTGCCACCCACTACCAGCTGGGTACAGATAAAAATAAAGAGAAATTTACTCTTGAATAAGAAATCAATTTTCATAGTGTTTATGATTTTATACAGAAAGTCTTATCATTTTGAAAAAGAAAAGAAGTCCTTTTACAATTTAGGCAGAAGTATGTTAAGGCATTCAAGTCTTTCACATGCTTCCATTCACAGAAATTTTAAAGTACTATTAAGTTCAATACAAGCAGGAAGCCTGGTGGTCACTGTTCTCATAACCCATAACCCAGTCACAGGACACATTTTAATATAATTATATAAAAATTACAAAATACAAATGACCACTCTCTACATATAAAAATAATATTGGTCACATCACAAAGTGTTTAAATTTTTACTGAAAAGATTAAATGAGAGGCATTATTTCCCTCATGAGTAAATGAGAAAAAACACACAAACATTATCCAAGTATACATAAACATTTATCATTTATAATAATTTATGCACATATATATACATGTGTGTATATGGAATCTGTAGTTCCTTGAAGATGTAACATAACAAAAATGAGTAGGTTTAATATGGAAATCCTATTTCAAATTAATTTCCTGTGATTAATCACCAAGGGTTCTTTTTTAACGACAACTATTGGAACTTATGACTCAATTGCATAGTTTGTATTATTATCTCTTGAAATGTTTATTAAGAGGCAAAAGAATTTGTAAAGCTGAATTACTGAACATTAAAGCAAGATCTATCCTTCTTATACACGATGCTACGTGTCTCATTGTACTGATGATCCTGTTATATTAAAATTCTCCGTATATTTCTATCAGAAATTATATGGATTCTTTCAAAGAAAAGTCCTTTAAATGTTACACATATTGGATCAAGAGCCTTACAAACCAATGCCCTTTAACCACAATGCTTTCTTAGCTTTTGAGTAATTCTTTATAAGGTTGACTGAGTAGAAGCCAGAGTGAAAGCATTATCTAACATAATTCTCCCATCCTCCTTGAATATTTGAAAATTCTATGGAAATCTTCTACATTGACAAACTCACTATCAATGTAAATAATATTTATATAGTAATACTTGTAAATTTAAGTCTTATTACTTTCATTTTTCTATTTATTGTATAAGATAGGAAGTTCTTCCCATAATATTATTTGATTCTTGTATTTAATATTTATGTTATTAAATATTAATATACTATACAATAGTCTCATTTGTTTAATTAAAAGTACCCAATATCAACAATTTTATTAAAAGATTTTACAGGAAGCTTTGGTAGAAAATGTAGAATTATGTTTTTGAGATTACAGCAAAAACTTATTTGGGAATTCATTCAATATATGTTTCTCCCACTTAAAAAAAAATATGAACTATCAGGAACAGACTGTAACTAGATACTTATCAAAATTAGAAATCACGGGTTAATTGTAACTTAATTATTGAATGAAAACTAAATTTCAACTGTTTAAAACTGTATGACTTATGAAGTAATTCTTAGAAAAAAATTTAATATCAATATATATGTGCCTTTGGAAATAGAATGGTGAAATTGCCCATAAAGATTTTACTTTAAATTACCAAAAGGAAACAAGATGGCTCAGTGGATAATGGAAATTTCACCAAGGCATACAGACTAAATTTACCTTCAAACTTCCATAATATAGCAGGATAAAACCAATTCCCAGAAGATGTGCTCCTATAGCTACACACATGCACATGTGACAGAAGCATACCTGCACAGTACATGTATACATACATACAATGAATGAACAAGTAAGTTGACAAAATGTAGTTTTTGAAAAAAATTCAAAGAATAACAAATTCAATCCAAATAATCAGAAGGGATAAAATGATAAAGATGATAATAAAAATCAAGCAGGGTTAGTGCCTCAAAATTGATAATAAGATTAAGTGGAAAAGCTTTTTGAAAAAGGGAAAAAGCTGGGCATTGTGGTTCATGCTTAAAACTCATCATTTCTATGGGAAAGGCAGGATCAAAGGTCAGCCTGTGCTAGATGAGACCCTACATCAAAGTAAATTAAATAATAAAAGTTTACTTAAAGTTAAGTAAACTGAAAGAAACTATTTATAGCATTAATCATGAAAACTTTCTCAAAGAGTTTTAATCCAGTGGGATTCACTAGTAGATAGTTTTAAAACAATTAAGTAGTGATAAAAAATAATACCTGGACTTTTATTCAAATAGTCAAACATCAGACTGTGCACTGGGACTGAGGAGTTAGGGGAAGGAGCTGACCAGGTTTGCAGCCCCATAGGAAGAACAGCAATATCAACCCACCAGACCTCCAGGAGCTCCCAGGGAGTAAACCAACTAAAGAGTACACATGGAGAGACCCATGGCTCCAGCTGCCTATGTAGCAGAGGATGGCCTTACCTTATGGTCGTTGGTACTGTGAAGACAGGGTACCCCAATGTAGGGGAATACTAGGGCAGTAAGGAGGGAGTGGGTGGGTGGGAGAGCTCCCACACAGAAGCAGGGGAAGGGGAGATAATATAAATAGTTTGTGAAGGGAAAATCTGGAAGGGGGTAACATTTGAAATATACACAAATAAAATAACCAGTAAAAAGAAATAAAAAAAAAAATCCTGGTTGGACTATTTCACGACCATTTGCCAAATACCAAGATCAAACAAATAGTTTACCAGAAGAGAAAACTACAGTTGTGAATCCCCATCCAAACCAAAACTTCAAAGGATCCCAAAACTCTTAGTAAACAGATATTGATAATAGAATAGGTATAGATAAATAGGTAGGCAGATAAGCAGAGAGATAGAGAGATAGAGATAGATAGATAGATAGATAGATAGATAGATAGATAGATAGATAGATAGATAGATTGATAGATTGATTGATAGATAGAGATGATGGATAGATTGAAAGATAGATGGTGATTTTATCATGTACAAATGTGTCCTATGCAAGATTTAACATTGATTCAAGATTGAAAAATCAGCTAGTCGACTAGTTATTGACTAGTAAAATATGTCAATGGGAAAAGATGCTTGTCATAGAAGCCTAGCAACCTTAGTTCAATATGTAACGGTAGAAGGAAAGCAACTTTTCCATTAACTTGTTTTTTAACCTTTACAAATATTGTCAAATGGACACCAGCATGCATGTAACAAACGCACATGTACACAGGTAATAAAATCAATTAATTCATAGAAAATTTATAAATATATTTTTATAGATGCATTTATTATGTGAACTGGGATTTTTTGTGAACACAGTAAAATACCTAAAATAAGCTAACTTCATAAATTAGAGGCATATTTAGCTTAAGTATTTCAGTGTTGAAAGTTTAAGCATCATGGAAGAGTCTGTTAAGATTACCACAGGCTTTATCACTTCATAGCGAAGAAAGAAACAATTCTTTTTTTTTAATTCGATATATTTTTTTATTTACATTTCAAATGATTTCCGCTTTTCTGGTCCCCCACTCCCCGAAAGTCACATAATCCCCCTTTCCTCCCCCTGTTCTCCCACCCACCCCTTCCCACTTCCCTCTTCTGGTTTTGCCTTATACTGCTACACTGAGTCTTTCCAGAACCAGGGGCCACTCCTCTGGAAAGAAACAATTCTAAGGGAAAAAGTCCAAGGTCACAAAAATATTTAGGTAGAGTCTGAAGGCCTATAATCACTTCTGAGGGCACATTGGGCCCTCCCACCATGACCTATTTCTAAAAGTACCAAATACTTCCAGCATATGAAGTACACAGAGCACTCTAACAAAAGAACAAAGTATCAGGATATGGTGGTGCATTCCTGTATCTCAGAACTCAGAGGTCAAATCAGGAGGAATGTGAGTATGGAGCTAGATCACGATAAACACACAGATGCACACCCTCGTGTGAGTGTGTGTGTGTGTGTGCGTGTGTGTGTGTGCGTGTATTTTGTGCAATTCTTTATTTGTGTCATTCTTTTTCTCATGTATGCTTAAACAATAAAATTATATTCTCATAAGAAAAGAATAGAATTAATACAACAAAACTTTTAACAAAACCAGCATTTCTTTTGAGAAAAAAACACATTAGATTGAAAAGACAATATTGCTTTTTATTACTAGATGATAATATTATAACTTCTTTTTGGAACTCCTTGTTATGTACATAAAAATATCTAAATTTAAGAAATGACATTCCTGCTTCAATTTTTTTTAGCATGGAAATGTTTGGTCCTATCTATTTAAATCTGGCTTTTAAAACACAGAATTATATTATCTATGTGAAAATACCTTAATCAAACTACAATGTTAGCCATTCACTTCCTATATAATTCCCAGGAAGTAAGGTCTCCTGTCATACAACAATTTCAATTTCTATTAAAAAGGAGTTTTCCTCTACTCATGGTATTTTTCTCCTCCATAACAACAGCAGACTATAGTCTTTAGTTTGTTTATATAGACTGATTTATTGAGGTGACCTAAAGTAAAATACAGTCTGTAGAAGGCACACTGTAAAAATTATCATCAAACGTAAACATTGAGACAAACACATCTTCAAGATACAAAGTAGTCAAACCATCTCAGAGAGTTTCTATGAGAACCTGCTTTCATAAATCTCTATGCCTATTTCTTCCACCCTCCACATTCTCATCTAATGAGTTAGCCTCCTACGAATCCTTATAAAAGTTTACTTGGTAAATTACAACAAGGCTCACTGGATAAAGAGCATGTCCTCATGCTTGACAACTCAAATTCACCTACAAAGACCTAAAATAGTAGGAAAGAACCAACTGCAGCAATTTTCCTTCTAAACTTCACATGTGATTTATGGCAGGTAGATACACATAGGGTAAATGAATGGATGGATAAATAAGTAAATAAATACAAATAAATAAATAAATAAATTTATTAAAGAAAATAAATGCACTCGTTTTTTCAAGTTAGGACATGATTAACAGATAAAAATCATCAGAAGCATAAACAATTTTGAAAAGGACTATAGCATTCAGAGTCAGAGGCAAAATGTTCTGATTTTGTGTTGTAGTTGTTTTGGGTTTTTTTTTTTGATTATACAAGTAAACACAGTAAATGACTGACATATATATGACTAAAACATCAGTTAATATGGAAAAAATCCATTCACTAAAGCATAGTTGCACTGGAAGGCCTTACGGAATGAGTTAGAATGTTCTTGTTATTTTTTCTAAAGCATTTTTTGTGTTGTATAAATTAGTAATGCATTCTCAGAGTCTAGTTTCTGACTGAAAACAGAAAAGTGAATTGACTTGACCTACTAAAAATAGGCATACTTTCTGGAAAATATATTATCATTTCTTGTTACTCCAAAACCTATGCAGATAATCATACTTCAGTATCCCATGCCAAAGAGTGATAGTTCTATAATAAAAATCAAACAAAATATAATATAACATAACATAATATATAATATAAAAATCAATGAAACAAAATTCTGATTATATAAAATAAACACTATAAAATAATGAACATTTGGCTATGGTAGAAAAGTCATAAGAAAATAAAATCAAGAAATCATACCAAGGCAATATTATGGATGGTTTTGTGCCTCCAAATCAACAATTAGTTAAAATTAAAAAAGCTTTTGGAATAAAGAAAGAAACTGTTGGGAAATAAGTTCCAGTAGAAATTATTTCAAACTTTGATTATACAGCATAAATAAATATATTTTCTGAGACAACACAAATATTGTGTATAGTCTGTCCTTCATAATCTTAGAAAAAAATTTTCCTATCAAAGCTGGCTTTGTTAGACTGTCTGAAAATTTCTTGACTATTGCCTGTAGCTCAAAATTAGTGTCATGATTGCTACCACCCAGCTATACATATACTCACACTCTGGTCTTGTTAGAGAGACTATCATTAATTAACTTTATTTCATTAAAAATCATGTTATAGATGAATACACATTTAAAATACTACTATAAGAGGGTGAGTGTAACTACATACAGTGACATAAAATGCTAAATGTTAAAGAAAAACAAAACAACAAAAATACCAAGCAGTGAGTAAAAAACTTTTAGAACCCATAGAACAGAAGCGATCAGGAAGTGAATTCCCATAAGAAACAAATCATTAAGAACTCAATATTAGAAAAATACTTACTTGTAGATTTGCCTGACAGTTACACCTGAACTTCTCTCAAAACTGTTTTTTTAATAAACAAAAAAGATTAATCATTTTATTCATCTCTTCACTCAAGCTAGGAACAGCATCACTAAAATGCTAGTTAAATAGGAAGATGCAGCAGTGAATATGATAAATATAGTAACCTTTGTAAAACAAACAAAAGTAATCAAATGCAAATACACGAAAACCAGTCTCTCCAGCGCTTTCCAACTCTGCTTCTTTATATTTCACTCTCCTGTCCATGCATACAAATTCCACAATAAAATCAACTTATTCCATTTAAGTGAAACTTTAATATGCTTCCTATTGTATTAAAAAATTATCAGGTCACTACTGGTTATGTCAACCCACAGTGCTCCATACAGTCACTGTCCAGAAATTAGAATGCCATCTATTAAACCTAGTGTAGAGTAATTCTAATATAGTTAGTCTACAGTCACAAACAAATGCACCATTTTGAAAGTTAATAAAAGATACAAGGCTAATGTTTGTTTGTTTGTTTATTTATTTATTTTGTTTTTTTGGATTTGGTTTTTTTCTAGACAGGGTTTTTCTGTATAACCCTGGCTGTCCTGGAACTTACTCTGTAGACCAGGCTGGCCTCAAACTCAGAAATTTTCCTGCCTCTGCATCCCAGAGTGCGGGGATTATAGGTGTGCATCACCACCATCCAGCTAAGACTAGTATTTATAGAAACATGAAGCTACTCTCCTGACAATTCATATGAATTATTTGCCTAGAAATGTCATATATAAATGCTATTAATTTTCCCCTTAGTCATGCTGTAATTGTACAGTGGATTTGAAGATGATTCATGTACAAGATTATACATAAATATTATAAACTGCTGAATTATTAAAGTTTCCAAACACTTGTAAAATTATGAAATCTAAACTGCTTATATTTAATGAATATTAATATTTTCTGCAAGACATTCACTTAAAATTAAAAATGTGGATAAAATACGAGATCCTTATCTTCTTTATAGTCGTCACACCATTCCTGTCTCTCAGTCTTTCTTAGATTATCACAATTTTTCATTTAAAGTTTACACCAAGTATTTGTATGTAATATGTGTAGATATAATTATATGTATATTTGTATACATATGTATATTTATATCTTTTGAGGAATTTGAACATGTTAGAAATATACAAACAATACAAATATTGTGCAAATTAAAGTTTTCTGTTAATATTTAACCAGATTTATTGTAGAAGAGTCATTTAAATGGCTTTACAATATTTCAGTGTATGGAATTTCTAGCACATCATTATCCATCACCCACTGCAATACACTAGAAAGAAGCACAGGACCTTGAATCAAGGAAAGGTTGGATGAAATGGTGTCATACACAGTAAGAACTGGAGTAAATGTTGTAGTGAAACTGAAGAGTTGTGAAAGCAAACAGAATGGGAGCACAGAAGCAGTCACTCTGGGCATGCAAATTGGGAAGAAGGCTAATCTATCACTGAGGTGAGAGCATGGAAAAGCAGCCTGACACTGAGAGTGTGTAAGTGTGGGCTGTTGAGAACAATGGGCTTCTCTTCTTCAATTTTTGAAGTAAGGAGAGAAACAGAACTGTTTTCATTTCTGTTCCCATAAAAAAGAAAAACGTTCCTCCATTTAAGTACATCTAAACCTCTAGATAATATATGTATAATAAACATAGGAGCCTCTGGACTCTAGAGATTCCAGGAGGACATTCATTACTCAGTGGTGATACTTTGGTCTCATATTTCTCAGACTGGAGCAGAACAAATTGCTTAATCAAGATTTGCAAATGTCACAAACCACATAAGCCTCTTCTTCCTTGATATGATTTGTTTTCTGTTGTGTCAAAGCACTCTGGCCAAAGCAAATTGTGAAGTACAGTGTTGGTTTCATATTATAGTTCCATGTCATAAAAGCCCATCGTTGAAGACAGTCAACTAAGAACTCAAGACGGGAACCTGGGAGCAGGATTATGGTGGAACATTGATTATAGGCTTGTTCCCCAGCTTGCTGAGATTGCTTGTAAGGCCCATGCATTCCTACCTAGGTATGGTAGTACACACATTTAGTTGAGCTTCTCCACATCCACCATCAAACAAGAAAATTTCTCAGAAATAGGGCAACAGGCTAATTTTATGGGAATTTGAACCCCATCCCATCCCTAATAGAAGTGAACTACACCCACCATGCACACAATGGTATTCTAAAGACAAACCCTGTAATTCGACTTCTACAAGTGCTCCATTGGTTTTTTGTTTTGTTTTGTTGTTGTTTTGTTTTGTTGTTATTTAATTGGATAATTTATTTACATTTCAAATATTATCCCCTTTCTTGGTTTCCCCTCCAGAAATTCCCTATAACCTCCCCAATCCCACTGCTTCTATGAGGGTACTCCCCAACCCACCCACCAACTCCCACCTTCCTGCCCTAGCATTCCCCTACACTGGGCCATCGAGCCTTCACAGAACCATTGATGCCTGACAAGGCCATCCTCTCCTATCTATGTAGCTGGGACCTTGGGTCACTCCATGTGTACTCTTTGGTTGGTGGCTTAGTCCCTAGAAACTCTGGGGAGAGGGTCTGGTTGATTGGAATTGTTGTTCTTCCTATGACGTTGTGAACCCCTTCATCTCCTTAAAGTCCTGTCTGTAACTTCTCCATTGGGGAGCCTGTGCTCAGTCCAATGGTTCCATATTTTTAATATAGTTTCTTGCTTGATGTATACTTCTATATATACCAGTCTACTGTGTGAAATGAAGCCTTTCTTTAGTATGAAAATTGTCATGATTCTAGTGAACTTTTGGCAATGGGAATTATTTTACCATCAAACTCGTCTATGTGGATAGAAATATTACTTGTTTGCCACAGTTCCTAGACAATTTCCAGGAGACAGATTTATATCTCAGGATAGGTCTTGATTTAATGATTTTTATTCTTAAATCTAGCTTTTCCAGACTAAAATTAAACTTCATTTATGAATAGCTCATATGTTATGACAACTTGTACAAGAGAATCTGTAACAGAGCTTCATCAGACTTCTTTAAAGAGTGTTAATATTAGAGAAGTGTAAAGAAATTGAAGAAAGATGGGGGAGTGTCGGCCGAGCCAATTGAAAGCCCTGACTGTGGGCCTGATAGGTTTCTAAGCTGGTTAGCCTGACAGCTCCCCCAAATGCATGCCTTTTGTGCTGACTCATAGGCAATCTCCACAACCAGGGCCAACTCTACCCTGCTGGCCAGGTAAGGTGCAGGGACCCCTCTCTGGAGTGTTGTAGCTGGTGAGGGACAAGGCCAGTTCTACTCTCATGATCCTGGACTGCTGAAGTGAATGAAAGGGCTGATGTTCCAGATTTAAAACTACAGGACCTCCATGATACAGGGCAACAACAAGATAGTCACAAAAGCCAGTGAAGAGCCAATATTAATAGGGTAGTTGAAGCCAGAGGCCTGGAACCAGAGCAAGGATTACCACGGTGAACATTTCCAAGCAAAGAACTATGAACAAAATGGAATACTCTGGGACTCACTCTGACACATTACAGCTACCACAACAAGATTTGTTTTATCTGTTTCAGGGAGGTTGCAAGAGTGGAAGGCAGGTATAAGTGGAAGAGGGGGATTATGTTTATGAGGTGGAATTTACAAAGAACCAATAATTTTTTTAAAGAAATTAAAGAACTCAATGCAGATGTTTCATATCCTAAGCCATTCCATAAAAGGAGGGCAATCCAAGCGAGGCACACTGGCTGCTGGTGTCATAGTCTCACAGCAAGGATCATGTAAGCGAAAGTGATGGCTGGTGGTGTTATCTGCTCGCAACAAGAAAGACATGGAGAGTAGAGCCGTTTGGTATCTATGTTCTATTCCAGCATTTGAGTTATTTTCTACAAAATCATGGGACATTTCTACAGTTCTGGTGCTGATAAGAGGAAGAATTTAATCTCTAATTTATTTAAGGAAACACCTCTGTCACACACATTAATTATAATTATAATATTCCTATCATCTAAATACACATTTTAACGGGATATTTTATTTATTTACATTTCAAATATCATCTCCTTTCCCAGTTTCCCCTCTGCAGACCCACTATCACATCCCCCTTCCCCCTGAACTTTTTAAGAAATCTTTTTAAAGGTAGCTTCTAGGCCATTAACTCACCCTCCTTCCCTCTTAGCAACTGACACAAACTGTGGACCCTTATTGTCTATGCATAGGAGTGGTTCTCTTGAATGATAATGAGAGATCCACACATGAATTAAAATATTATTAGGAGTAGATTTTAAGTGCTACATAGAATATTTTGAGTGAACATAAGCCCAGATTTATACTTAGATGATTTGCTCAACAGTGTTTCTTAAACTTTTACACATTTGTAACAAACTATTTAATTAAAACTTAGAAAACTTTGTCAGTATTATGGGCCACTACATATAAGTCAGTTATAATAACTCTAACATTTTAACCTTTCTCATATGCACAGTTCAAAAAGCACTCAGCCTAAGGAATAAATGTGTAACATTTCTTTAAGTGTTCTTATAGAAATTCTTCAGCACATGGTGGATAGTATCATCTAAATTATGATGCTGGGATATACAAGCAATCAGATTTACCAAGCCGTGAGGACCAAACCAGAGAACTGAATTATTTACTGGTCTCTGCTACATCTCCTGAATCTAGGTCCTTATGGTACTGACTTCAGTAAATGATGAATTACGACTCAAGAATTGTATAATGAAATCAAGTTCCTTGATCCTGAAGTTGGTTTTAGTCAGTGTTTTAGCCTAGATTTGACATAAAACTAAGAAATTTTTGATATAATGCAAATATATGAACCATTTTTTAAATGAACATATTTTAAGATTTTGTTTTTGAAGGTTGGACAAAATCATTAAATATTTAAAAATGACATCATTTGGGATCATAAATTTACTAAAGATAACCTTTATATGATACATGTAAAATGTATGGATTTCCTACTTAATCTACTTTGGATCTACTAAAGTCCCTAAGGGAAGATAAATTACAGACTTTTAAAATGTGCAAAATTCTTTTCAAGCACCAAGCTAGATATTTTGCTGTTGTCAAATAGAGTTTAAAAAAAATATAGCAATTCAATTATATTTAAAAGTATAGAGGAAAAATGTCAGATCTATGGAGGGAACATATAGCTTAGACAAAGATTGAAACTAGAAGTCTGAAATATTAATTAGACCACATGTAACACAGGTAGGAATTACTAAGTGATTTTTTAACCAAAATTCCAAATATGTTAATGTTCCACATGGTGAATTTTTATTTATGATTAGAAATTACATGATACTTTCATTCCTCAGATTTTAAGGTGATCTATAATTCTAGAATCAATCTAGACATTTAAAATATTTTAACTGGAAGAGCAAAGGGAATATAGAAAGCAAAATTCAAACACTGATTTTTCTGTCATTTATTGTCTTTTTTAAATAGGGAAACACCTCTCAATCTTTTTAGGAACCAAAATATAGTCTAAGAATAGATTAGAACAGCATAATAATGTATGCCAGATACATTGCATCTAGGGCTTTTCTCACCCCGGGGTATTTGCCAATTCCCACTGACACTTTCCAAATATTTTTAGGACTTCAAAGTTTCTTATTGCTTGCACAGCTGGTAGCTAAAAATACCTACAGTTTCTTTGTAAGTCAGAGTTTGCTCTTGTAAGTATTAGTTATTCAGAAATGCCTCCATAATTTGATCGCACATGGAAGCAGGATAACTCAAGATGAAAAAGGTCAAGTCACAAAGTCCATGACCTTCAGATATAAAGCCAGGGATCAGTTATTTTTGAACAGAAGTTAGAATCTGTAAATCAAAAGTATGGTGCCAAAGGTTAAGATCATTCTTCAAAAATGAAGACACAGATAAGACCATTTTAGCTAAGTCTTCAAATAATACCGCTGATGAGGCTATCTATTGTAGCAAAGTTGGCCTAGTCATTTAAAGTTGTACAGATAGGTGATGCCTGATACCAATGAGTTAAAGGAGAAGACATTGGTTTAGAATCATGATAAATTAAAGCCCAAAGACAGTAAATGAAAGCACCTGGAAGGTTGGACTTGAAATCTGCTCAGTCAAGGAATTAAGTATATGTACCAATATAAGACATAAATTCAGCTTATATTACCATGAGGGATGAAGAAGTGACACTGTGACTGTAAAATCAGAAAATAAGAACAATAATTAACAAAAATACATGTGGTTGAACAGTAGTGTCTCCTGCTGGGAAAAGGGCTCAGTAGACAACATGCATGCTGTACATACTTCAGAACCTAAGTTCAGACCCCAGCATTTTGGTAAAGAACAGATGTGGTAGTAACATCTGTAACTCCTATTTTGGGGAGAATGAGATAGACCGATTCTTTCACAGTAGTAGGCAGGTCAGCCAATTTAGCAGAAACAAATAACTCAGTTCTGAGAAATACTATGTATTAATTGATTAACTAAATAGGCCATTAATTAATTAATAATTAATTAAGTAGAAAGGGAGGACAATGGCATTGAACAATAAAAATCTAAGCCTCGTATGGAAGAACTTACACATACACACAAATACACAGAGAGAGCAGGATAGTGAGAGACTTAAAAAGAGGAGAGGAGAGGAGAGGAGAGGAGAAGAGAGGAGAAGAGAGGAGAGGAGAGGGGAAGGAAGGGGAAGGGAGGGGAGATAGAAAAAGGCAGACTCCAAGCACTTTATAACAGGAAAACAGTGACCCTCAGGCTGTTTATCTGAAAAGAAATGCATAGCATGGAAAATCCAAAGACTATCTAGGCGTGCTCAAATTACAACTCAGAAAGCATTGGTAAAAATGCTTTTCAGTGTAAGACAGATTATTGTTTTCTATTTCAAATGTTAAAAATTTGTCTTTCTGTACAATGAGTATTTTTTCACAGAAATATATCTGACTTATGAGATCATATTGAGAAAACCTTGATATTGAAATTAATTATAATATCTGTAGCATTTTACTTGTAGCATGCTGTTATACTGCCTGTTATCAATGTTACAGTTTTGGAAATTTCTGCACTATAAACTATACAACATCAACAACACAAATCTGTCATTTAAGATAGTTTTATGCTCAGAGCACATCTGGGAATCTAGATATAGGAACCCAAAGCCTCTTCACTAAGCTGGTGAAACACATGGGCTTCTTCACTCTTTAGATGTCCTGTACATAGGCAACAAACTACAGAGCAACTGGGTCTTTCCTTCTTTCCTTTTTTCCTGGCAGACATGTCAGTGTGATTTACAGTATAACAGACAAACGAAATAAAAGAACAGCATGGATTAAAACAATGAGATCAAAGATATAAAAAATCAAAAATAAAACTTCTATACAAACACTAGTTGACTTTATCTTAGATTTATGTTGTAGGTAATTCTGAAGGAGAAATTTTGAGAAATCACACAATAGATATTCGTATCTGTCTAAAGATAGATTAGGAAACTTGGAAACTTCTATTTTCTTCCCACTGTTAAAGATATTTAAAGAAATCCTCTGATGTGGGCAGTTTCTTTCATTTTTAAATAAAAATAATGAATTCTAAACATGTCTCAGATCTTTCTAAAGCAGTAGAAAGTACAGATGGTACCACTTCCTTGTTCAAACTGTGACTATAATAGTTTTCCCAGGTGCTCAAGCTTGGTGACTGGAATGCAGTAATACACACTAAGCAGTCACATGTTACCATAGCCACAGTGTTTCCTATCTGCTCCGTGCTGTGATGAGACCGGCTTGAGAGAGAATGTCTGTGTTGAGTATGGATACATCGCCTGCCAATTAAAAAGCCAATGGCCTATGGCTTAAACTGGAAATAGAAGGTTGAAACATCCTGGAAGTGGAAAGAATTCTGGGAAAATCCAGGAGTCAGATCTGCCTGAGAATATGTGAGGAGATGTATGCATGATGTCTGAACACATTTAACCAATCATATGGCAGAATGAAGGTTAAAATAATTGGGTTATCTTAAATTGTGATTCACATCAGAAAAGAGCCTAACTATGTAGACATGGTATCTTTTTGTATGTATACATATCCATATATATCCATATATATATATATATATCTCCATCCATCCATCCATCCATACACACACACACACACACACACACACACACACACACACACATATATATATATATATATATATATATATATATATATATATATATATATATATATATATATATAGAGAGAGAGAGAGAGAGAGAGAGAGAGAGAGAGAGAGTCTGAGTTTCATTTCTGGGAGCATAGAGCTGGGAGGATGAACTGACATAACTTCTTCAACAGTCTATAAGAATTTAAGCTTTTGTTCTATCAGATCTGCCTAAATCAACTGTCCCTGTTTAATTTATGAGTCAGAGTCCCTATCATTCTGACTAGATTTATTTTATCCCCACACCTATTTTCCTGGGCAAATCATGAGCTAGTCATGGAGATCACAAACAATCCTCACCTTGCCACTTCCTGCAATGTAAAGCATTTCAGCTCTAGATTTTCTCTTCTGCCTGGCTGCTAATTCACAACCTTTACAGCTGACTCCAGCTCGCTTGCCCTTCCATTGACTCCTCATATCTAAATCACATAGCACTTCCTCCAGGATCAGTTGTAGCCAGATTAGTTTCCACTGATCCCTTGAAATATTCATAAAACAAAAGATTTTATCTTTGTGACTACCTTAGCTACAGAACATCTAGTTTCTTTATATAATACAGCCATCTTGACCATAAGAAAATGAAGCAAATAGCGTCTTGAGTTGTTTTAAATATACCCTCTTTCTTCTCAAATTCACAATTTCTGTTTCTTTGAGAGGCAAACCATTAAAGAACTGTTATGTCACATTCCAGATTCATAATGTTCTGACTAAACTGTGAAAGTCAAGCTGAATTCAGTACATGACACTATACAAATACCAATGCCATGAGTAGTTTAAGTCAATCACTGACCATCACACAAGTTTCTTGGGTCAAGACCAATCCCAATGACCCCATTTTAACTTAACCCTCACATCATAGAATGTATCTCCAAATAGAATTATATTCTTGTGATTTCTTGACATTTCAAATTTTGTTTGCTTGTTTGTTTGTTTATTTACTTGCTTACTTAAGAAATCATATCCCTATTGGTTGGTTTGTTGAATGTGTGTATACATATGTGTGTCAGCAATATGCACCATAGTGTGCATGTGAAGGACATACAACAATTTTCAGGAGTCACTTCTCTCCTTCTACTTATCAGCTCAAAGGAAGAAACTTAGTTCAACAGGCTTGGTCAGCAAGCACCTTTACTGGAGAATTGTATCATAAACTCCTCAAGGAGAATATTGAATTTAGAAGTAAGAAAGTCTCCAGTAACTATTATTGGTACACAGTTTGGGTGATAAAACATTACTAAAATGATACATAAATGAATACTTCATATTTTATGTTTAAGCTAAATAAGCAAGTGAACTGTGAAAATAGGGAAACAATGGCTTGATAATTTAAATCCACAGTGAATTGCCAGTTGATGCGATAGTGGTATAAATGCTATAAGATCAACTAACCTGATTTCTGATTGACTGCAGAGCTCTGAAGACAGAAATCACAGCTAGCACAGTTGACAAGCCAAAGAACCATAGAGCGTTACAACTCACATTAGGAAAAAACTGCTACCGTTATTACCCTAAATTGACATAGTATCAAACTGATTTCTAACTTTATATACAATACATTTTTCAGCCCTCATCAAACAACAACAACAACAAAACTAAAACAAAAAAGAACCAGCTTTTTTTTTTTTTTTTTTTTTTTTTTTGCAGTGTCTTGAGAATAAGATTCAACGTACAGCAAATACGTTACTACGGAATGAGAAATCACAAATGAAACATCTATGACACACAATATGCCTCAAGGACCTGGATTCATTGCAGAAGAACTGCATAAAAGCTGTGAGAGCAAGAGGTTTTGGAAAACTATAGCAAACATATTTCCTGGATACAACAGGGCAGTCCTATATGTAAACCCATGGTAGCTGAGACCACGTGCACAAGACTGTAGAAATTCAAACCAGCCAAATCCCCAGCATGAAAGTCACAGAGATCACAAAGCCCAACCTCTGACTTGATGATTGCTACAAAATGAAGAATCCATTTTCTTTAGGAACTGGGAGTGTATGAGGTTATACATGCTCCTTTAGATTGCCCTACACCCATGCATGTTCTGGCAGTGCTAAATGGACTCCATGAGGTCTTTAAATGAACACCTTAAATTGTCATGACATAGGGGTAGTTGTGAAGTTAAGGGAGGAGTGGGAGCTGGAATAGGAACTTGATAAAGACACATTATAATCGTGTATGAAATTCTCAAACAATAAAAGAAAGTTCTATCAAAATTTTGGGCTAGTTTCTCTCGACATCAGACCATTCTCCCAGAAAATAAGATGGAAGCATCTATTAAGGAGTGAGAAGGGATCGGCGGTGGCGGCAGCAGCGGCAGCAGTGGCTGCTCCAGCTGAAGGGCCATCAGCAGTGGAACCAAGGCGTCACAGGGACCAGTTAGGCCCTGCGCCCACGACCACTGACCTTCGCTGACCAGCCGGACAGCAAGCAGCTGCAGTTGTGCGGCACCTTTCCTGCACGGAGGCCACTTCAGAACTCGGCCTCCCACCAGTCAGGAGAGGAGGATCCATCTTGGTTCCGTACTCCAGGAATCGGACAGACTGAGGTACACAAACATAATCTGAGGCCAACACCGCGGTGGTCTGAGCCCGACGGGCGTTGGCCTGCACCCAGGCCCTGGGCGGGTCGGGGGGCCATCGGGGTGCCAACCCAACCAGGAGGTTTTTTGCCCAGGCCTGCGAGCGCGCCGCCGCCATTTTGCCTGCAGGACACAGAGAGCTCAGGCGGGCAGACCTGTAACAGGCATAGCCTAAGGCTAACAAAGCGGGGGTCCAGGCCCCAAAAGGCACAGGACTGACCCCAAGAACTGGGCGGCTTGGTGGGCCATCTGTGAGTCAACCCGCCCAGGTGATTGTTAGCAAAGCAGACTCTCCCGGCGCTTTCAGGGAGCGCGGGCGCACACGCCCGCCATCCTAGTCACCTGGCAAACCCAATAAACAGTCAAAGCCGTAGGGGAACTTTGCTCGGACCTTGGCCTCCCAGGCTTTTGCCTGGACTCAGGGACTGGGCGGCCAGGCTAACCTTGTGTGCGATAGCCCGGTTGGCAGATCGGCTGCCCAGCGGAGTGAGCGGAACTCAGGGGAGGTCACAGTAGCATACACCATCGGCACTCCCTGGGAGTGCACACGGGCTCCATCTGCTCCACAGACACAATCTGGGGCAAGGCCTCAGGCAGAAGCCCTTAGCTCTACTCTCTCTGCTTCCGGATCCAGATCAGTCTGGGCGGCAGCATTACATCTCCAAGTCCTGCAAGTGGCTAGCTGGGCTTCCGGGCGGCCAGCTGGGAGAAGTCAGTGTGCTCCAGTGAATCCAGCGGGCCCCAGCGGGAGCCTTCGGGTGCCTGCTTTGGGATCTGAACAGCCTGGGCAGCAGCACCCTGTCTACAAGCAGTGCAGGAGGTAAGCTGTGCACCAGAGGCCAACTGGGAAGGGGCAGCTTGCACTGGTGAGTCCAGCACTGACAAGATAAACTAACACCAGTGAGATCTAGATGGCAAAAGGCAAACGCAGGAACGTCACTAACAGAAATCAAGGCAATATGGCAACATCTGAACCCAATTCTCCTCTACCAACATGTCCTGGATACCCCATCACACCAGTAAAACAAGATTTGGATTTAAAATCACTGGTCATGATGCTGGTACAGGAACACATGAAGGTCATACATAAAGAAATTCAGGAGACAATGGATCAAAAGGTAGAAGCCCTTGCAAGGGAAACACAAAAATCATTGAAAGAAATCCAGGAGAATACAAAAGCCAACAAGGAGGAAATGCAAAAAACACTTAAAGAAATACAGGAGAACTTTGCTCAACAGGCTGAGGTCATGAAAGACGAAACACAAAAATCTCTTAAAGAAATACAGGAGAACTTTGGTCAACAGGCTGAGCTCATGAAAGAGAAAACACAAAAATCTCTTAAAGAATTACAGGAAAACACAAACATGCAAGTGAAGGAGCTAAGCAAAACCATCCAGGATCTAAAATCAGAAGTAGAAACAACTAAGAAAACTCAAAGGGAGACAACTTTGGAGATAGAAAGCCTTGGGAAGAAATCAGGGGACAGAGATACAAATATCAACAACAGAATACAAGAGATAGAAGAAAGAATCTCAGATGCTGAAGATTCCATAGAAACCATGGACTCAACAGTTAAAGAAAATGCAAAATGCAAAAAGCTTGTAACCCAAAATATCCAGGAAATCCAGGACACAATGAGAAGACCAAACCTAAGGATTATAGGCATAGAGGAGAGTGAAGATTTACAACTTAAAGGGCCAGCAAATATCTTCAATAAAATTATGGAAGAAAACTTCCCTAACCTAAAGAGAGAGATGCCCATGAATATACAAGAAGCCTACAGAACTCCAAACAGACTGGACCAGAACAGAAATACTTCCCGTCACATAATAATCAAAACACCAAATGTTCTAAACAAAGAAAGAATACTAAAGGCAGTAAGAGAAAAAGGCCAAGTAACATATAAAGGAAGACCTATCAGAATCACAGCAGACTTTTCACCTGAGACTATGAAGGCTAGAAGGTCCTGGGCAGATCTCATGCAGACTCTAAGAGAACACAAATGCCAACCAAAACTACTATATCCAGCAAAACTCTCAATCACCATAGATGGAGAAACTAAGATATTTCATGACAAAACCAAGTTTACCCAATATCTATCCACAAACCCGGCCCTAAAAAGGATAATAGGAGGACAACACCAATACAAGGAGGGAAACTTCACCCTGGAAAAAGCAAGATAGTAACCTTTCATCAAACCCAAAAGAAGTTAAGCATTCAAATTTAAAAAATAACGTCAAAAATGATAGGAAGTAACAATCACTATTCCTTAATATCTCTTAACATCAATGGACTTAATGCCCCAATAAAAAGACACAGACTAACTGACTGGATACGTAAACAGGACCCTACATTTTGCTGCTTACAGGAAACACACCTCAGGGTCAAAGACAAACACTACCTTAGAGTAAAAGGCTGGAAGACAATTTTACAAGCAAATGGTCTCAGGAAACAAGCTGGAGTAGCCATTTTAATATCAGATAAAATTGACTTTCAACCCAAAGTCATCAAAAGAGACCCTGAGGGACACTTCTTGCTGGTCAAAGGAAAAATACAAAAAGAAGAACTGACAATCCTGAACATCTATGCCCCAAATGTAAGGGCACCCTCTTTTGTAAAAGAAACTTTATTAAAACTAAAAGCACACATTGCACCTAACACAATAATTGTGGGTGACTTCAACACTGCACTTTCCTCAATGGACCGATCAGGAAAACAGAAACTAAACAGGGACACAATGAAACTAATTGAAGCTTTGGACCAATTAGATTTAACAGATATATATAGAACATTCTATCCTAAAACAAAAGAATATACCTTTTTCTCAGCACCTCATGGTACCTTCTCCAAAATCGACCATATAATTGATCACAAGACAGACCTCAACAAATATAAGAAGATCGAACTAATCCCATGCCTCCTATCTGATCACTATGGAGTAAAAGCGGTCTTCAATAGCAACAGAAACAACAGAAAGCCCACATACACGTGGAAACTGAACAATACTCTACTCAATGATACCTTGGTCAAGGAAGAAATAAAGAAAGAAATTAAAGACTTTTTAGAACACAATGAAAATGAAAACACAACATACCCAAATCTATGGGACACAATGAAAGCAGTGCTAAGAGGAAAACTCATAGCCCTGAGTGCCTCCAAAAAGAAAATGGAGAGAGCATACATTACCAGCTTAATGACACACCTGAAAGCCCTGGAACAAAAAGAAGCTATTTCGCCCAGGAGGAGTAGAAGGCAGGAAATCATCAAACTCAGGGCCGAAATCAATCAAGTAGAAACAAAGAGAACCATACAAAAAATCAACAATACCAGGAGCTGGTTCTTTGAGAAAATCAACAAGATAGATAAACCCTTAGCCAGAATGACCAAAGGGCACAGAGAAAGTATCCAAATTAACAAACTTAGAAATGAAAAGGGAGATATAACAACGGAAACTGAGGAAATCCAAAAAATCATCAGATCCTACTACAAGAGCCTATACTCAACACAACTGGAGAATCTGGAGGAAATGGACAATTTCCTTGACAGATACCAAATACCAAAATTAAATCAGGACCAACTAGACCATCTAAACAGTCCCATAATGCCTAAAGAAATAGAAGGAGTCATAGAAAGTCTTCCAACCAAAAAAAGCACAGGACCAGATGGCTTCAGTGCAGAATTCTACCAGACCTTCAAAGAAGAGTTAACACCAATACTCTTCAAACTATTCCACAAAATAGAAACAGAAGGAACACTACCCAATTCCTTCTACGAAGCCACAATTACGCTGATACCAAAGCCACACAAAGATCCAACAAAGAAAGAGAACTTCAGACCAATTTCCCTTATGAACATCGATGCAAAAATACTCAATAAAATTCTTGCCAACCGAATCCAAGAACACATCAAAACGATCATCCACCATGATCAAGTAGGCTTTATCCCAGGAATGCAGGGTGGGTTCAATATACGGAAATCCATCAATACAATCCACTACATAAACAAACTCAAAGAACAAAACCACATGGTCATTTCATTGGATGCTGAAAAAGCATTTGACAAAATTCAGCATCCCTTCATGCTTAAAGTCTTGGAGAGAACAGGAATTCAAGGCCCATACCTAAACATAGTAAAAGCAATATACAGCAAACCGGTAGCCAGCATCAAACTAAATGGAGAGAAACTTGAAGCAATCCCACTGAAATCAGGGACCAGACAAGGCTGCCCCCTTTCTCCTTATCTTTTCAATATTGTACTTGAGGTACTAGCTCGGGCAATTCGACAACATAAGGAGGTCAAAGGGATACAAATTGGAAAGGAAGAAGTCAAACTATCATTATTTGCAGACGACATGATCGTCTACCTAAGTGACCCAAAGAACTCCACTAGAGAGCTCCTACAGCTGATAAACAACTTCAGCAAAGTGGCAGGTTATAAAGTCAACTCAAGCAAATCAGTGGCCTTCCTATACTCAAAGGATAAGCAGGCTGAGAAAGAAATTAGGGAAATGACCCCCTTCACAATAGCCACAAACAGTATAAAGTATCTTGGGGTGACTCTTACCAAACATGTGAAAGATCTGTATGACAAGAACTTCAAGACTCTGAAGAAGGAAATGGAAGAAGACCTCAAAAAATGGGAAAACCTCCCATGCTCATGGATCGGCAGAATCAATATAGTTAAAATGGCCATTTTGCCTAAAGCACTATACAGATTCAATGCAATACCCATCAAAATCCCAACTCAATTCTTCACAGAGCTAGAAAGAGCAATTATCAAATTCATCTGGAACAACAAAAAACCCAGGATAGCTAAAACTATTCTCAGCAACAAAAGGAAATCTGGGGGAATCAGTATCCCTGACCTCAAGCAATACTACAGAGCAATAGTGTTAAAAACTGCATGGTATTGGTACAGTGACAGACAGGAGGATCAATGGAACAGGATTGAAGATCCAGAAATGAACCCACACACCTATGGCCACTTGATCCTCGACAAAGAGGCTGAAAACATCCAATGGAAAAAAGATAGCCTTTTCAACAAATGGTGCTGGTTCAACTGGAGGTCAGCATGCAGAAGAATGCGAATTGATCCATCCTTGTCTCCTTGCACTAAGCTCAAATCCAAATGGATCAAGGACCTCCACATAAAGCCAGACACTCTGAAGCTAATAGAAAAAAAACTGGGGAAGACCCTTGAGGACATCGGTACAGGGAGAAAGTTTCTGAACAGAACACCAATAGCGTATGCTCTAAGAGCAAGAATTGACAAATGGGACCTCATAAAATTACAAAGTTTCTGTAAGGCAAAGGACACCATCAAGAGGACAAATCGGCAACCAACAAATTGGGAAAAGATCTTCACCAATCCTACATCAGATAGAGGGCTAATATCCAATATATATAAAGAACTCAAGAAGTTAGACTCCAGAAAACCAAACAACCCTATTAAAAAATGGGGTACAGAGTTAAACAAAGAATTCTCACCTGAAGAACTTCGGATGGCGGAGAAGCATCTTAAAAAATGCTCAACTTCATTAGTCATTAGGGAAATGCAAATCAAAACAACCCTAAGATTTCATCTTACACCAGTCAGAATGGCTAAGATTAAAAATTCAGGAGACAGCAGGTGTTGGAGAGGGTGTGGAGAAATAGGAACACTCCTCCACTGCTGGTGGGGTTGCAAATTGGTACAACCACTCTGGAAATCAGTCTGGCGGTTCCTCCGAAAACTGGGCACCTTACTTCCAGAAGATCCTGCTATACCACTCCTGGGCATATACCCAGAAGACTCCCCACCATGTAATAAGGATACATGTTCTACTATGTTCATAGCAGCCCTATTTGTAATTGCCAGATGCTGGAAAGAACCCAGGTATCCCTCAACAGAAGAGTGGATGCAAAAAATGTGGTATATCTACACAATGGAGTACTATTCAGCCATTAGAAACAATGAATTCATGAAATTCTTAGGCAAATGGATGGAGCTAGAGAACATCATACTAAGTGAGGTAACCCAGACTCAAAAGGTGAATCATGGTATGCACTCACTAATAAGTGGATATTAACCTAGAAAACTGGAATACCCAAAACATAATCCACACATCAAATGAGGTACAAGAAGAAAGGAGGAGTGGCCCCTGGTTCTGGAAAGACTCAGTGAAACAGTATTCAGCAAAACCAGAACGGGGAAGTGGGAAGGGGTGGGTGGGAGGACAGGGGAAGAGAAGGGGGCTTGCGGGACTTTCGGGGAGTGGGGGGGCTAGAAAAGGGGAAATCATTTGAAATGTAAATAAATTATATCGAATAATAAAAAAAAAAAGGAGTGAGAAAAATCAGTAGTGAGATTAGGGGTCAAGTGTATTAGGGAGCTTGTTGTTGTGATGAGCTTTTATTGGTTTTTTTTTTTTTTTTTGCTTTGTTTTTGACAAATATCTTGCTATATTCCTTGGCAATCCTTTAACACATATAGAACAGGCTAGCCTCATATTGGCTGTTTTCCACTTTTTTCTTCAGATTGCTAGGATTACTGTGTGGTAATTAGTTTTGAATAAATGTGGTGTCATTTGAAGTTTCTATAGTTTTTCACTCTTTAAATTATTATTTATTGAAATTAAATCTTTTTTTTAATGTTAAAGTAACGTTATTTCTTATATCCTCAGATTCATAGACAAATTACTGGGGCTCTAATGTTTTCTTAATTTCTCAGTAAGAATACTGAGTATCCAAAAATTACATGAAATACTACAATGATTTCCACTTCAGATGCAACAGCTCTTGCTAACTCTGTGACAATATTCTGTTGATTTAGGTCATCATGCAAAATTTCGATGTCCTGACTCTACATTAAAAATTTCCAGTTTGCATTTTATGTTTCACAAACCCCTCTATATATATTTATGTGGTTGGTAATTATGAACATATATAAATAAACATAATTTCTGAATTACAATGCCATATATTTTAAATCATATAAATATCTCTTAATTATTTTACATTTTAGATTTTCATATTTTTCTTTTAATTGCAATGGATGCATTTATGCCTTCTGCAGACTGCTTTATACAATTATTTTCCTTTATTAATTTGAACAGGAATATTTTAGAACAGTGTAGAGATAAATACATAATTACATAAATGTGATTATTATAAATCAAGTTAGTATTGAACATGAAAATAAATAATAAATATTTATTTCTCTTCCCACAAAGAATGTCAATCTGTTCATTTGTTACTCAAATACAGGTGTCACTACCCTTCCCTTCCAGATTAAAAAGTTGCATATAGGCAGTGAGATCACATGTCTATTTCAAAAGTCTCACAATGATGACAATGGGGTGGCTCAAAGAATGAAGTATTGACCTTACAAGCATGAAGATCAGAGGTCAGGTCCAGAAGTTCCACACAGTAAAGCTAGAAAGGCAAACCAGATATCTGTGATTCAGCTAGGACATCAATCAGTCTCCAAGGTAAACAAGAGAACCTTCCTAAATAAATAATGAGGAAAGTAATGGAGGAAGAATTCTACCATTAACTGTGGGCTTCCTTTCCCCTGCCTCTCTCACACACAGACACAGACACAGACACACACACACACACAGTGCATGCACATATACATGCACACTAGACACTAGACAAAGGAAAAGAGAAAAATTAGGAAACAAGTCACATATTGACTGGTAATATCAATGTTTACAGTAATATACCACTCACATAGTAACATATTAGGAGCCTATTTACATATCAGTAACATTTTACATTTGCCAAATTCATACTACAAAACAAAGAATGAAATAACTATTAACACTATAATATGATAGGTTATAATTTAGCAGGATTCTTAGACGATTGTTTCTGAAGATAAAACCATATAAGTTTATTAAATGTAAAAACTCTTCAAAATTAAGTTTTAAAATGGGACAGTTGCATTTGGGTGATGAAAGCGATGTCATCCTTGAATTGTGTGTACTTGAAGGCTCCCTTTCTACTTCTGATAAGCTCTCTGATCAGTACAGGTTCATAGCCCCTGGATGTGTTTTCATCTAAACTGTTTTGACAGACAGACCTCCAGCTCCAGTGGGTTCTGTACTTACCATATGTCTGAGTACAAATTCAACTACTTCTGTTCTCAACTAGACATTGCAATAATATGGTATAAGAATAATAGTGTATATAGAGAATAAAATGTCATGACTGATGTTTAAAATACATCCTGTCTCAGAGCTCAAGCTATTAATGAGATTTATTACAACAGAGAAATCCATTACATTCACAATCTAAACAATACTACTGTCTCAATGTATCGGAATCACTGATGCTTAATCAATCTAGGGAAAGATCCAAATGTCCAAAGAAACAGACTATTCTAAGACCATTTTAACTTTGTTCACACATGTAAAATCTCAGAAATAAAAAGCAGAGCTTACCATTAACCACTCTAACAAAAACAAATAAAATTAAATTTTGTTTTAACAGAGAATGTTTCCTTCATTAGGAATCAAACCTCTTAAACATCAATGATTGGAAGAGATGGATCATCTTAGGTCTTAGGCTGTCAATACCTCTGGATTATAAATCCCAAATTCTTATTCTGGATAGTAATTCAGTTTGACTTTCATTTTTTCTTGTGTGACAAATGACTTTTTTATTTTAACCGAACAAATAAATTTATTTCACATTAGAGAGTAACTAAATCTTATGTTTCTTAATGAGCAAAAGTAAATCTCTCAAAGCAAAGCAATTTATTGGCATAAGCTACAGTTGTCAAGGGTACTGCAACGAAAGAATCTAGAAGTGTGGATTATGACATTACATACTTATATAATTATACACTTGAATGTAAAATTTAGCATATCCACAAATAAAAATATTTGAAATTTGAAAGGCAATTTAATTCCCTCAGAAATTAAATATTTTTTCTAATAATTTTATTTTCCTGGCCAAAGGCAATTGAAAATAGTCTTTATAATCTTCAGTTTGCCCTTAAGCAGTAAGGTATACTGCACATTCCTCCAATGTGTTTCAAACCCTTCTATTTTTCGAAAACAGCATTTTGTTTCATTTTAAATCATCAGAAAGTATCTTTTCCCCTACTACAGTTCTTAAAAAGCAATGCCAAGATATATACTAATGCTAAATCTATGAGGTTTCCTTAATATGTCTACATAATTCTAAAATTCACTATGAAAACTATTAAGTCAATACCATGTTCATATTAACTTTGGGATATATGTGTGTGTGTGTGTGTGTAACGATATATAATCCATTTTCCTATTAAGAGATTTAATTAATTTAATATTTATTTAAATATTTAAATAAATGTATTTAAATATTATTGTAGATGCTTTTACAATGTGAGCATTTTCAGTGATTTTCACAAAATATTGAAATTTCAGTGAAGCAAGACACTTCTCAACTATGCTCAAGCATATAGAAACAATTCATTACCATCAGGCTTTAATGTACAGCTTCAAAAAGATGGACATAATGAAAGTCATGGTTAAACTCACTGTCGCACAAAAAAAGAAGACGAAAATATAGGACAGGCATTTGAACAAAGGCAGTGTAACAAGGTTGGGAAGGAGATAAGAAAGAGGATTTAAAGCAATCAGAATACACTATAAACATGTGTGAAACTGTCAAAGAACAATTTCAATAAGATAAAAAAATTGTGTAAATCCATTCAACACATGCCTCTTAACGGAATCATAAAGTGATCCTATAGAAATGTGACTTGTCAATGAGATGCCAAAGTTCCTCATTCATAAATTAGTTTGAATCACAACTTTATAAATGCTACTGTGGTGGCTTGAACAAGAACAACACCATACATTCATATTCTTGAAGATGTCATCTACAGGTAATGGTGCTGATTGGAGAGGTTTAGGGGGTGTGCACTTGTGGGAGGAGGAATGTAAATGGAAATTGGCATTGAGATTTTAAAACCTGGAGCAATTCCCAGTTTGCAGTTTGTTTTTTTACTTGTCAAAAATGTATGATCTCAGAATACTGTACAGTGAACTCTGCATTAAATTGCCTCGGTATAGTGTTTTATCATGGCAACAGAAAAATAACTATTGAAGGTAGTTTATGTAATTTAAATGGCGTCACTATTCTAATGTGAAATAGATCTTTAAAGCACATGCCAATTAGTTCATTTAACAAATTATAAATATTTGCATAATGCAATGCTCATTAACTAAGATGCCCTAAATATTCATCTTGTTCTTTCTCTATATTGTTCCTGATAGCTAAATTTATTGAGACTCAACATCCTCTCAATGACAAGAAATCCTATTATCATTCATGAGATAGTTTCTTTTATAGTGCTCATGTTGAATAACCAGTGAATTTTTTGCTAATAATAATACCCATACATCTATTTTATCATTTCTGGACAATGTGGATAAATTCTCTTTAAATGGTTCTTTCTTTCAAATATTGAGTAATTTTTTTTAGTTATCTACTCATTTCTTCATCTATTTCCATCATCTGAATAACTATTATATTTAAATGTCCTTGGGATTTTGTTTTACTTGCTCACACACTTTTTCTAATTAAGAATATTAAATCTCAAGTAGAGATGATAGCATCAGCATTTTGGAGCAATATCAAATCAAGTAGCAATGAGGTACACCCCCACTGCCCTATATATTGCCTCAATGCAACACAATTCTGGATTATACAGCACACAGAGAAGCTGGCGCCAGGTGGGCTGGGCTCTCTAGTGGAAAAACTGCAGAAATGGGGAATCTCAGCACATTTATCATAAGAAGGAGATGGGATTATTACATAGAGTTGAACAAGAAAGTGAAAGTATTGTGTACATTTAAACAAACAGGTAGGGTTTTTGGTATATAAAGAGCTGGATCATGGCTCTATTTAGTAGGAAATGTCTTTGTAGTAGATTGACCTTCTGCCTAACAGCATCCAGAGTGAGAAAGCTATGGTGAGCATTTTCTGCTCTGCTCATACTATCAATATTCAAATTCAGACCAGGAGAAAAAGCTGTGTATTTCTGAGCCTAGAGCTGAAGAAAGTGTTGCCATTTCCCATGGGTCTAAGGTGTTGGGAGCCTTCACATGGCCATAGCCATGTCAACGGCACACAGTGCCTCAGGAATTCACTCACTACGGGCTCCCTTTTCTCCATAAAGTTTTCGTTGCAAAATTCATAAGAACACATGTAACCTCAATATAAGTGGCATGTTCCTTTAGAAGCTATATGTCATCATTTAATAAGCTTTGGATAGATGTTGATGGTATACATTTCTCTCAAAAAGCCATACATTATGTTTTCTAATGTAACATCATGAAAATACTGACTTTAGAGTTTTAGCATTTCAATGGCATTATGAAAGAAATAAAGGTTACATGAAAAAGGATCCTAGGACCAATCTCATTTATATCATTAATTAATTGATCTTTCAAGTTTTAAAATGTTTCATTTTTCAGAAAAGAATAGGCAGCAACTCACAATGTTTAATCATTCTGAAAGCTGAAGATGAAATTATTACCAGTTACTAGTTTCTCTTTGTAAGGCTAAGGACTGTAAGATATATAGACTATCTTTATCAGGGCTATACTGATACACAATTCTAGTAACTAAGGTCGATAGGAACATAAGCCTATTTTTATTTTTACTATCACTTGGCATTTATAATAAATAGGAACCTCATAAATTATGTTCTAAAATTTATTTTACTTAAGTAAGTTTGTGTTTACATTAAAATTTGCACAGTACATTTTTATTAATTTATTATAGTAATTTATAGTTAGTAATTATATTAAAATTTAAACAGTAAATTTTGTTTATTTATTTGTTTAGAGTTTGAGGTTTTTTTAATCCAAATCAACCTTTTCATTTCTTGACCTAACATTTGACAGAATTTATTCAAGAAAAATCCAGGATTGAATTATGTAAATTAATTTTTGTAATAAATATGGACCATGTCTGGGGACTGAGGGGAGGCTTAGCAGACTCACACTCACAGGAAACTGTGATTCTTCATGTTCAAGAAAACTTCATGAATCATGACCCACCTCATTTTGGTTAATGTATATTATAAACAGTTAATGGGACAGAAGAGATTCTTCTGTCGAACCACTGCAACATGTGGAAAAGTATGGTGATTCACTGCCTTTGCTGGGTTAAGGCTTATTGGTATAGAGTTGCCTCCAGTCTCTCTAACCACTAACTCAAGCTGTTTTAATTAAATCTATTGGTTCTCCAAGCTGGACTTGGGAACTTTCCTTTGGTGTGCTTTATCCACTCTAGTTAGTCAAAATATCATTAGTTTTGTAAGAAAAGATCTGAAACAGACAAAATATACCATGTTAGCCAACCTGAATAAAATAGAGAATTTTTGTGGCAAAAGAATAAGAATCAATTTATACAATTATAGAATTTATGCATATATATATATATGTATGTATTACTTCACAAACATTATATTCTCATTCTTTTTTAGTTCTAACACATTATATACTTTAATTTTTGGATTATATTGTTATATTTTTCCTAGTAAAACTAAATCTATTCCATTAATCTATACTTCAAAGTCTAATGCCTAAAAGGTCCTAGATTTACAGCTATTTATAAATCAAAATCTATTTTGAAAATCAATACATAAATAGATGCTGTGTAATCTTATGTCATTACGTGTCCACTTACAAAACTTAGGGCAGCTTATCCACTGAGCTCAGCTAAGTGTATTGCTCATATGGACTCAATTAAAGCGCTAGAGAAAAGTTTTCAAGAGCACTTCCAGACAGTTACATGTATCATTGATTCTATTTGGGGCAATAAATACCTTGGAAGCTTATAAGACAAGCAAATCATTTTTCTTTATATTAAATTGATTATAAAATAGTACTAAGATACATAAGAGTGTCTATTCAGTACTACTAGTATGTAATAGTAAATCTAAGAAAATTCTAGATCAATTAGAGAATTTATATCATTCAGGTGATATAATATAATATAAACTGGATGAAATATGAAGCCATATACGACTCAGAATTACAATATATAATTGTTTTAAATTGAAGTTAGTGAATATTTTTGTTATAATGTAGTTCTAATGTATTCTTTTAAATCCTTAGGCCTATGATATTTTTCTCTACTGTATTTGGTAAGAAAGTCAAAGTCAAATGAAGACAAACTGAATTTTTTTAACTAAATTCTGATGCACATTTCTGGAAACATAAACTAATACACTTAATTTTTAAGAGTTTGGCTCCCATTTTTTATGAACTCATGATTTTCAGAAGTTTTATAACTTAGTGAAACATAATCATTAGAACTTACATTGTATTAGTGAGTTGTAATAATATTTTATATCTTCTGCTATTTGTTTATGTGATTCTATTGGTTACAGTGTTGGCACCTTAGCATGCAAGGAGCTTATTCCAATATCTGAGAGAAGAATAAGTCACTGACCATAGTCAAAAGATTGTTCCTTGTTCTGGAAAGACTCAGTGAAGCAGTATTTGGCAAAACCAGAACGGGGAAGTAGGAAGGGGTGGGTGGGAGGACAGGGGAAGAGAAGGGGGCTTATGGGACTTTCGGGGAGTGGGGGGCTAGAAAGGGGAAATCATTTGAAATGTAAATAAAAAATATATCAAAAAAAAAAAAGGTTGTTCCTCTGCTCCAGTGATGGTCATTTATGCCCAGGAAGGAAAGCCCTCTGGGTCAAACATTCTTCATTTTGTCACAATAATGTTACCAGGGGAAACAAGGCAATAGAGAAGAAAACAACGGACCATTCCTGTAACTGAGAGTTCCTGTTCAATCTTCTCCCTGAGTCATTTTCGATGATGTAGATGTCCCATGTATAGCTAAGCGCTCCACTGTCTCACTCTCAGAACACTGTGGGTCTTTCTGTATTAATCATCATGTGTTGCAACAACCACAACAAAAACTTCATCCTCAAAAGACCAAAACCAAGATCAAAAGTTTTCCATATGGGGGGCAAAGTTCAGATTTTAAATGTCTGTTTAACTTGTTATTCTTTAGTATTCAGGCTCTTGATTTGGAGGAAAGGTCTAAGGAGATAAATGAGCAGGGCGTCTGCCCTCTTATCTAACAGCTTCTTAGGCACAGTTATGGGCATCACGACTGCTCTCCCTACCCTGGAACCCAGATTTCAACTACAATCTCTGCTTCTCGTTCTGTTTCCCTTTTTAGAAAAGTCTTCGAGAGCTTTATGTCATCTACGCTCAGTTGGCTATATTTACAGCCTGACACTTTGCTACGCTATAATGCCTCTGCCTCTTAGCTATCCTCAGGCATCCACAAAAGTGGATCTGGGCCGAGTGAAAAGCAGGTTATCTTTTGCTATTTTTGCTAGAAATAATTATCATTTTGAAAGTTATTTAAGTGGCTTCATCAGCAAATCCATTTGTGTCATTTGGACAAGAGGACAATTTACTGTTTAAGAGTTCAAAGAACATTTTAAAATGCCAACAATGTTCCTAAATTATAGATATGGTCTTGTAAAATGTCATATTCATCCAGGGATGGAAGTACTAAATTTAAATAATAATTTCATGTAAATATGGGGTATGTTTTTATTTTTTATATAGAAAATTTCAAGATGGATATAATGTGATTTGATCAAATATATTCCTTTTCCAATTTTCATTCTTTTTTTTAGTTTTTTTTTATTCGATATAATTTTTTATTTACATTTCAAATGATTTCCCCTTTTCTAGCCCCACATTCCCCAAAAGTCCCATAAGCCCCTTTCTCTTCCCCTGTCCTCCCACCCACTCCTTCCCACTTCCCCGTTCTGGTTTGCCGGATACTGCTTCACTGAATCTTTCCAGAACAAGGGGCCACTCCTCCTTTCTTCTTGTACCTCATTTGATGTGTGGATTATGTTTTAGGTATTCCAGTTTTCTAGGTTAATATAAACTTATTAGTGAGTGTATACCATGATTCACCTTTTGAGTCTGGGTTACCTCACTTAGTATGATGTTCTCTAGCTCTATCCATTTGCCTAAGAATCTCATGAATTCATTGTTTCTAATGGCTGAATAGTACTCCATTGTGTATATATACCACATTTTTTGCATCCACTCTTCTGTTGAGGGATACCTGGGTTCTTTCCAGCATCTGGCAATTATAAATAGGGCTGCTATGAACATAGTAGAGCATGTATTCTTATTACATGGGGGGAATCCTCCGGGTATATGCCCAGGAGTGGTATAGCAGGATCTTCTGGAAGTGAGGTGCCCAGTTTTCAGAGGAACCGCCAGACTGATTTCCAGAGTGGTTGTACCAATTTGCAACCCCACCAGAAGTGGAGGAGTGTTCCTCTTTCTCCACACCCTCATTCTTTTCTACGACAACTTTTTGCTCCTTTGTAATGTGTTTTCTTTCATTTTGTTGTTTTTTTGTTTTCTTCTTACCTAATAAGTCCAATTATTGCTAACAATACATACATATTTATAAGACCATGTACATGAGTGTTGCTAGACTTCAGTTCCTTAACTTTTCAGAAAATTGACTTTCTCTTCTCAGTAGTCATCAACTGTCAACAGCCATAGAAGTGAGATTTCATGAGCTCCCTTCAAATACAGGTATCTGGTCTGCATTGTTCTCATGTGGGTCTAGAACACACAATCATAACCTCTCTTGATTTCATGTATACAGTGATGCTGACTTTCTTCTAAAATGGAGGACAACATTGTTTTACACACACATACACACACACACACATATACACACAACATACACAGTGTGTGTGTGTGTATGTGTGTGGTGTTCCACTTAGAGCTAAGCATTCCACAGTTTCTTATTCTCAGAACATTGGCCAACTGTGAGTCTCTGCATTAATCACCATCTGCTGCCAAAAAAAAAAAGTCCTTCTAATGAGAGTAGAGAGTTTACTAATCTACACGTATGATAATACTTTACAGGATAGTTTAGCACTATATCATTTTAACATAATAATTGCACCTGGATCTCCCTTAGGATTATGAGTTAACTAAGCATGTGTATAGGTCCAGGTAACAGTATTGAGCATGAGTTCAGATTTGTAGAGCATGCTCTACAATAATCACAAAGTGTCACAGTGCCCTTAACATTCATGACGGAATTGGCATGGATACCATGCCAGTAGTCATGAACAGTGCGGCATTTAAAGTTGTATAATATTGTTGAATCATTTACCCTAGAAATATAAATAGATGCTTTTTTTACCCTCTGAAAGATAATCAGTAGAAAGGAGGCGTCAATGTCAGTATCACATTGATTTTCCCATACTATCACTAAGTATGTATGATGTCTTCAGCAATCGACTCTTACTTCAAGTTCTGCAGTGTAACGAGAGCCACAACAACACCTTGTGGCTCTTCAAGCTGGTCTGTGGAACTTCAGTAAGCAGCAGTTGGGAAAGAGGTGTTCCACACTTGGCACTGGCGTTTTTTATCTGATGCCTTGTGGTGTCTGGTAGAGATAATGTTACCATTTTAAAATTTAATTAACTCACTCTGTCTACACTGTAAGGAGTAGCATAGCAAATGTAACTATTTTAAATGTACATATATGCAATCAAATCACTAAAATTGTTCCACAGGAACCACTAATTTTGCCCATTTGCAAATATTCTACTTTAATGTAAGTAAAAAAAATAGAGCTGTCTCCATTGAACATAGAGCTCACTATATCATCAATGCTCCAATCTAAAGACTACTTTGAGAAGAACGACTCTATCTAGTTGCTGTCTTTGTCTCCAGTTGCTCCATGTAAGTTCCACTGGAATTCTGGTTTGTTTAACAAGTATTGGCATAAGTAAAAAAAAAAAAAAATAGCCACTTTCAGTCTGGTTGTTCCAAAAACAAATTAATGCATAAACACATTAGGAAGAATTTCAAACATATTTTCTTTTTAAAATAAGTAAAATCTGTCTAAGTTAATCAACAATAAAAATAAGTCTTATTTCTCACACACTTAAAACTATATCAAAATTATGGGTTTTTATGAGCGCATTAGTGAAGAGCTGATCTTAGCGAACTTGATTTTCATAGCCCAGTGAAGTTTTAAAATGGAGAAATTTTTGAGAAAATCTTTGGAGAAAGATGTACTTAGATTTTTACTTCCTTCCATACATAAACTTGATATTAATTGAACATACAAAACTGTGAATTTCAAATCCATAAATCTTCCAGACGAAAAATGTATAATATATTGGTGCCCTTAGTAGCAGTAAAATTGGCTAAACAGAACCCATAAAATGTCATCCATACAGAAGTCATGCTAATAAATTATACCTAATGAAAATTAGATTTTTCTCACAATTTTTCTCAGAAGAGTAAATAGTCATGCTACAAATTCAAAGAAAATATTTTTCCTATTTGACAGCTTACTTTTTACATCATAAACATTATATCCAGAATATGTAAAGGATTTGAAAGCCAAAAATAAAAAGACAAGCAACTCACTTAAAATATACTAACGGTCTAAATAGATAATATACCAAAAGGAAAATGCAAATGATTAAAAAGCACTTGTAAAAACATTCAAGCTATAAATTTTTTGGTAAATATGAGTTGAAACCACAAGGAAAATAAGACTTAAGTAAAAAAAAAAATGACTAGGAAAAATATATATTTGTGAAGACACAGATCACCAGAAATTGTCATGTGTTGTGAATGGAGGAGCAAAATCGTACCAGCGCTTTGGAAATCGTACCACTGCCTGCACTACCTTGCAAAGTCAACACAGGATGAGAATTTCCTCCTTGGAAATAGTGTGTGTGTCAGGAGAATGGTGACGTTTCTGTGTCTCAATGGCATGCACACGCTTCAGCACGCTTAGGCACATACTATAAAAGGCTTCAAATCTACCTCACGGTTTAAATGAAACTAGGCACATGCATAAGTAAATGTAAAGTCATCCTGCATACATGAAATTACACAGAAAAAGAATCTAAACTAGAATTCAGAAACGAAGACAATTTTCTCAAGAAAGGGAAAAAGGAACATTCTATGGTAGTGGAAATTTTCTAATGGTCTGAGTGTAGTTACACAGGCCTGCGTAACCAGAACACCTCATAAAGTGAGACACTTAAGAGCATTCTCTCTGTCTTGTAAGTATTAATTGCTAAGTGCAGCAGAAAGGACATTCATGTGAGCTAATGGTGTCACTTTATATTTTTTTAAGTGGATAAAACCTCAAAATGTGTATTTATGTATGAGTTCTAATGGAAATACATTACCTGCACATAACCCTACATGGAGATGACCATCTGGGACAGCTCTTAAAGAAAGTGGAGTGGTCAAACACAAGAACTTAAGAGGAGTACACCAGAAAAAGAGAGTGAAATACTGTTAAGACTTATCATGCTAAAAGGAAAGCAAGACAGCCTGTCAGAGTAAGCCTGCACCAGCTGTGATTCTCCTGTGCCCTTTAAGATTTGAAAAATTATTTTGTTTTAATCTAGCCCCTGGCAAACTGCTACCCCCAAATAGTTCTGTTTTCTTTTGCATTTTAGACCAAGTCAGCCACAAAATTATTTGATAAATGGATTAGAACTTTAAAAAACATTCCCTAATATTCCCATGATTATCTCACTCTATTCATATTTCATACTATCAGTGCTGAGTGACCTATAGCTTCTCTTCCACATTTTGCCCTTCAGTAATACAGTAGTGCAAGGATTTTCTCTTATATGTTGGAAACGCAGAACTCTTAGCACCTGGATACTCAGGTATGCAAAAAGACTTGCTCAGGAAATCTTGTGCGCTTTCACTGCTGCTGACAGGAAGAGCAGATGTAGACGGATTGCTCACATTTCCTGGAGCACCTTACAATGTGATTCCCTGATCACACTTCGATTGAGTTTACACTCAGTAAATTTGGACAATAAGGGATAACTGTGGGCACACTGCTTAAGGTAGAAAGCTGATAAAATATATTTTCATCTAAATATAGAGAATGAAATTGCCAAGCCTGCCAGTTTGAGGCTTTTCAATAGCCAGTCGACGATCAGAAGACCTAATATACATGGAATAAGTATGGACTATATACCAACCACTGAAAGGGCCCTTCTGAATACTCAATTTCTATGTTCTTAAGACATCAGAGAGTTTTTGTTTGTGTGTTTAAAATAACTATTAAAGTGTTGTAGCCCGTTCAGGGGTAAGCAAGCCATTTTTTTTTTAAAAAACCTAGTAAACAGTTACCAAATTACATTTCTTAGAAAACTATTTTGAACTTTATAGCATACTGAAAAATTTTTTGTTTTACCTTAAAGTAATTTGAATTGAAGAATCTTTACTTCAGAGTCTGCAATCCTGAGGAGATTATTCAGTTTATCTGTGCTGTTTGAAATTACCTTCAGAGACAGAGGGCATTTTCAGGGACCTAGTTTATTTTTAAAATTTGTCAATGGTATGAGATAAATCTGCCTCTAGGTTAAGCCTGCCTTGTTCTAAGAAAGCCTGCAGCTGTCTCCACAGTCTATCTGAGTCGACTGACACATACTTTCTCTCCATAAGCTTTACTCTCACAAGAATATTTAGTAGTGGTTACAATGTATTTCATGATAATTGTTACATTAATTACCTTTAAATTCCAAGCCAGACATAATCATATTTAAATGTAATTATTTATCTCCATCCATTGGCATCAATGAATAAGACTGAATGACACAAGCAGTTATTTACATAAATACATTTCATAAGGGAAACATAAAATGTGAAGGCAAAATAGAATTTACACACAGACATGGAGGTACTTAGCACACTCACGCAGTCCTGTAACATCAAGGGTTCGGGAAGTAAATAGCAATCAAGTTAAATTGATTACTATGGAAGTAAAGGAATAAAATCTGTAAATTAAATTCAGCTGAAAGAAACTGACTGCGTTGCATAACAAATATCAATCTGACTTAATTGATTGCTGGGGAGCAAGAGCATTAACAAGGCAATCAGAAAACCCGGAGCCTGAGTCACATTATATCTTCTGAATTACAGAACAAGCCAACTGCTCAATGCATGACTTGAACAAGTAAGAAAGCATGAGCTACCCAGGAACTGGAATATTGACTGGGAGATGAAACGAAGTCTGAAGTCAACTTTATCATTTCAGGAAGAGATGAGAGAAAATGGCAAAAAAAAAAAAAAAAAAAAAAATCCCCTATGGCGTGTCCTCTCTGCCATCTTCTGCCTTTCCCGCTCTACTGGAAGCGATATGAAACACTCCAGAAACTCTGCCGCTCTACCACTCTTTTCTTCAGGTTTAGAGCATGATTAGCTGTTGAATGTAGTCAGCTTAAGAAAGAGGAATATTCACTTTCATTGATCTCACACAGAGCAGGAAAGCTACACAGTCTTATCTGGAAGCATGTTTCAACCCAGGGTCATAGGTAAACTGAGGACAGAAACAGTTTTAGAGTGAACAGCGAGGGAACAACTTAGTTTGGCTTCCTCCAACTAAGCTTAGTTTGGCAACATGCATCGTTAATTTTAGACCAATATGTACTTTTGCTTTAGCCAACAGTTAATTGCAAGTTGCAACTTCTGAAGCTTTTGACTATTCCGCATTTACCACGGTATGTGCATGTGTTTGTGTTTATATGTGGTTTTTGTGTCTGTGTGTCTGTGTGTCTGTGTGTATCTATGTCCATATGTATACATAAATACGTGTCTGTATACACACATATGTATGTATGAATTATAATAAGATATTTTGCATTTCACAATGCCATCATTTTATAAGCATAAATTGAAATGTTCAGAGAGAAGTAAAATTGTACGTACTAAATCCTTAAGAGATTGGTGAATCAAAGATAGGTTGCATGTTTTCAATCTGGCATGATCCTCATCTCTGTAAAACCTTTGAAAATTGGTGAATCAATATTATGGATAAAGAATGGACAGTCCTTGTGAGTGAGAGTATTCTCCTTTTCAAAGTTTCCTGTAAAGTAGAATGTAGTATGGAGTCCGAAAGTATAAGTGAATCAACATTAAAACAAGAAAGCTATTCAACATAAAACAAACACCTTAAAGAGTATATACATCTTTGAAAGTGTTAGAGGAATACATGAATAAGCACAGAAGTTCTTTAGGTCACATTGAAACGCAATCACAAAGCGTGTTAACAATAACTGATGAACTTACTAACTCCTAGTGTTTTAGCTACCTGCAATCGAAAACAGTTGGTGTGGATATTTTTAATTCAGGCTATATAAAAAAAATTTCTCTTAAAATAATGGTAAATTTGTAAAAAAGGAATATTAAGGATGCACTGCAACACTCACTGTTTCAGCAATAGAGAATATGGAAAACAATGGTCTGTGCCACATGTTTCTGAGATGCCAAAGTCATATCGCCATTCAGATATTAATTTCAAAATCTTGGCAGTGAAGAATACACGTTTCCTAGTAGTTAGTAGCATCTGCGACTCCATGACTTTTATGTCTTCTCTACCACTCCAAATTCTTAGAGAGCTTTTAGTAGATGCTTTTGATTAACTGAACTTGGAGTCTTGGCAAGAATGCTTGCTCTCTAGCTCATGATGCATAGCAAGATTGTATTTGCATGGAACTTTTACCCAGTTCAGTTAATTGGTCAATACGGTTTGTAAAAATTAAAGTTAAATCTGAACACACTGAAACTTACAGCTGATTAAGTCAGTTAATTGAGATTTAGTCATTAGGTAAGTGAATTTTTATTTCTTTGTGAATGATACGATGATTTGAACGTGTTTTAAAATTCAGCAACTTACGTAGGCTTTTCTCTGTATAGTTGAATTAGGGAAAAGCTGGAAGAAGCTGAGGAGGAGGGTGACCAGCACTCTCAACTAACATGGACCCCTGAGATTGCTCAGACAATGAGCCATCAACCAGGCAGAATAAACAAGCTGATATGAGGCCCCCAACACATACAGCAGAGGACTGCCAGGTCTTGACTCATGAGAGAAAATGCACATAACCCTCAAGAGACTTGAGGCCCCAGAGAGTGGAGAGGTTTGGTGGGGTGTGGGTAGGGTGGGGACATCCTCATGGAGACAGGGTGGGTGAGAAAATATGGGATGTGGAACAGTCAGAGGCTGGACCAGGAGTGGGGAATAAGGAGGAGTGGACTGTAAAAAAGAAAAAGATTAAAGAATAAAAAAAGTAAGTCAAAAGCATCAAGGAGAAAAAATAAATAATCATGGTGTGGAGAGTAATTTTGATGGCAGAGTTGGAGCCTATCAGACTGGTTTTCAATTCTCATCTACAACCTAGAAAGTGAAAGACTATGGGTGCCATCTTAGACTAGTTATTTACTCTAGCCTGGACTCAGCCTTATTGCTCATAAAATGAGGTATTAATAGTACCCTCATAGAGAGATATTTTAAGAATTAAGTGAGGTTTTGTCATATTACTGTGCTACACATCTGTTAGTTTTTTTTCTTGTTCTTCTTGGAAACAGTAGTAGAAATGCATATATATAACAATTGATTTTTAATACCAACAGGACATTCAACATTGGAAGGAGAAAATTCAATGTTTTATTTGTAATAGTAATAGTAGGTAGCATTTTAGTGTCTGCTTTACTTGTCCCTCATTCTTACTGATATTTAGAAATAAATCTGTCTATAATTTTGGAAAAGGAAGGGAAACTGTCATGCATGAAGGTACGCTTTTATTTGTAACAAAGTATTCATATATGTTTACTTTTAAAAAAAAAGTTGATGGTGTTTAAAATAGGAAAAAATAGAAAACCACTTTCCAAAGAAGTAAGCATATTTATATTTTAAGCTCCTATAAAAATGTAAATATACACCTAAATGCTTTTCTCTAATGTAATTCTTTCAAATAATCTAAAAGTTTGTGTTGACTGAGATACCTCACTCTGGTTCTACAAAGTGACAAATGTGTGTGTTCAATCAGTAACCTCTTTTTCTCCAAGTTACCAGTTATTCTTTCATTACATTTATATGAAGAAATAAGCAATTAAACATATATGCTGCAGTGGATAAGAGATGTATTTAACACAATGAACTGTTAAAAAGTGATTGTCAAAAGCAACCAAAGTATAGATTAAAACTATATCTGCATGACTGCACTCCGGAAGACCCAACAAGCTGCTTAAAGAGTCAGATGCAGATATTTGCACCCAACCAATGGACAGAAGCTTTTGACCCCTGTGGTTGAGTTAGGGAAGGGTGAAAGAAGCTGAGGAGGAGGGCAAGCCTATGGGAGAACCAGCAGTCTCAATTAACCTGGACCAAGTAGATCTCTCAGATACTGGATCACCAACCAGGCTTCATACACCAACTAATATGAGGCTGCCAACACATACACAACAGAGGACTGCCAGTTCTGGCTTTAGTCAGAGAAGATGCACATAACCTCAAGAGACTGGAGGCCCCTGGGAGTTTAGAGGTCTGATGGTGTGAGGGACATCCTTGTGGATACAGGGAGGTGGGAAAGAGGTATGGAATGTGGAACAGTAGGTGGATGGGGGTGGGGATAAAATCTGGAGTTTAAAAAAATAAAAATAAAATAAAGTAAAAAAATTAAAAAATTAATTCTGTTGATAAAAAGGCTCTGTCAGTTATTTCTGATTCAAAACCTTAAAGAAATCAAAAGTAAAAAAAGAAAAGACCTTAGTCATGAATCAGAAAATGATAAATATAAATATCTACTCAGCTTTGAATAAAATCTTTGACTAGGAACCCCTGTTTTGAGTGACTTTGCCATGTGAATCCAATGACAGTGTTGTGATTTCTTTCATAAATAAAATACAAAATTTTTTCATAAATAAAATACAAAAATTTTTCGTAAGTAAAATAAAATATTGCAGTAACGATATATGGGCACACAATAAATTATCTTGGGCTTTGTGTTGAGAAGAGCATTAGAGACAGAGTTTATTGAAAGTAAATATATCTAAGAATTTATTGTGATTAATCAATCAATCCCACACACATTCTGTGAGGTCAGGTTTAGAACTTAGCAACCCATAATTCAATTAAGACCACAAGACCCATTGTAAAACCTCATCTCTGGTTTAACCAATAAGAAGAAATTAACCCATAAAAACTTCATCATCTTTGGTTTTCTCTCTCTCTTGTCACTTAACACCAAATGAATTTGACGTGAGTGGTGATGTAGTAAAAAAATTATTCAGAGAACTGTAAAATTCACCAAGTTAATCCTAAAATAATTAAAGATAATGAAGTGAAGATAGTTTTCTTTGTTTTGTAGTAGTATTGGATAGATAATAGTTTTGTCATTTTGGATATTTAAGTTTGACCTGTTGATAATGGATATTTTTCAGAATAAAGAACCAGTATTAATCCCATAAATAAAGAATTTTAAAGGCATATTACTTAAAATCCAGGAAAGTTACAGGTAATTAAACGAGATAAGTAAATAAATTCTTAATATAATATATAATAAAAAATTAGTCTTTCAATACCTTTAGTTTAGACCCCCAGATTTAAGAATAAAAGTAAAATTAGTATATTTAGTCTTATATGTATTTTTAAATTTTAGAATAAGTTATTAACTTTGCAATATTAATAACTGTTATATTTTATTTCTAATAAATTCTATTAAAACTTAGTTCATATAAAACTTTATTTTTTTACAGAAATTCCATTAGGTTAATATGTTTCTGGCTTGAAAATTAAAGGACTAATTTTTTGAAAAAAGAGTTAGGGGGGTTGGAGAGATGGCTCAGTGGTTAAGAGCACCTACTGCTCTCCCAAACATCCTGAGTTCAAATCCCAGCAACCACATGGTGGCTCACAACCATCTGTAATGAAATCTGACACCCTCTTGTGGAGTGTCTGAAGACAGCTACAGTGTACTTACATATAATAAATAAATAAATATTTTTAAAAGAGTGTTTTGGGAGCATTAAATAAAAAGAGTATATGAATATTAATAAAAAGAGTATGTGAATACTATACATAAAATAGTAAGGAAGAAAGTTTACCTAATGCCAAATATTTATTTCCTCAAATGATTTGGATCAACACTGTAAAACTTACATGATTGTTTTAAGCTAAAATTTAGAAAATTCTTAGTCATAAGCATAAAACATCAGAGTTTTGTGAATTTTCTATATAAATAAGCCTTATATCATAACTATAAATTATTAGCATCCATTCCATAGAGATAAAAGGTAAGTCTGGTGATCATATGAAATGCAAAATATACACATAAATTTTTCTATAAAAACCTATAATATACATTATAAACAGTAATTCAGCCTAACAGTATAAAGGATTATTTTAAACATTCTGTAACAGTTCTTTCCCTATTCCCCCACAATGTTAGACAGAGGCCTGACAGACTATAAATTCTAGCAAATCTATTCAGAATGAACATATTTAATTAAAATTTATTATTTAAATCTCAATAGGACAAAATGAAAAATGTTTTTGTATAGAAATGCCTTTAATATTTACACATATATTCAAACATTTTGCTCTGCATTTCTTTTTTAAAAACCAGTTACATCTAAAAGAAATTCAATATTCACATTTCTATTCATTTGCATTCAAATATGTTTTTAAGACATTTGAATGGTTCATCATGTGTAATGATTGCTGATGTTTTAAATACTAGAATCAAGAAAAACAAGCTAAAGAAAACTGTGCATTCACTAAAGGAAGAAACTCATTCAAGATATGTTAAAATGTGTTAGTCCGGGGTCAGGGGATAGGTCATTTCCCATATGCCTTGAGTCATTATCAAGCAAGTTCTGAATACCAGTAAACGACCTTGATATGTATGGCTTTTAATAACACTATTTTATTGGGTAAAAATGAATATGTTTTGACAAAGAAGATGTCTCCATAAAGGGTTATGTGTGTACTGTGCAAACATGAATTCATATCCCCAAAAGCCAGGGAAATTAAAAAGCCATGAAAAGCAGACTATATCAATAAACCCAGTGCTGGTGGGGTTGTGTGCAAGCAGATGCGATGTTATCCTGACGTTCACTGTTCAGCCAGCACAGTGGCAGCTGATGAGCAACCAGTTCGTTGAGCATCCCTAACTCATATAATAAAGGCAGAGAGTGTGATGGGAGGAATGAGAAACCCACACACTCATAAATTCATACGTTTAAATGCTTACTTCCAAGTTAATAAACTCTTGGAAGGACTCGGAAACATGGCCTTGTTACAGGAGGTGTGACCTCCTTAGAGTAGGTATGCACCTAGAGATGGAGGTGTGCTCTGATGTTTCAAAAGCACACAGCCCATAGCCGGGCAGTCGTGGCGCACGCCTTTATTCCCAGCACTTGGGAGGCAGAGGCAGGCAGATCTCTGAGTTCAAGGCCAGCCTGGTCTACAGAGTGAGATCTAGGACAGCCAGGGCTACATAGAGAAACCCTGTCTCAAAAAACCAAAAAAAAAGAAAAAAAGAAAAAAAAAAAGTCTTACTGTGTGTGTTGGCTGCAGATATGGATGTAAGCTCTCAGCACCATGCCTGTCTGCCTGTTAAAATGCTTCCTGCCACGATAATGGACTAAGCCTCCAAAATTGTAAGCAAGCCCACATGTAATGCTTTCTTATATGAGAGTTGCCTTGTCATGAACAATAGAACAGTAAGTAACTAACACAGAGCACTGGAAGTAATAAACATGCATTGGCTCCCAGCCTACACATGTACTTGTGCTAATGTTGGTGCAGCCATAGACACATGTAAGCAAAGCCATACTACACACACACACACACACACACACCAAACAATACCACAGACACACACATAGAATATTAATGTGATTGAGTGCACATGACTATGTACAACATAAAGATGACCCTTATGTCATTAAGAACTATTTATAAAATTCCTATTTGAGTGTGATGCCTCTAGTAGGTCATAGCATCTTCTCAGAGAACAAAATGTATATACTTATCAATTGCATGCAAGTGAGGACAGATAGGTGATACCATACTACAGCCAATGTTAAACACGCTGTCAAGCAAAGAAAAGGATTCCATTTGATATTACATGTTCAGAGATGGATGCATGAACTAAGTAAGAATCAAAAGGAGACAAGAATAAATGGTCATTAGGAGCACTGGAAAAGCAAATATCCTAGAAAGCAGACAGTGGGATAAAAGAATGGTTCAGAGTGCAAGAAATTTAGGGATGCCAGCAAGGCAGGAGCAGAATGCAAGGCAGGCCAACAGAATAATTTGAGCAGACTACTTGACCACAGAAACCTGACCAAGGCAGGCAGCCCATGTTTCACTCTCAGTGAAATCAAAACCCACCAGTTCTAAGATAATATTTTTTATTTCTTATGTTTTTTAATTAGATATATTCCTTATTTACATTTCAAATGTTCCCTTCCCTGATTTCCCCCCTCCTGAAAATCCCATCCCCCCTCACCCTGCTCACCAATCCACCCCACTCCCACTTCCCTGTCTTGGCATTCCTCTATACTGGGGCATTTGGCCTTCTCAAAACCAGGGACTCTTCTAGGGTGAATTTGAAAATCACCTCAGAAGTGTTGGTCAGCAGAGAAAGAGAGCTCACACAGTGCAGTAATTAGACTCTCAGCAACTACTTTTTGCTATTCTGTCATCCTAAGCTACTGTCTTGTCACACAGATTTACTTATAACAAACCCCACTATGTAACATTGTGATAACCACACCACCCTTCCCCTCACTCCTACAACTATTAGTAAAAAACACAGATCTCTGTCGTCAAGAGGGAAAAGAGTTATGCAGGAATATTTGGGTATCTTTAACACCATGGAATCTTCCTTAATGGATATTTACTAACAGTTTGTAGTCTTGGATTAGAGGATGGTAAGGGTTGTTTATACATTCCAAAATGTTTATCTCATAGTCAGAAAGAGGTTAAGTTACTCACAGAGGTTGGTCATAAACGAATATCTAAGGGACAAACAACACAATCAGACAATTTTGATCCCGAACAAGCAATGTTCAAACTTCATTGTCTAATAGTCAGCCCTTTGAGATGTTTAACTCAAGTACTGTGCAACCCCCATCCCCACCCCAGGACCTGTAGTCACACATTCTTACAATGTATTTGGCATTTCTATCTTCTGACAAAAACTTCGCCTTTCTTCTTTTTACTTTTGTTTATAAGAATTGTTTTTTTCTGTTTTTTATTGATAAGAAATCTGCTCTTACAAGAAATTTTGGATAATATGTCTGATCTCCTATTCCTTAATAAGAGTAAAAGAGTTTTAATAAAACACTGATTGTAAAATGGGAGAGGGATTTCATGGAGAGATCTTATTTAGAGCTGAGCTTTCCAAGAATAGCCCTCTGTCTGTCTCTGTTTATGTCTTTGTGTCTCTCTCTGTCTGTCTGTCTCTCTCTCTCCCTGTGTGTGTGTGTGTGTGTGTGTGTGTGTGTAAGATGTCTCAATGTGTTTTCCCATCTGTTATCTGCTATAGGAGGACTTTTCTCTGATGTTGTCAACTAGGTTTCCTGAATAATAGGTTTCATGTTTCTATTATAGTCTGTGCAGTCATTTATTTAAACTACAGATTCTCTACTACTATATACAAAATTAGTTTATGACTCAACTATAATTTTAATTACTTTATTATATGGTTTCTGCATTGAACTCTATTACAATAAAATAATTTTATATTGTGATTCATTTCATTTCATTATTCATGTTTAGTATTGCTTGAGATCTTTTCTAATTGCATCAAAAATATACTAAGAATATATAATACATATGTAGAATTTTTAATGTTAAATGTACTTCAACTGGAAGCCTCTTACATAATGTTAAACAGTTCTATAAAATATAGACTAAATATAAAATTAATCTCATAATGTCTAAAGTAATTATGTCCAATGATCTTTTGTGATCTGTCACAAAGATCAACAAATGATAGTTAATAGTAAATGGTGATGATTAAATCAACAGCTTAAGATGATGGATAGAAAGGAAAAGGCTTGAAATGAATGGTGTATCCAATACATGTAAGAGTAGTACAGAAACAGGATATCTGTTTCATGTACAATACAATGTATTATTTCATTTGTTTTATGAGTAGAAGGATATAGATTTAAAACCTGGAAATTCAGACATACATCACAAGTTCATGCTTACAGGAAGAAATAATCAAGTTCAGTTACACCTTCTGAGGGCACGATTAGGATTCTGTAGGTAGACTGCACTGAGCCTTGGTTTTCTTTACAGCCAGTATATCACTACCTTTGTGACAATCAGCACTGCAAACAAACCCACTGCTCACAAATCCTGCTGACTACTGGGCCCTTCCTGCCCAGACTCCTGAGTCAAGGAAGCCCTGAGCTAAGCAGCAGCATGACCCACATTGTTCAGTAGCTACTTCACTTCTGGTAAGGGTTTTAGATGAAAGATTCTGACATATGTTTTTATTCCTGCTTCTTGCATTCAGAGATTGTTCACTTTGTCCAAAATGTATGATACATGAAGATTAACAATTCTTTTCTATGCTTTACCATTTTTTTGTTTTTTTTCATTTTCATCTATTTTGTGCCATTAAGAAAAAAAAATTATTTATTCTGACATTCATTGATTCAACAAAAATTTATCATTTTTTCAAAAAGGCCCCACACATCCAAACCTTGCAAAAATTTCTAGGAAGACAAAGATAAGCACACAATACCAGTATGAAATGTTCAAATATATGCAATGAGTTAATATGATCAATGAAAAATTCATAGGTTTTACAAAAATGTAACTAGCATTTTATTAACATATGATCAATATTTAAGCACATATTCCCCTTCCTATTCTAGAATTGTCTTATTTCTTCCTTCCCTCTTAACCAATATATAAAAATTGATGCAAATGGATCAAAATCTTCATATAAGATCATAAAACTATGAGTAAATAAAATACTTCAAGATGCAGGCCTATAGATGACTTCATGAATATTACTCAGAAAATAATAACAAGAAATGTAAAGGAGAAGTGGATCCCATCATAAGGATTCTACACAGCAAGTAAAACTATTAACAGAATGGAGACATGACCTAAAGAGTAAATGAAAATTTGGATGATTAATAATCAAACAGGTAATTTGTATCAATAATACATAAAGATCTCATAGTCTTGACATATGTGTGTATGTGTATGTATATGTGTATGTATGTGTATATGTGTATATATGTGTATGTGTGTGTATGTGTATGTATATGTGTATGTATGTGTATGTGTATTTGTATATATATGTGCATGTGTATATGTTTATATGTATGTGTATGTATATATGTATGTGTATATATCTGTGTATATGTGTACATGTGTATATGTATATGTATATGTATGTGGTGTGTGTCATCTATACTTATATAATTGGACACTCATTTGTTCCTCAGCTAAATTTTTCATATACACACAAATAAAAAAAATGGACTCAGCAGGTTACATACATATACATACACAGATGCATATACACTTATATACAACACACACAAATATGTGTGTACATACATATGTAACTATAATAACCAAAGGAAAAGAAGCTATCAACTTCTGAGTAGGAAAGCATGGCAGGGCTCAAGAGAAAGTAGATGGGGAAAGAGGAAGGAGGAGAGTGACAAAGTGGTGAATTATACTTAAATTGAACTTATTTTAAAATTCTAGTAAAGTGGAAATATTTAAAGGTTTAGAGTTAAAAAAGAGCTTCAGCATTCATTACATTTCTACCCAAAATAATAATTTCAGTTCTGATTTCTATAGCCAATAATATTTGTATTCATATCTATTCATTTTTTTCTCAAGTGAACCTGCAGACCACAAGGCAACTTATTTCACTTTTGGTAACATTCACAAAAAATATGAGTAACTTTATTAATCTTTCTTATCCAAGTATCATTTGCATAGCTTATGTTATATAGAAAATGAAAATTTTCTGGATGAAATATTTTGAGTTTGTAATTAGATGTAAATTCTTCTTAAAGGAGACAAAGCTTAATTAATCAATACCACATTTATTCGGAGAGCACCTTTTCTTATTTTATCTCACATTAATGAATTAAGTTTCTATTAATTCTTCTGATGAATAATATCAGAACTGGATATTTTTAAATCTGTTACTTGTTTGAATAAATTACTCAATGGGGAGGATGCTTTGGCTCATTTCCTAAACTAGATTTACTTAGAAAATGTCTTCAGGATATACTGTTTTTTACCCCTCATACACTATCTTGCTCTTGTAATGTAAAGAAAAGAAATCAAATTTTTACATGAGAATCAAGGATACTAGTTAATCTTATTCCTATGAAAATGATTTTTAAGCCTATATCTCTGTTGGATCACAAAAGAAATTAAACTCTCAGTTTGAAATGTTAAGCATAGCCTTAGAAAGCAAGAACTTTTTCATTACCATATTCATGATATTTGGATTTTGACAAACATCAGTTCACAATATCTTTTCTACATGAACCGCATCGATTAACTCTGAATGCATCCTATCTATGCACACTTCATACATGAATTACACCTAATAACAGACAAAATATCACAATGCCAAACATGAGAATTATATTTTCCCTTTTTAAAAATAAATTACTAGAATCTACCTATGGATACAGAAGTAAATTTAGTACAGTAAGAAAAACTTGTAGCCTTTGGAGATAAGACTTCCCCTAATTTCTAGGTCTTTATATGGAAAAGAAAATTCAATCTATTAGCTATATGAAATAAGAAAGGTATGTTAAGCTAAGAAATAAATAGTATTCCATGTTTGGTTTGAATTGAACTGCAGAGTCGTAAATAGATTACAAAACAATGGTGAGACAGGAAGCCTGGCTAGGAACTGAGGCATGGGGCTGTAGACTTGAATGGATAATATGATTTCAATAAATAAACTAACCCTGGAGAGACTGGAGGCCCCAGGAAGTTTAGAGGTCATGTGGGATAAGGGGTGGGGACATCCTTGTGGAGACAGCAAGGTGAGGGGAAGGTATGCCATGTGGAACAGTTGAAGGGTAGATGGGGAGAATAAAATATGGAGTATTAATTAATTAATTAATTAAAAAAGAAAAGGACCTGAGGAAGTCAAAACTATGTGATAGAGTGGCATGGAAAATAGGATGCCTAAGGAATTTATAAAATCCTTTCTGCTCTCTTCTATTTATCTGTAGAGACACATGTACCTCACATTAGATTTTTCTAGAGTGGTTGCAAAGAGAGATGAGGTAAACACTGTCCTCAGAAAATTCCTGTGTAGCAATCTTCTTGACTTATCATAGATGTTTTCTTATAATATGTTTTAGCATACTAAATAGCATGAAAAATACTGTTTAAGACATGGAGACCATATATGAAAAACCCAGAAATTTTGGAAATCTTTTAGTATTTGAAAAATGAGTTTGTGTCAGCAAGTGAATGCATGTAAAAGACTGAAAGAGAGAACCAAGGCCATTAAGTTGTCCATTGATCTTCACATACTGTTTCTGGTACATGCATGCATGTGCACACACACACATACACACAATGGCAACATATTAAATAATACTTTTAAATTAAGTACTGATCTTTGCTTGAACATTGCAAACTATGTCACTTCTGGAAAGACTTGCATGTGAGGAAGCAAAAGAGCTGTAAATAGGATTCACATTCTCAACAAATTGGGGCTTAGAGATGTGTATCTGAGTGCTTTATTGATAGAAGAGCTGGATTGGTTGGTTCTGGCATAATCTCTCTAAGACTGCAAGCTTCCAGGACTCACGCTGTCTTACATGTGCAGTTCTAGGAAGAGCAGAGCATGATGAGGTGAACCAGCAGAGCTACAACCATGGGACCATCGCTCAGCTGGGTTGACACCACAGAGAAAAATGATGCAATATGGCAGATGAGTCATGGAGACATCACCAACGAGACACCTTAAGTAACATAAGCACAGTGAGAAGCCATAACTGTGGCTGGAAGGCAAATGTGAATTTATTTATATTGAGTCTATTTTCTTTCCTTTTTAACAATTTCTAGAAAGGTAGGCTGTGAAGAGAGAGAATCAGAAATTTTAACAGCAGCACTAGTGGCTTCTGAATTGTGGGAGACAGAGGATGAACATATAAAGAAGATGTGATCACTATGTTCCAACTTCATGAGAAAAAAATCCACATGTGCAAAGTTAGAGTTCCGTATGGTTGTGCCACAGAATGGGGATACTCCCAGGCAGAGGCTGGAGAAAAGATCTGTGGAGAGGGATCATTGAACAATGAAGCCCTAAGAACAGAGGCTGTGCAAAAGGATGGTGAGGGTTCAAATATTGAAAATGAAGTGTTCAATCATTTTGAACAATTTGAATTATTTTATTTACATTCTTTATTTTTTCTCAAAGATCTTTATAGTAATGCAATACTGATGGGCACTTAGAGCAATCACTGTTCCTCAGGTAACATTATAATGGCTGCGGTTTCTAGGTAATCTTGGTAGCAGTTACCCTGATTTCCTTTACTTTCCATGATAACAATATGTCTTCCATATTATTTCTATGCACACTACAGTTGATGAAGAACCCAAAGTTTAGTAGAAGGTGTTATTCATTCTATCTTGTTATATAACATCTGTTTGCATGTGGTTGAAAAGGATTATAGCTGACACAGCCCGTGGAAACCAAATACTCTTTACCCTGAGTAAGACTAACTATATAAAGTGAAGCATCTGAAGTCAAGTTTAGAGAAGTCTGATAGGACTTCATAATGTGATATGTTAGCTTCACAATGTTTCCATAGCAATCTATCACAAAATTACCAGTGTAAAGGCACATTGCAAACTTCCTTACATTTCTAGAGATAAATATTCTGAAATTAAAGTATATTCAATGGAGTTGTTGTTCCTTCTAGAAATTTAAGGAAATAATTGGTTACCATGGTATCCATCCTATTAGCTTCCAAATGTTTGTGTTTTGCTTGCTTGCTCGGGTTCTAATAGACCATTTTTAGCTAATCCTCACCTCATGCACACCATTTATAAGATTCCATAGAAATATTTCTGTCCACACATATAATGAAAGATAGATTTTTTTTTCATTTTAAGATACTTGATAGTATATGAGAAGTTCCTTATACCATGAAATGTAATATATTCACAGTTTCTGGACATTATTACACAAATATCTTTGTGAATTTTGACCATTGTTGAGATTATTACACTATATGCTGATTAAATACATGTTGATTAAAAAATAGGGGCTGGGAAGATGGTTTATTGGGTAAAGGCACTTGTGCAGTCATGAGAACCTGAGTTTTAATCCTCAGCATTCAGCTAACAACTGAAACAAGCAGACAAAGGAACATACACACTTTTAAGAATCTTGACAAAGCTGTGTATGCCAATAACTCCAAAATTGAAGGACAGAGACACGCAGATCCAAGGAGCTTGCTAACAGACAATCTATAACAAAATAGTAAGATCAAAGGTCTGTGAAAGACCTTATTTCAAGCAATAAAAATGCTTGAAGATAGAAAATGATAGAAGGCTCTAAACCCCCTTCTCTGAACCCCACATTCAACCACACATGCACATGTGCATACGCATACACATACTAACACTCATGCACATCATACACATGCAAAACTGCAATGCATAGTACACCCTCACAAAAGAGCAATAATAATATCAACAGTACAATCAGCAACAATGACTTATTAAAAGTCTCTTATTTATAAATCCCGTTTGTACAGCCTTACAGATGAATTGGGAAGCAATCAACTTCCAATTGAATCGTGATATGCACAAATAAACTGTAGTTATTATTATCTCTGAACATCATTATTCTCTTCTATGAAGAGAATTAAAATGCATAATTCTCAGTCCACATCCTTACAAACGCTCTGCCAAATAAATTTCTCACTTCTGAAAGATGACCTTTCTAACTTTGCTCTTATAAAGGCACTGGGCACAACACGTAATTGCAGTTTCACACACTCGGCATCCACTCTAAATCAATTATGGCTATAGCATTCCAATTATTTCATTGGCCAAATGAATAAATATTGCCATCCAGTAAACTGTCTCTGATAAATCTATGCCTTCAAAATCTTTCCATTTTGGTGCCATTTATTCTTTAGGCAATTATTACCCAATAAAAATTGAGAAACAAACACAGGAATATAAAATGTATATGGGATTATGGAAGTAAAAATATAAAAATGAAAAATGATACTCAATAAAATGTCAATAATTATCTGGAAATCTGTATGTACTTCCTTTCTTTCATCACATTGCTGGTAGTAATCATTGCCTGAATTTTGGATTATTATTTCTATTTTTTTCTGAACTGTATTAATAAAACATCACTAGGGAATGATTTACAGTTACCGAACCATTGTAGATATGGTACAGACACTTTCCTTGTGCCCCTCACCATTTTTAAAGATTATTTACATAGTTAATTATTAATATGATAAATGGTATATATTTAAGGAATTAATCTTATCACATTATTTTACCTATGTTTCATGATTTGTTTGACTACCTTCATTTTTCCCATAATGAGATTGGAATGGTGTGTTTCACTGTGCCAATCTCAATACATTGAATTCAGGGTATAGCTAATCAATGTAACTTGCTACTAACTGTTTAAGCTAGGAGTTGTTAGATTTGTCTATAATAGTCTCCTCAGTCACTTAATCACCATCTGGAGAACACATACTAAGAATAAGGAAATAAAAACACATGCTTTGTTTTTTAAATTTGTGAGGTAGGATTTGATTGTGTAATACTAATGGCCTGGTACTTGTTATATAGCCCAAAGGAGCCCCAAACACTTAACTGCTGGTACTGCAGAGATGCACCACTACTTCTGCTAAAAATACTCATTTATGCCATACTCAGTAAGATTCCTTTACCTTTTAATGTACTTAGATTACTTTGTCCTTTTTATACCCTAGTTGAAATTGTAATTGAATACACTATGCATAACTCACTGTGTCCCATGTTACACAATGTTGAGTGTTATGCATTCTCAGTTCACTGTTAGTTAGATTCAATACCCTTACAAAGTTCTTTGCTTAATATATTCAGCCTTCTCCTCTCTCTGAACCTTCAAAAAAACACTAGCATCTTTTCAGTCCTAAAGCTGTGCCTCTTCTAGATTTTATATAGTATAGTTGCAGTCATAGGCGTGGCCTCTGCAGGCCAGCTTCTTTATGTAGAAGTTTTATGTTTCCCTTGTGCATAGCTTTGGCATCATATCTTCAATTGCTGACAGAATATTATTAGATGTTATGAATTTTCCATAGTTAGTACTTCTACTCTTCTACTAAAGGACATCTTGGGTTCTTTCATTCTTTGATGAACTAAATTGGTGAGTGATGCTTTTTCTTAACATTTTACAGCTGAAATAATGATATCATATAATTACTGAGGTTTTCTGTTTAGCACATTTAAACTAACAATTGAGTAATTCATTGTAATGCTCAGTTCAAAATAAAATATTTCTAACTTTGTAGAAGGTCTATTTTTATGTTAGGCTGATGGATGGAGGAAGTACTATTATTTCAATGATGCCCTAATAATAAGTTTGGTTTTCCATTCAGTTTCTTCATTTTAAAGATTATCATCAAGATGTTCTATCCCTTTTCTACATCATCATGACCCAAAAATAATGCCTTTCATTAATGACTTACTATTATATGATAGTCATTACAGTTAAAATTAGAATTGGCCATGTAATTACTATTCCTGTCATTTTATAAGGTTATTGGAAAGTTTTGTTTGTTATAATCAAGTCATATAATCACATAAAAGACCTACATAAAAAATATTCAGGCTAAAAGCCAAGAAGAGTTGTGTCAGAAAGTTTTTCTTTGTCTTGTTTTTCTATTTGTATTGCTCTTTCATAGGTACTTCTTAACTTGGGTTATATTAAATTCAATGATATTAAATACTCTCCAGTATGATAAATTGCTTTTTACTAAATATCTTAAGATTTTTCACCTTTAAGTTATGTTATTATGTAATATTTAGAAACTAAAAAAATTATAAGCTGCCAGAATTTATACTTAGTAAATACAGCTCAATATTTTGTAATTTATTCAAAGAAGGTCATAAATAATAATGCTTCAAAATTACGTTTGCATATAATAAGGCAATTTGGAAGACAGCGCATGAATAACCATATCCCACTTTTCTGAAATGCCTTTTAAAATTCTAAGCTTAGGAAATGACAAGCCTACTGTATTTGTCAGGGGTCAGAAACTATAATATAATATAATCACTGTGATAAGCAAATGCTGAAGCTGGCATTTGCCCTGGAGGTATCTTTTGATAGCTGTTGACCTAGATTCTGGGATATAATGACCAAAGTGCTTAAGGGAAAGGACATGAAGCAAAATCTGGAACCTCAGCAAACAGATGAAATTTTAAACCATCATTAAAACCCCAGTGAACTCCAAACTGGGAAGCACCCACATACAAATAAAGTAGGTTAAAACTGATTGGGTAAAGATGGCAATAATAGAACTTTAAACTCTCCTGTAGGAACTTTTGGAAAGGAACCTACACCCAGAGCTTTGGAGTTGCAAGTAGTATTACCAGTATGGTTCAAAGTGAAGTAATTGGAAAATATGTTCCAGCTAATATCAGTTACTGTTTTCACTTATGTGCATTCTCAGAGACATGATGGAAGGTACAGAGGTGTAACAAGTGTCAGAAAAAGTAAAAGTTACACTTCTGATGAGGAAGCAACAAAAGATATTGGTAAATAGAAGAAATAGCAATGAGTACATTTTTAAGTTATATAAATAATGTCAATTTAGTGGTTAAGAAGTTAAAATGACAAGGGTGCTGATTGTTCTAGAAGTCTACTTTGAGAATTTTAAATGAAAATAAAAGTTTCAGTCCTGGTAACAAATAGAGTAAGGCATTCTACAGGAAGAAGCAACACTCCAGGAACAAGGCTTTCCCTAGTGACTAGAAGACAGAGGCACAAGAATGAAAAGTCTTATTGTTAAGCTAGAGATATACTCCATACAAAGGTATATTTCATGAATGAGGATAGAAAGTAATAGTTTTAAGCAAACACATGCTTCTCATGAATAAATTTGAGAAACTATCAAAATCATAAAAAACGTATTCTTAAAGAATTAAAAGTTTATCTTATTTAATGTAAAATATTGAAAGGTAGATTTTATAAAATGAAAGAGCACACATGAATAATTTTAAATAAACACTACTTATACCAAGCACTAAAATTGCATAAAGTGTAGTATAAAAGTTAATGTATGTATATATTTATGTAGAGGTTCTCATGCTAAAAGTGAAGTAAACAAAAATATGTTTAATTAAGATGTTAATATATTAAATGTGCCATTTTAATATCTGGAATAAATACAAAACCAAGAAAGTACTGAGTATTTAAGAAAAATGGGATAAAATGTTCAAAGAATTAAATGATCAAAAGATAATTGAAAGTAAAAAATTAGGATAGAACAAAGATAAAAAGACAAATGCAAGGATGGTTAATGCATGAAGTTTATTGTCTCAATAAAAGTGAAGAAGAAATGTTTCAGTTAATCATGATTAGCAGATTAAATTTTAAAACATGAGGGATGTACTAAACCATTTGCATAGGAAAATGTTGAGTAAGAAGAGAAAAAGACAGAAAATGATTTTGAATGGGATAGAAAATAAAGCATTCCAACAACAAAAAATGCATGTGATATTTTGGATAACTTTGTGTATATGTAATGCATGTGATATCATGAATAACTTTCTGCATATGTTTATTAAAAGTTCTATTAGAAATATAGCCATTGTGATCAAAGCTAAAATTCACCAGGTTAAGGGGACTGCACAAATTATTTGTGCTTTAATAAAAGAGTATCAACTTGTTTAAACAAAAGCATATACACCTGTCATTGGCATAAAAGAATTAACAACAAGCAAATTAAGGTTGCCATATATGAAGATAAGCAGAATTTGAATAATTTTACATATAATAATTTCTTACAATAACAATTAATTGCCAGTGTGAAGGTAGAGTAATGAAAATTCTTCATTAATGAGAATACCAAACCCTAAGGCATAGGGAAAAAATAATTTTGTAGTTACCTAAATTTACATATTGTATGCCTGTTCTAGAGCATGGGCCACCTACAAGGTGTCAACAGTGAGGATTTTCTGGGATAAACTTGCAGGTTAGCATCTCTCTCAATATTCACAGGAGAAGCTGCTTCTTTAAGTAGATGGCAGATAATACAGAGACCCACAACTGGTCACTGAAAAGAGAAGAAGAGGTTAAAGAGCTTGCAGCTTCCATTAAATTTTCCTGCTCTCCCTTCAGTTAAAATAGTCATGATGATACCCAGCTCCTCCAAATTCTACAGCACATATGCTGTACAGTGTGATATAACCAAACCTTTCCTTTTCATTTTTATTTATTTAATTTCCATTTTATTGGTTATTTTATTTATTTACATTTCAAATGTTATCCCTCTTACCAGTGACCTCTCAACAAGCTACCAATCCCCTCATCCCTCCCCCAAGACTCTATGTGGGTACTCCCGCACCTGCCTACCCACTTCTGCCTCAGCATCCTAGCATTCACCTATTCTGGGTTATCAAACCTCCACAGGGCCAGTGATGATCACTGCTACATGTCCAGCTGAGTGTCCCAGAACCCGACAGGGAGGACATTAACTGAAATACCCAACAAAGGAGAGATAGAACCTGTAGAGACCATATCCAGTGGCTAGGCATGCTCCCCAGTTGAGAGATGGGGCCATGCACCCACCTCAAAAATATTATTCCAGAATTCCCCCTGTCTAAAGGAAATGTAGGGACAAAGAGCAGAGCAGAAACTGAAGGAAAGGCCATCTTTGGATCCATACCATCTGCTAACAGCAAACCCAGACACTATGGCTGATGCCAAGAAGTACTTACTGACAGGAGCCTGGTATAGCAGCACCCTGAGAGCCTCTGCCAGAGTCACACTAAAACTTTTCTTATTCCCAAAAAAATCTTGAACAACAGCAAGAGTAAAAGATACATCACATTTTCCATATATGTGTCTGAAAGGAAATCAGTCTACTTATGTTTCTCAATTTGAAATAAAATGTATCAGATATACTAATTGTTTCTTTCATTAATCATCTTTTAGAACTGAGGTGTGAAGTAGTCTATAAATACAGAAACAGAGTTTTAAGGGATTATAAAAATACAAATTACTTAAAATTAATTCTTGATTAATACATTATAGTAAGTAAATTTAAGATATTATGTAGAAACTAATAATTATAAATGAAGCATTGTTAAAATAGATTTGAATGAATTACTAATATAGGAACTGTAAAGAAAATGTAACAATATATATTTTTCAGCATTGAAATTATTCACAATATGCTTTTTACTGAAAGAATCTTATCTCTAACATACATCAGTGTTGGTGAAAATATTTTATGTACATATAAAATAATATGAATGTCATTGTATATTCATAATGAAAGTTAAGATTGTAGTAATAAGAGGACAGAGTAAAATATGTGTGAAGAATTATTACAAATTGATGTGTTTACCTCATGGAATTCATACATGGTTTGTTACTCTTTCATCATAAAATAGTCACAATGACAGTCAGAGTTTAAAAATTGAGTCAATTCATATTTCTAAAACAATATGATGAAGATACTTCGTGTTGTAGGAAAAAAGTAAAGAATAGAGGAAATTCCAAGACACGACACTGGTAAGAGAAGGAGTGAGAAACAATGTGTTCATTTCTGAAAGAGGATATTACTGTTACATGCACTGAACATGTGTTAATTCAAAGTTAATTAGCATTTACCTCTATTGACACAAAGCAGCCATGTTTCATTATAATGGAGCATTTTAGATATTTTGTATATCTTTACATATTTTATAGATATGAGCATGTTGAATATTATGTATACAATAATCACTGCACATTGTAAAATTTTCTATTATATCTTTTATTTTTATGTTATATCTTAATGACATCATTCCGTCTTTCCTTTCTTCTCTCCAAAGCCTTCCATGTAACTCTCCTTGCTTTTGTTTCAAACTCATGGCCTCTTTATTCATCAATTGCTACCACAGTCATTCATATATGTCTTCTAAATATACAAATTCAACCAGCTAAGTTCATAATGCTTGTTGCACAATCATTTTTAACCAATGAAATAATTTTGAAATACGTTAAAAGACAACTTGAAATGCTTACTAAGGTAACAATCTGAGTGCTCTGGGTGATTCAATCACATGATTATACACTATACCTTACATAAGATGCAGGAGTACTTCCCACTTTCTACAACAACTTTCTTGGCCCAGTAACTCAGAGGGGCATGAATTTTCAATTTTTCTTGGGGTTAGAAAAAGTTAGCATCAGGGGACCATTCAAAAGCCTGAGGAGTCCTTAGTCACCTCTGATATATGGAAGCACTCATGAGACCCCCATGGAAATGTATTTTCAGGAGTATTATTAAATCATAGCTTACTGTCAGAGGATAGTTTCTGGGGAGCACTGGTAAAAATCATAGCGTATGAACACCCAACAACTAAAGCTCTTATGTCTAAACTAGGAACATATATGCCCCAGCTCAAGGAGAGAGTTGGCATGTCCTCTGCCTCTATGTCCTAACTAGATGAAACAAAATCTATTATTGAGTGCGTTTGATGATACCCACTGTGGTAGTTTGAATGAGAATGGCTGTTTGGCTCTGACTTGTTGAAATACTTAGGAAGGATTAGGATGTGTGGTTTATGTTGGAGGCAATGTGCCACCTGGGGTGGACTTTGAGGTTTCAAAAGCCATACATGTCTAATCTCTCTGCCTGCAACTTATGGATCACACATGATGTCTTAAGTTCTTCTCTAAACCATGACTCCTTGCCACTGTATACACAACGATATTCATGGGCTAACCCTTTAACCCTCTGAAATTGTAAGCAAATTGCATGATTTATATTTTTTTGCTTTGTTTCTTGTTGATGATGTCTCCTCAAAGCAATGGAAAAGTAAGAATGCATCCACATTGCTAATGGTAGATCTTATCTAAGTCTCTTGATTTAACTCCTACTCTCATCCAGAAATATTCTTCCAGGTGTACCATGAGATAATGCTAATGGTCCCCTCTTAGCTCAAATGGGCACATAACCTTAGACATCATATTATCTCCAATAAAATTGAGGATACAAATCCAAGTCAGAGGAGAGTAAAAGTAATGTAAGATTCTTGACACTTGGCTGAAACATTATAAAGGTAGTATAGAATCTTTATTAAATGTCATTCTAGCCAAGATATATGCAAATCTAAAAGAATGTAATCCCTACTAATATCAAAGGATTCATGAGTTAAGAAGATGCTAACATAGAAGTAACTTAACAAACACTTAAATATCAAATGATCATCAGTTAGTAGGGGCTCTGGATAATGTCAACATTTATCCACATTCACAAATATCCTTTCTACAGCGCAGGGCAGAAAACTTTTAGAAGAAAATGTCATCATGATCCATCCATCTGCTCCACAAAACATCACAGTCTAAGCAAATATTGAAATTATTGCATAGTCTAAATAGTAATTTAGTATGCTATGCATATATATTTCTTTGTTACGGAAAAGCTACTCCTCTATACTCCATTAAATATGGAAAAATGCAACAAGTGTGGATGTGTGTGTATTTGAAATTAATGGAAAACTAAAAATGCATATCAAATTCTTAAAAAAAAGATCCAAGGTTATTAAAAATAGACTTCCTGATTAAATATTTTCTTTCAGCAATAAATTTGAGAGCAAATGGTTAACTAGAAAATTCAATAAGACACATTTTATTTTCTTAGTGACCTAAGTTAATATAATTAAGAGTGCATAATTTTATTGTACACAAAGAGATTAATTTTCAATTTCATTACAGCGTTTCATTAGGTATAAAGAAATGCATATTGTATTGTTTTTATAATTTACAGATTTGACTTTGAAAAATGTAAGCTATTTGAAAAGATATGAATAGGAATGTGTAATATATGAGAGACTCATGCAGGAGATGTAATTCATAATTGAATTACTTTTGTCAAGAATGTTCATGCTCAGTGCAATATAAAGTATTTCATATTTTTATGACTTTACAGTTCAAGTTAGAAAGAAGACTTTTCAAGAGGCAATTTCTTTCTAATAGGCAATGATATATCATTGGACTAAATTATTTGATATGATCTTTGAAGCTATATTTTAGCAAAATTATATTGTTAAAAATATAATATCAAAACAGAGCTATACAAACAGGAACCACATAGAAAACTCTGTATTGTTTTGTGAGAAAAGATGAATTAACATAGTAAACTCAGGGTAGTTATCTCATTTAGATATTTGGGACTTTAAAGCATGAATAATAGTTCAATACTCTATAAGAAATTAACAGGTAATCTTATCCAATGTAAAAACAGTTCTGCCTGAATATGATAGATAGTGAATATGATTCCCATGTGCTTTATCTTCATTGATAAGTTTCTTAATAGATGAACACTAACTAGGTTTAACTTATAAGAAGAATCTTCAGATATTGGATGACTAGAAATACCATGGGGCATTTAAAGTGGGATACAAATTTCATGCACATCAAACGTTTCCATTTAGCCGTGCGTAACAGGAGCATGCATGGAGGTAATGTATTCAGGAATGCTTTGAGCTCCAAGTTAAAAAGCATTAAGAGAAAGTTGACATCAGCATGATATCAAGGAAATGTGTGCACATCAGTTCAGTAAGAAGATTAGTAAACCTAACCTTGGCCTGCCACTGGTGATTTACACAGTGAAAGCAGCACTCGGATGAAAATTCATTTCTCATTAGAATGAAGAAGGAATACAGAAAAGCATTCACTATAAGGGATTGAGCTATTAACCTAAATTTTTCTAGGTAAACAATACAGGGCAAATAAGTTATTGAATATGAACTCTTTTGTCTATTCATGACCAAGTAGGTAACATGAATGACTATTTCAAGAATTAAGTGCAATCAAAATGCCAAGCTGATTATTTGAAAGAAGATAATCCCTCAACATCCAAATAAGAAACACTTGGAGATAAAGATAGTATTAGTCATATATAAACTTAAAAGAGTAAGATGCAAAAATAATTTATCAGATATATAAAATATACAGGATAATTCTTTTTCTCCTTAAAATTATCGGATGTTTACTACATTAAATGATATATTCCTGATTTTAATATAGCTATACATATTCTTTCTTATGTTTCAAAATATAATATGAATCAAAACATTCATAATAAACAAAGGAATTATACTATATTAATAACATTCATAAGTTATTTTTGTTTCTTGTCTTATTTTTCAAAAGGAGCTAGGGATTATAGGGAAAGCTCAGAAGAATTTTCTTTTAAAGGAATGGTTAAAACACCTAATATCTAATATTTTAAGCAAAAGTGATTTGAGCATGAATATCTGCTTTCATTTCCTGTAAATAAGCTCAATAATTTCATGAGATCCAGACGTTTTCTGAAAATATTATCATAACATCTAACAGGTAGATAGAAATACACATGCAGATAATTTGATAGCTGGCAATATGATTGATAACAGTCACTAACAGTAAGCTTACTGATTATCATTTAAGCACACATAAAATATTTAGTATTTCTCAAATTATTTACTCAAAGTTACATAAATCAAAATATAATGATAATGATTACAACATATTTCCAAGAACTTTTCTTAGTGACACTAAATAAGAATGTATGATGATTAAGTATGGAATGTACGACTTTACTAAGCATACGGTTGATATATATGTGCATGAACTACTAGTTATATGTGAAATACTTGTTGTCATATGTTTTTGTCAACAATTTCCTAATTCATATAGAGGTCAGCATCATGGAAGCTAGGCTAAGAGAAGAGTATGGGCAAGTTCATAAAATAAGGCTTTATAAGCCAGGACTGGTAACTGCTTCTACTCCATTGTCTACAACTTATTTATCTGGGGGCCATGCTTTATATAAAGAGCCTGTCTAAATTAGGGTTACTATTTCTGTGATAAAATGCCATGACCAAAAATACTTGAAAAGCAAAGACTTTATTGCCCAAAATATCCTGAATAATAGGTTGCTGAGGGAAACCAAGATAGCAACCTGGAGTAACAAGTTGGTACAGTGGCCACGTAGGACACTGTCTCCTGCTTCTTTGCTCCTCGTAGCTTGTTCAGTCTGCATTCTTATAAAATACAGCATCGCCAGCCCAAGGATGGCCCCATCTACTATGGAATGGACCTCTCACATCAATCACTGATTAAGAATAGAGCTTAAGAAGAGGGAAGTAAGAGGCTCCCAAAACTCAGTGAGTATGGCTTTAGCTGAAATATGCAACAAAAGAGAGAAAGAACCTGTAGATACCATATCCAGTGGATTGGCACAGTCCCTAGTTGAAGGATTAGGACACCATCCCATCTCAAAAATGTTAACACAGATATGCTTCTGTTCAAAGAAAAACAGGGACAAAAATTGAAACAGAGACTGAAGAAAAGGCCATCCAGAGACTGCCCCACCTAGGGATCCATCCCATCTGCACACACCAAACCTAGACACTACTGCTGAATAGTTTGCTGACAAAAGCCTGGTATGATGGTTCCTTGAGGGGTTCTACCAGCACCTGACCAATTCAGACTCATGCTCACCATCACTGAGCCCAGGAATCCCAATGGAAGAGCTGGGGGAAGGACTGAAGGAGCTGAAGGGTATTTCAACCCCATAGGAAGAACAATATCAATTAAATGAACCACCCAGAGTTCCCAGAGACTGAACAACCAAGCTAAGAGTATACATGGAGGGATTCATGACTCCAGATACATATGTAGCAGAGGATGACCTTATCTGACATGAATGGGAGGGGAGGCCCTTGGTCCTGTAGAGGCTTCATGCTCCAGTGTAGGGAGACACTAGAAAGGTGAGACTGAAATGGGTGAGAGGGTAAAGGAGCACCCTCTCAGAGAGTAAGGGGAGGGGGGAGAGGGAGGATGGGATCTGGGAATTGTGGAGGGGTGGGTATCCAGAAGTGGTTATCATTTGAAATGCAAATGAATAAAATGATTAATAAAAAAGGAACAAAAAAGAAAATTCATTACAGGGCCATTATTATAGAGGCTATTTTTCTTTGATTATCATATAGCAGTTTTTTTTTTTATTAGATTCTGTACAAGAGAAAACATCAACTTTTGCCTAGTTCTAAATACAGGAACGGAAAGCATGAGTTTAATAAGAAAGTTCATGAAGACTCCAAGATTCTATGTACCTCCCAAACAAGATCAACATCTCTGATGAGTCCTAGAAATTATTATTTCTCATAATAATAGCCTCAGTGGGGTTTCCTGTGGTTTGAATTTGCAAATGATTTCTAGCTAAACATTAAAGCTCCTTTATCTAATATTTCCTATCCAGTTTAACCCAGGGTATTTTGCTGCTCTTTCCTTAATAAAGAGTGCATCTCTCTAAACATTATGTTTGTGAAGAATTGTACCAATATTAGTTCTCAGAATGAAGAACTTAAAAGTCGAAAATATGACCTGCCATCTTAATAAAGAAAAATAATCCTGATGTGTGTCATGCACGGAGACCAATTATGAAAGTTTTCTGTCTCTTCACTAAGACTATGATCTGGGTGTAAAAGAGGACACTTCAGCTCTTGGCTTCACTTCTGTTTTGTTGAGTTTTAAACCATCACATTCAACATTGATATTTTCCTCTCTGTGATCAGAGCTTTTCTCAAATGATTATGTTGTTTCACAGACTATGAATATGTGACACTTTCTAGAGCAAGCATGTCACAGTTTTCCATTTTCTTGGTCATTCAACATCATTTGGTAAGGAGTGGTTATTAGCTACATACTTTCCTTATGCAATATAAACTACTCACTCTCCTTCTCCCTCCCTCCCTCTCTCTCCCCTTCTCCTTCCTTTCCCTCCCTCTCTCTTCCTCTCCCTCCCTCCTTCTCTCTCTCCCTCCCTCCTTTCTCTCCCTCTGCCTCTCCATTTCCCCTCCCCCGCCTCTCCCCTTTCCCTTCCTTCTCCCCCTTCCCATTTCTCCCTCCTCTCTCTCTCTCTCTCTCTCTCTCTCTCTCTCTCTCTCTCTCTCTCTCTCTCTCTTCTCTCTCTTTTTCTGGAGGCATCATTTTTTCTCAAACTTTCAGAAATCAGCAAGCCCCTGCCTCTTGAAAAGTTGGATTAAAATCATGCACCACACACCACCATACCTTTGAGTTTTACTCTAATTTCTTTTTATTATTTTTGTACTCATGTGAAGAGCCATACAATTATATTCCTTGAACAAAAAGTTTGAATAATAAAGTTCTTAAAACTAAATAATTTTATTAAAGTTTCAGAGTAATCATAAATACTCTGGCATATGTTAAATGTCATAGAGTTTCTTGAAGTAAAATGAGCTAGAATATAAATGTTAGTCACTATATATTTATGTCATAAAATATGTGTCCCTAATTAAATAGCTAAGGTAAATTAAATCTAATAATTATTCATTGAAAACTAAACCCAAGTTGGGATAGACATCTAACAGAAATTATCAGCAAGTTCACTATATTCATTAGCCCAACCAATTAATAGTCTTATTATAAACTTATTTGTAAACAAATCTTTATACTAAAATCTTGGTTTTTCATTATATAAAATACATTACTGAATGGCTAAATGTAGTTATATTAAAAGTAAAATTTTAATTATAAATATAATCCTTTAATTTTTATAAGTATCTGACAATGAGATAAAGTTTCTGTGGGTCTATCTTCCTATAAGGTATTGTAATTACTCTTTCATAATTAAAATATATTCTTTATTTTTAATAACATTGAGATATCATTATGTTCATTTTGTTATGAGTCTTCTGTCATATATTACTCAATGTTTCCATGTGATAATTAGATCATTATTCTTTTATATATATATATATATATATATAAAATAAGACATGTTCTCATTGTATCTCTAGAATGGTCTCAAACTCTTGATCTTCATGCTTTAGTCTTCTGAGTGCTGGGGTTAGAGCTTACAAATCAACTGAGTTTTTGTTTATTTCTTTTGTTTGTTCTATAATTCTTTAATGTCTTTAAAATTATAAACTTTAGAAAGATGGGAATTATAATAATCTTTAAATTATAATAATCTTTAAGAAAATTCATTACAAGTGTCCTTTCTTTAATAATTAAATATTATCACACAACTGTAGCTCCTAAGGGTCCTGTTTATTCTAACAAGTCCATGACTTTGGTGTTCTTGATGTCAGTGTTTGAAGCTGAGAAAATATAAAGGCTATAAATATCTTGTTTTCTAGTTCCTACTGCCAGTATCTACAAAGAATTTTATTAGTAATTTAAGTTTTGTTCAAGCATTTTTTGTAATATCTTATATGTAATTCTTATATTGCCTCAGTTTCAAGGTAAAATTCACTGTGATATCTTTCTGTCTTGTTTATTTGTTCTTTATATCTTAACATTTTAAGTTATCCTTATCTACCTCAGATTTCATTTGAGATCATTTACAATTATTTTGGATATTTAACTCAGATACTCATACATGCTGGGTCATTATCCTTTCACTGATCTATATCTCCACCCCACATACGTTTTTCACTAATATTTCTAGATAACTTATATTCTGTTTTAAAGGATTTCATTTGACAGTTTTGAAATTGGTTTATGTGTTAGATTTTACATTATGAAATTGTTTCTCTATTATCTAGTGGCTTGCAGATTCTTACAGAGATGATTAAGACACACAAACAATGCAGGAAATTCTGCTATTTGCAATGAGCATGAAGAAGGTGAAATTTGCAGATATAATTAATCTTCTGACAAAACTACTTGTCAATAGGTAGAGTTGTAGAGGAATTTTAGTCCAGCAACACAGTTCCTTTGACAAGGGATCACATCAAAGATGTTCTAAATCTGTGTGATCTGGTCGGAATGACCTACCGTTAATCTCTGAATGGAATACAGACAAGCCATTGGTACATAGTATTAATCCCAGACAACATAGGTAATGTTAATTTGTAGAAAGTAGCAGCCATATTTGCAAGTGACAAATTGAGGGCAGGCAAACTGAAGACTAAGGATACACACGATTCACAGAAGTCACAGGAACTAGAGGCCATTAAAGAGCAGCACATACTGTCTGTGAGTTGTATCCTGGGTATTCTGCAATTTATGGCTAATATCTACTTATCAGTGAGGATATCCCATGCATATCCTCTTGTGTCTGGGTTACCTCACTCAGGTTGGTATTTTCTGGTCCCATCAATTTCCCTGCAATATTTGGGATATCCTTGTTTTTAATAGCTGAATAATGTTTCATTGTGTAAATGAACCACACTTTCTGTATCCATTCTTCAGCTGAGGGACGTGGGGTTATTTACAGCTTCTGGGTGCTACAAATAAAGCTGTTATAAAGATACTGGAGCACAGGTCTTTGTGGAGTGCTAGAGCATCTGTTGGGCATATGCCAAAAAGTATAGAATACCCATGTTACAACTCAGAGACCATATGAAGTTAAACAAGAAGGAAGTTCCAAATGAGGATGATTCAATCCCACTTAGAAGGAAGAAGAAAATAGTAACAGGAGGCGCAGGTAGGAGAGGAAAAATGGGGGGACAGGATCACATATTGGGGGGAGAGAGGCAGGAAGCCCAGAGAGTGGGGGATGGCCTTAGCAGAACATCAGGAAGATGGAACCTGAAGAGACCACCTTCAGTAGATAGGAATCCCAGTATAGGGATGGGACCACCAACCCACATGGGACCCGCCCATCCATCTCAAATTTTTGACCCAGAATTGTTCTTGTCTAAAGAAAATGTAGGGACAGAAACTGAGCAGAGACTATAAAGCCATCCAGTGTCCAGCCCAACTCGGGATCCATCCCATGGGTAAGCACCAAATCCAAATACTATTACTGATGTCAGGTTGTGCTTAGAGACAGGAGCCTTATGTGACTGTCCTTTGAGAAGCTCTAACAACAGCTGACTGAGATAAATGAAGATTCTCACAGCCAACTAGTAGACTGAACTGTGAGGTCAGGAACACCTATGGAAGAATTAGGGGAAAGATCAAAGGAACTGAAAGAGATGAAACTCTATAGGAACACCAACAATGTCAACTAATCTGGACCCTGGAAGCTTCCAGAGACCAAGTCACCAACCAAAGAGCATACACCAGCTGGACTGTAGCCCCTGGTACATATGTAGCAAAGATTTGACCACTTTGGTTGGCGCAATTGAGAGAGCATGTACCTAATCCTATAGAGACCTGATGTCCCAGAGAAGGAAGATGCCCCTCCCCAAGTAGGAGCATCCTCTCAGAGGCAACGGAGAAGGGAAATGGGGAGAAGAACTCTGGGAAGGGGGACCAGGAGGAGGACAACATTAGGGATGTAAATAAATAAATAATCAAAATAATTAACTATGTGAGAACATATGTTTTTAAAGGAAAGAGCAGCACAGAGTGAGTTGGGAATGGTGACAAGTTCAGTGAGTGCAGTTCAGTTCAGTTAAGGCAATGCAGAACAATTAAGTTCTTACTCTCTCCTAACACTGGAGCCAACTCTCTTGCTTGCTGTAGAGGGCAAAGGATGAGCTTGGAGGAGGGCATCTCTCCCTAACCACTCTGTCTCAAGGCAGATAAATTGCAAAGACATGTTTATTCAACAACCCTCCCATCCAGGACCAGCTCTACTGTGTGGCCCAGGTGAGATAGAGGTCCCATTCTCTTTCCTTAAGGTAAATTACACTTTTGTTTTTCTAGATTAGTAACATTATTTTCATTTCCTATCAACTTGTAAGCCAATACCTGCATAGCCTTCAGTAAAGATTTCTCAGTGTTAGACTCTCTCATTTGAGTTCCAATGAGAGTTAAAATTAGAAAACTTGATCTTCCATAATACCTTTCTAAAAGGGAATAGAGTAAATGTAGTTTTCCTGGTATATCTACCTTTCTACTTGAGTCAGTTTCACATACCAATCACTAATTCCTAAATGGTTGCTAACTTAATTAAAAACACAGATCCTATGTTATTCCCAAAACATTGCAGAACCAACTGAGAATAACCATTCTCTTCGTAAGAGAGTGGTTCGATTGAGACGTCTTCTATAAGCTCAGGTATTTGATCCTGACATTGGGTCCACTGTGAGTTGGGGTTGCTGTTTGGGCAAGCTGAGGAAGTGTGCCCTTCTAGAGAACACACATCACTTTGAGCCTTCAAAGCCCAAGCCATTGTTCAGTCTCTCTGCTTGCAGTTTGAGATGCGACACCTCAGCGCTCAGACTGCTGACTTTTCTCGATGCCATGTCCACTGGTTACAACACTTCCCTACCAAGATGGCAATGAACTCATCTATTTTGGACCATAATTAAGTACACTTTTCTGAGTTGTCTTGGGCATGTTGTTTTATTACAACAATAGAAAATTAACTAATACAGAAGTTTGTCTAAAGACTCCAGGCTATTCTTATCATAAATACCATGAACAAAATCAACTTGAGCAGAAAAGTTTGTTTTTGTTTTTGTTTTTTTCACCTTGATAGCAGTCCATCACAGATAGACGTCAGAGTAGGAACTTAAGGCAGGAATCTGGGGGGCAGGAATTGAAGCAGAGGCTACAGAGGAATGCACTTACTGGCTTTATCTACATGGCTTAGTCAGTCTGATGCCTTATACATTGGCATTACCTTTCTAGGAGCAGCACCCAAAGAGAGTTTCTCTTATCACTTGTTAATAAAGAAAATACCCCATAGACTTGCTTACAGTACAGTCTTATTGAGGCATTTTCTTAACTGAGATAGCCTCTTCCCAGAAGCACCTGGCTTCTCAAGAGTTAACTCTCTGTCTCTGTCTCTGTCTCTGTTTCTGATCTCTCTGTCTCTGTTTCTATTTATCTCTCTGTCTATTTGTCTCTCTGCCTCTGTCTCTGTCTCTCTAGCTTTCTCTCTCTCACACACAGACACAAACACACAGAAGAATTTTTGTATAGTAATATCAAATTTAATATGGTGAGGAACAAATGATATTACATTATTGTCAGTACTTAATCTTATTCACACACTTAATATTTCCTTGTGATAAACATTACATATTAATGTCTAATCACAGTCATCAGTAATAAATGTTAATATAAAGTATTATAAATAAAATCCCAGAAATAAAATCCTAGTTTACAAAAGATACTTGAAAACAATGTTTTCCTCTCTTTATCCATCCATACACACACACACACACACACACACATATATATATATATATATATATATATATATATATATATATATATATATATATATATATGTTGTCTTTTGAAGCTGCTTAGATTAAGATAGAAAAATGGGCATTAAACATTAATATTGAAGGTCTCATAAAAATTGATTTCTTTGAGCATCTCTTCCTAAATCTTTGTAGCCAATAATGCAGGAAGCAAGTCTTCAATTTCAAGACCACCTTACAACTCAAACTAGTGTTTCCGATTATGAAGTGTTAAAAAAAAATCATCAGAAAAGGAATTAAAATCCCAAGAGGGGAACAGTAGCTTTAGTAATTCATCTACTCTACGTTCAATTCTCACATTGAATGGCAATTCTATCGTCTCTGAATTTCATCTAAGAGCATCAGGAGCCATCCATTTTCAAGTCACCTGGCTTTCTGAAGGTGGTAATTGTCTATAACCTTGAAGGCCCTTCACTATGGCAGGGTTTCTGCAGCCATTATAAGACCTGATGCTTCAGCCCTCAAATCATTTCAGATATGTGCATTTTTTTTGTTTTTAGGCATTTCTTCTGTATTGTAAATCTTTTATTGTGTATACTTATGGTATAGAACATGATGCTATGAGAAGACAATAAATATTAAAACTTTTTAATATTTACCATAATAAACCAAATGAGCATATCTAACATCCCAAATAGTTAATCATTTTGTTTTCACAGAAAGGGCAGTTTTTAACTTTCAAAAATTAACTCATACATCAAGAATAAAATAAGGTACCATGAAGTACTGAGAAAAAGGTATTTTTTTTGTTGTTTTAGGATGAAATGTTCTATAGATATCTGTTAAATCCATTTGGTTTATAACTTCTGGTAGTTTCACTGTGTCTCTGTTTAGTTTTAGCTTCCATGGTTGCCCATTGAGGAGAGTGGGGTGTTGAAGTCTCCCACTATCATTGTATGAGGTGAAAGTGTGCCTTGAGCTTTAGTAAAGTTTCTTTTACAAATGGTGGTGCCATCGCATTTGGGAGATAGATGTGCATAACTGAGAGTTTATCTTGGTAGATTTTTCCTTTGATGAGCACAAAGTGTCCTTCTTTATCATTTTTGATAATTTTTGGTTAAAAGTCATTTTTATTTGATATTAGAATGGCTACTCTTGCTTGTTTATTGGGACCATTTGCTTGGAAAACTTTTTTCCAGTCTTTTACTCTCAGGTAGTGTCTGTCTTTGTCACTGAGGTACATTTCCTGTCTGCAACAAAATGCTGGGTCCTGTTTATATATTCAGTCTGTTAGACTATGTCTTTTTATTGGGGAATTGAGTCCACTGATGTTAAGAGATATTAAGGAAAAGTGATTGTTGTTTCCTTTATTTTTGTTGTTAGAGGTGGAATTATGTTTGTGTGGCTATCTTCTTCTGGATTTGTTGAAAGAAGAGAACACACATGGTATGTACTCAGTGATAAGCAGAATACCCAAAATACAATTCACAGACCACATGAAGCTCAAGAAGAAGGAAAATCAAAGTATGGATGCTTTGGTCCTTCTTACAAGGAGGAACAAAATACTCACAGGAGGAAATATGGATACAAAGTGTGTTATAGAGACTGAAAGAAAGGCTATCCAAAGACTGCCCCACCCGGGGATCCATCTATCCCATATACAGTCACCAAACCCAGACACTATTGTTGATGCCATGAAGTGTTTGATAACAGGATCTTGATGTAGCTGTCTCATTAGAGGTTGTGCCAGAGTCTTGCAAATATAGAGGCAGATGCTCACAGCTAATCAATGGACTGAGCACAGGGTCCATTGTTAGAAAAGGGACTGAAGGAGCTGAACGGATTTTCAACCCCATAGGACAAACAACAATATCAACCAACCAGACTCTCCAGAGCTCCCAGGGACTAAGCTACCAACAAAAGAGTATACATGGAGGGACCTGTGGCTTCAGCTGAATATGTAGCAGAGGATGCCCTTGTTAGACATCAATGGGAGGAAAGGCCCTTGGTCCTGTGAAGGCTCAATATCCCAGGGGAATTGAGAGGGAATTCCATGCAGGTAGGTGGGAGTGGGTGGGTAGTTGGGGAAAAACCCTCATAGAAGCAGGAGGAGGGGGCATGGGATAGGGTTTTCTAGGATGGGGCACCAGGAAATGAAATAACATTTAAAATGTAAATAAAGAAAATTCCAATTATAAAAAAAGTTAAAAAAAAAAAGTAAAATAGATACACTATTTTTAACTTTGGTTGCCTCGTGGCAAACTAGGTCTTTAGACCACAGCATGTTACTCAATCGCTACTTGACCTAGGATCATCTCTTTCACCCTGCCCAGGGATTATTTCCTATATCACAAGGCATTCCCACTGAAAATTACTAGATGGGTTATCTTTACCTAACTTCTCATTGATATATTTACAAATCCAGGGGAAAGTGAGATAACAGCACAAATTTTGACTGGCTTTGTCACTTGATTACTCTTCAGATTGAAAAAGGGAAAACTTTGTTTCATACCTGACCTAGAGTGGCCAGGTCAAGATCAAAAGAGGGCTCCTTGATTTAGATATGCAGCTCCTACAGTTTTTTTCTTCAAGATATGCATTTTCTAATAACTAAAATAGTTATTTGATGGAGGTTAAAATCTAACATTGTTACAAGGTATATTAGGATTTATACTATGACAAATTTTAGAAATGCTACTTGTTTTTTTTTTTGTTTGTTTTTGTTTTTGGATTTTTTTAAATTTTTTTATTCGATATAATTTATTTACATTTCAAATGATTTTCTCTTTTCTAGCCCCCAACTCCCCGAAAGTCCCGTAAGCCCCGTTCTCTTCCCCTGTCCTCCCACCCACCCCTTCCCACTTCCCCGTTCTGGTTTTGCCGAATACTGCTTCACTGAGTCTTTTCAGAAACAGGGGCCACTCCTCCTTTCTTCTTCTACCTCATTTGATGTGTGGATTATGTTTTGGGTATTCCAGTTTTCTAGGTTAATATCCACTATTAGTGAGTGCATACCATGATTCACCTTTTGAGTCTGGGTTACCTCACTTAGTATGATGTTCTCTAGCTCCATCCATTTGCCTAAGAATTTCATGAATTCATTGTTTCTAATGGCTGAATAGTACTCCATTGTGTAGATATACCACATTTTTTGCATCCATTCTTCTGTTGAGGGATACCTGGGTTCTTTCCAGCTTCTGGCAATTATAAATAGGGCTGCTATGAACATAGTAGAGCATGTATCCTTATTACATGGTGGGAAATCCTCTGGGTATATGCCCAGGAGTGGTATAGCAGGATCTTAATTCGATATATTCTTTATTTACATTTCAAATGATTTCCCCTTTCCTTGGACCTCCATCCCCACTGCTTGCTACTTGTTTTGGCTTATAATTTTTATTGGCCTTTTCTCCACCTTTCTATTGAAGTTTGAGGTGGCTTTTAGAAAGAGAATTTCTACCAACTGAAACAGAAAGTCAGCAGGGCTTAGGTATATTGACAATGTCATCAAGAGTCAGTTCTATTGGTCAGTCCTAGAGACATATACATGAGAGCAAAACCAAAGTGAGTTTTGTATTAGATCTTACACACACACACACACACACACACACCACACACCACACACACACAAACACACACATATGTATGTATGTATATATGTATATAAATATGTTTATATGTATATAAATGTACATTTAAACATATATATATCTGAAATCTCTCATGTGTCTTTCATAAATATTTATTAGAGAAAATCATATATATTTATATATAAGAGATAAACATATTATATATATAATAAGAAGTCATTTATTTGAGAAAGAGTGGGGAACACAAGAGAAGTTAGAAGGAAGAGGAGGGATAGAATATAAATATAGAATTCATATATAACATTCTAAAAAATAATAAGAGTATTTTAAAAGATTAAAGGAGATTGATGAAACACATCCTAATTTATGCAGAATACACACTGTTTATCCTCAAAGTAATGGGGCTTTACTGAGAGGTCTGAAGAGGGAGCCCTAAGATAGACAGGTCTGGTGTGAAAGAAAGTGTTGAGGATTTGCTGAGATCTGAAGGCACGGAGAGTGGGGCCTGAGATATGCATGCTAATATACAAAAAGGAGATGGAAGTGAAGGTGAATAAGCATTTAAAAAATGCCATGCTTCCGTGTTTCACAGACCATTTATCCAAAGAACTATATGGTAAATGTTTCAAAATTACTTGTAAGCTAGACACTAACACTCCTTTATGGTTTCGTTTTATAATTCTTACTAAGAATTTCTGTTAAACAAACATACTTCAAAGATGAAAACATTTGACATTTCAAACGTTTTTCAAATGTGAAGATGATGCAAGATTAATACATTGGTATGCAAAATCATCATCAAAATGTATTTCTTTTCACTCAGTTTTTTTTAAAAAAATACCAAAAATGGTGTGTTTGTGATAGAAGATTTAGATTTCTACCACAAAATGACATTTTTTTTACTATCCTATTGGGAACTGATACCTAAGGAAAGCTTTTGAGTCTTTTTCAAACGAGCATTTCAAAGGATCTTTGCTGAATGAAATCTAGATTTGGCTTGGCAGATTCTTCCGCTGTGTTCAAAGATAACTCTAACATTGACCTCATATGTTTTCCCATCTTTAGATATGTTCTAAAGCATGTGAGATTAATGGGAAACATGAATAAAAAGGTCAAGAGTCCTGAAAACATCACAAATGCAGTCAGCCTATTGAAATTGGCAGTAGTTGCTTGTGGTGTGAGTCAAATGAATTTCCAGACACTTTAGGCTGACAGGTGACATATTATTTGATGTTTGCTTGTGGGAGGATGCACCCAAATGTTTAAAATCTGCTCTCTACAGCTCCAGATATTTTACTCTCCACACACCTCCTAATCATCACAAAATAAAGTAACTTTCCAAACTTTGAAAGTTAGAGAATAACAAATAAATATTACTATTGAGGTGGTAATAATGAGTAAATATTAGTTGATCTGTATTCAAAAATTATATTGTTAACATAAAATTCTTGCTTTTTTTTGGAGAAACACAGATTGACCCATGAGTAGCAAGGACACTAAAGGAGAAAAATCCAATTATTCTGAGTACATATGGAATTGAAAGACACAAATATGAGTGTCGGGGGGTGAAAACTGAGGAGATTGACCAAGGTAATCACTATCCACAACATTTAAACATTTAAAGGCACAGACCCTTCACATTACAAAACCTCATAATACAATATATGCTCTTTTAAAAGCAATATGCTCATATTTTATAATCATAAAGATGATGGCTCTGTGACTATTATATATGTACTATATGTAGTATTTGTTATATTTTTGTATGTTATTTATGCAACTATACAACCAGAAATGGCATTAGGACAGATAAGACTTGATTTAGGTACAAAAGGATATTTTTGAATAAGGTTATATGCTAAAATTATCAAATAAAGAAGTATATTAAAATGTATTAATGTTCAAAAGTAGCACATAAAAATTGGTGACTCAAAAAAATTGGAACCAGAGAGATTATTTCTTAAAAGCTCATGCTTTCTGAAGAAATATTTCTGCAAGGTCTAACAAAGTAGTTCATATGAATTTACAAAAGTGCAAGAAAATATTCATATATTAACAGTGAGAAGTAAATGGGAAGTGTTACAAATGACTCCCATTAAAAAGTCTTTAATTTTTGTTGTAAACTAAACAAGGACATTTGGATATGCCTGCAGAGTCAGTGGAATTCTTAATTCACAGACATTTGATATCTATTCTCTACCTTTCCTGTTTGTAATCTTTGGCATATGGAGATAAGACAATTTCATTTAAAATGAAATAAAAATGATACTATATTTTATTTGTTTTTATTTTATAATATGGCCATTCATTATGTTCCACAAAGTGGACTCTGCTTTAGTATTAAAACAATGGAACATAAAGTTATTAATAACAAATAAGAGTAGGTTATAATTATATGGGGGAGCAAAAGCCAGTCTTTCCTATAATTAAAACAGAGACATGAAGCTGGAACTTTGGCATATGCAATAGACCTAGAACTTGTTATGCAGAGCCTCTATGAGTTTATGGCCAGCCTGGTCTACATTGTTTTATATCTATATCTATATCTATCTCTCTATATATGTTTTTCTATATTCTTTGTTCACATTCCAAATGATTTCCCCTTTCCCAATTCCCCCCCTCCCCATATTTCCCATAAACTTTCTTCTCTCCACCCATTCTCCAATCACCTCCCTCCTTTTTCTCTGTCCTGGTACTCCCCTCCAATGCTAGATCAAGCCTTTCCAGGATCGGGACCCTCTCCTTACTTCTTCATGGGAGTCTATGGGAGTCTACATTGTTAATTTCAGGAAAGTTAGCAATATGTAGATGTACAGAGCCATATTGGGGCAGTCATGCACTTGGTCAGAGTTTGACTTTGGTCAAGGTTAACTTCTCCCAGATAGCCAGGATCCTGCTCCACCTAGGGCCGAGTGCTTGAAGTGAAGGTTAAGTTCATTGTTCCTCCAGGTCTAGGAATTCCTGAATTAAACAGGTGACCCACCCAGCTGCCGGAGCAGTCAAGACGAGGACCTCCAAGAGAAGCTAGACAACTTCCACCGGAACTCAGCCTGGAGTCTGGGGGGAAGGGTTTGCCCAAACTGTTAAAAGGTCTGGTGCCATTAAAGTTTCTGGCTTTGATCAGTGAATATTGTCTTAGCCATACTTCTTTTCGCCCCTCTTCCCTATTTATTCCTCAGCTTCTGTTCCAGAAACCCACTTCGTAATAGCTGCAGGCAGCTATGGAACCCTACATGTAGATAGATCCAGTCTAAAAAACATAACAAAACAAAGAATAAGAAAATTCTAGTCACATGAATTTATGGATATAAAATCAAATGGGCCAAAGGATATCATATATATATATATGTGTGTGTGTGTATACGTGTATACATGCATATATGTATACATGTATATGTGAGTACAAGTATACATGTATATGTATATATATGTGCATATGTGCATATATGTATATATGATCTATATATGCATAGATGATGTATATATGTATACATGATATATACATACATATACATAAGTATGTATATGTGTATATGTGTATATAGGTATATACCTATATACACAAATGCATATACACATACTCCATACTCACACACACATATATACACACACTCATATATATATATATATATGTGTGTGTATATGTATGTATATATGTGTGTGTATATATGTGTGAGTGAATGTGTATATACATATATATGTATATATACACGTATATATATATTACTTCAAGTACAAAATTGAACTAACATAGATAATATTACAAAGTTTGAAATATATATTACTTCAAACACTCTATATAAATAAATAAATAATCCATCATATGTATACAACTATGTATACAGAATGAAACATATAATCAATCTAATTATAGAATATAGTAGTACCTATACAAAACTTGAGCATTTGTTAGATGACTGTTTTTCTATAGATCATACTGTGTTTTTCTTACTTTAACAATAAGTCTAATATTTCTAATTTATATCATATGAAAAGTTGTATCAGTTACCATGAGCTAAAAAAAAAATTCAAAAAAACAAACCCAGATTATGATATCTAACGGTGTTGACTTTGCACACAAACCTCTAATTGCATTAAACATTATTTCTTTTCTAACAATAACCTTCATTTTTTCACCTAGTCTCATATCAATTTCTTGAAGTGAGACTTTTGGCACTCTTGGACATAAAACATCTTTTGGCCTCTGCATTCCAAAATTATAATGTTTGGCCAACAAGAGAAATTATGATCTTCAGTTATCAAACAAAAGTGATATCCAGGATGAGGATTGTCCAGGCCAGTTGACTGCTGAGAGCTTCATGCCTGTCAAACGCCATGCAAACAGGGAGTTTGGATCCATAAGTAGTCTATGCATTGCTCACATCTGTCTCTGAGATCGTTATGTCCACGTTAATCCTTTGGAACTTGTTCTTAGCAGATTACTAGTTTCTACCATTCAAAAAACCAGTTTCATAACATAGCATCTAAAACGTATAGCAGAGCTTTCCAACCTTTTTATAACTGTCCTACCAATTTATTTCCAAATATCCTCACTTATGTTTTTTTTCCTCTGATTAAAATTATCCATGTAATTCTTCCTACATTAACTCATTGTTTCTGGTAGTCTGAATCAATGTTCCAGATTCATAATCACTTCATATTTGGTTCATAATGAACACCTTCACTTCACTTAATATTATATACTATCAACTGATTTTATAAATTATTTGCATGAATTATATGATATTTTCCATGGCATTGATTACACTCAAGCATAATCACTGAGTATTAAGAGTTCACTGTGTTTCTGTGACACCTAAGAGGGATACATAAATCATGAATAAAGACAACAAAGTGTAAAGACTTCTCAGATGTGATTGACAGATGAAATAACTTGATTAGTTGAAATAAGAGAGAGAGAGAGAGAGAGAGAGAGAGGAAGGCAGGGAGGGAGGGAGGGAAGGAGGGAGAGAGGGAACAAGAGAGGGATGGAGGGAATGAGAGGGGGAGGTTCTCACTCAAAGAAAAATAATTTAAACTAGACCTTATATGAAGTCATGAGCATGGTCAAGGTATATGATTCAGGCAGTCACAATGATCTGTTGCATGTAGAATGCTATAAAGAAAAATTCAGCAGAGACGTTGCAGTGCGTATACTGCTTTGGAAAGCAGACACAGTTCCAAGTACAGATGAAAGCAAAACGCATAAAATTTTAACAAACAAGAGCTTAAGAAGATTGTATATCATGTGTGAGACAGAAAAACTAGCATGAAGAAAAGGGACAATTATAGGCAAAGAGGAATTTCTTACGTTTATTCATTTACCTCCTCATTTGGAGGTTGAATTAATGCTGAAAGAAAAGTGAGAAGAAGAAATGAAACTCTGGTTTCCAGGTTTCACTCACCATCCTTTCACAATGTCACAGTGTCTCGGCATGGCCTCCTACTGACACCAGGCCTCTGTCCATTTGTTCTACCACACCTGCTGCTACCAAGACTGACCTGTGTTGCTTAAGTCTGCGATGACATGGTGTCTCTGCTTCTTCTCATCACGTTTGCCTCTGGATGAAGAACTGGCATGAAAGCTGCCATGAAGATAGGAGCATTGATGTCAACACTGACAGATAATGGGAAATGTGGCATGTACATTGGTTATGTTACATGTAAGTACAGATATGTGACTGAGTTATAGGACAGGAAGAAAAACAGTGACCTGACTCACAATGTTACCCAAGGAGACAACAGTGGAGCAGAATTTTAAGATGGGGTTGTGTTCAAGAAGCCACAGGGAGCCGGGCGGTGGTGGCGCACGCCTGTAATCCCAGCACTCTGGGAGGCAGAGGCAGGCGGATTTCTGAGTTCGCGGCCAGCCTGGTCTACAGAGTGAGTTCCAGGACAGCCAGGGCTATACAGAGAAACCCTGCCTCGAAAAAAAAAAAACCAAAAAAAAAAAAAAAAAAAAAAAAAAAAAAAAAAAAAAAAAAAAAAAGAAGCCGCAGGGGCAGCAGAAATGGGTTCTTGCAGTATATTAGAGACAACATTTATAGGTTGGTCAATTTTAATTAAATGGCCACTCTGGACTTCCTTTATGCACTGCCTACCGGCCTACAATTATACTGAACTTGGTTCTCTCTGAAGCTGTGTAGCTTGATTAATCCCTTACTGATAACATCCCAGGTCACAGAACACTTCTTCATGAAGCATCCCCTGTCAAGGAACTAAATAGTCTTCCTATCCCCAGTCATCACTAATGTCACCATCCAGCATCACTTGTTTCATGTATGAAAACTGTGACTATGTGGCTTTTCAATTATTGATGTATTGTCTATTCTCAGCTAGCAATTTATAAGCTTTGCTAAAAAAGAAATGAGTACCACGTTAAACTATTTCAAAATAATATATATATTTACACACACATATATATATTTACACACACATGCACACACACATGCACATACACACACACACACATATATATGTATATGTATATATATATGTAAATTGAGACTAAGGACTAAATGGTTCTAGTGTAGCTGATAAAGACTATATTCTGGAGGAAAAGGAAGAGCTCCATTAGAAATGTTCACATAGACCCACCTCCATCTTGGGATGAGTAAATTTTAAGAACATCGAGCATAGAATGGATAGAGTATCACAACATCTACCGGAGTGGGAAGTAAATGTGAAGTGAAACAGGACAGATATCCAAGCAAGTGTACTCCAAAAACACACAGATAACCATGTTGAGGACCTTTCAGCTAAATTTTACATGCAAAAGCACAAAGACCATTGGTGATGCAGTTAAGGACATGGCATGATTAGATTCAAAGAACTTCACCTGCAGGAAGAAGGTAGGTGTGGAGTGATGATACTGGTGTGAGATCCCAAAAGTATTGGAAAAAATGGAAACAACCTAATTCTGGCATATAGGTGGAATTAGTGATATAATGGATTAATGGGTAAATGAGAAAAGACTGAAAAATATTGACAATGCAAGCATACAAATCTTTATAGAAAAGGAAATTCTGGTTTCATAGTTGGTACCTACTGAATACAAGAAACCAAATAAAAACAGTTCCTGATGGTAAAAAAAAAAAGTTTTGTGAGACATTTTATTTGGAATTTTACCACAAATGTCAAACATTAATGTATAGAAAGACCTAGAAAACTTGTTAGTATAGAGAACATTCGCGATAAACTATCAAATATTTAAGGAATTGCAGAAGGAAACATGGTAGATACACCTTGCCAGGTATTTCAGTAATAACAACAAAAATGAAATATTGAAAGTTTTACCATGCCTATAGAGGATAATGTGTGAAATCCTTCTCATCTGTGCTGAATATTTTAGAATTAGGTATAAACTTGTAACAGTTCCAATCTCCGTAATCTTTTTTTTATAGGTCCTAAATGTCTGTCCTATGAACACCTCTCACCCAGTCCATGCCTGTGCACTGTCCTCTCCTATTGGAAGCCCCCTGACTCCACTTCTACTTTAATTCCATAGATTTATTTGGGAGGAGATGAGATAAGGCATGGGACGTATGGGACATGACCACTCTTTAGTGGTAACTGTGAAAGCTGCAAGTTCATTGTGTTCCGGTGCCACATGAGATACTTTTCCTGCAGGAAACTGACATTCCTGTGATGGAAAGGACCTTTTATCACTGACCACTGCATCTCTGACACATAAAACAAAGTGTGGAGTTTGGTAGCACATTTATGTCCATTGTTGGAACTAAAACCATAAAAACTGTGCACTTTCAACTAAGGAAGTCAGCACCCTGGACAGAAACATAACTCATGTGATTCTGTGACAGACAAGGCCTGACTTGTACTTCCCAGGAACCACAAAAAGGCATTTTACAGATGAAGGAGGGAACACATGAAAATACCTCCTTAACAAGTACTCTTATTTGTTCTGATAATGTTCATTCTCCCTCCTCCTGCTCTTCAAATCCATCCTGTTCCTTTCCCATCCTACTCTATGGTTTTCCCACCCTATTCAAAGTCAATTTGTGCAGCCCAAATATGAAAGTGTAACACGGGCTACACATTTAAAGATAACTGGCATTCCTTGACCCAACACCTAAAACTGTCAATAATGCCTTGGCTAGGGTTAGGGAAATATTAGTTAACAAATCCTATGACATTTTCAAAACTGGCAATCCACAATTAAAAACATGAAATGATGTCAGACCAACTGAAGCTCTTTATATGTTTCAAGATTCTCTGTTTAAAACTAACTACGTATACTTTTTTTTGAATCACTCATCAACTAAGATAACCTAGAAACAGTTCATTTATTATATATTTGTTATATTTTCCTATGCATCAAATACTTATTTCCTCATCACTTAAACTTTTCTAATCCAATTATTTATTAAACAAATGAAAAAAATCTTATAAATATGGAATCAAGTTCTCATAATTCTGTATCTAATGCTAAGTTATTAGTAATCTCAAGTAACTTCCTTTGTTCCAATTAAGGATAATATTTATTTCTGAACAAAAATCATAAAAGTTTTATGAAAGCCAAAAACTTCCACACCTGGTTTTACAACTCATCAGGGTGCACATAAAAATATTCAATATTCTCACCTCAATTCACTTTGTATATTAACAATATACATACCACATATTAACACTTTGTAAAATGGAGACACCTCAATGTAAAGTAAACAACTAAAAATTAAAACTGTCAGAGCTGCCAAGTTTCACATGTATAAAGCACAAGAATAATTCTAAATTTTTAACTGAATTATTCCATCTATAATATTGTCTAGTGTAATGATCTAAACCTGCCTGCCCCTGACAAGTAGCATGCATGCTCTATCACCTTAAATGTAATTTTCTAAATAGTATAATTATTTGAGACATGTTCTTTGGAGGAACAGAATGAAGGATATGAATATATTATTATATACATGCATATATGTTTATGTGTATATGTGCATATGTGTATATATGTATATATAGTTTCAGTCCCAGAATAGGAATAGCTGGATGGCAAAGACCCAACTACATGGCGAGATGCCTCCCAGTCTAGCAAAGGAAGCCAGAAGATTACTGAAGACTCACTGATGCCTATACCACAATAACAGTTTTGCAACACTGGTTCTGCTATCAGCAAGGGAGTCAATAGTAGCAGCAGCAACAACAAGGCCGATCAACTGGGACAGCAATAAGGAAGGACATGAGATCAAAAGGTTAAAGTAAGTATCCCTCTCAAATGGCCTTTTTTCCTAGGAAGCTACCAGAAGTTCCAGCCACAGTCGCACTGGCCTTTCCACATCAACCAAGACAACTGGGTCATTTCTTTAGATGAAGCTCTCTACTCAGATGATTCTAATTTGTTGCAAGTTGGCATTAAAGCCAATCACCAAAACTTGGGGGAGGAGACTAATATGATCAAAATATATTTAAGCTTAAAATTTGTTTAAAATAATACAAATGATAATTAAAAAGAAAAATAAATAAAACCAAGCAAAATAGAAACAAAGCATAATAAATATATCCAAAGTCAGTGTTATAACCACATAGTAACATATATAAATAATGGAGATAAGTAGATGGTTCAACAGACAAAAGCACACAAAAATGAAGTCCAGAATCAGGTCCCTAGAAATCCATGTGTTGTGAGAATAACCTGGAATTCCAGCCTCAGATGGTGGACACAGGGTTTCAGGAGACTGTCTAGAAGGATTAGGCATATTAGTGTGGGTTAGACTGAGGTACCAGGACTCAATGATTAAGTTGGAAGAGCAATCAAGGACAATTACTAATATTAATGCTACGTGTTTACATTCAACATCTCTCTCTCTCTCTCTCTCTCTCTCTCTCTCTCTCTCTCTCTCTCTCACACACACACACACACACACACACTCACAAGCTCACCCACACAAGCAAAACTTTTATAGACACATATGTAATACACTACACATGCAAATACACACATGTATGCATACATACATACATAGACACACACTGAAGAAATATGGCATAAAAATTATATTTTACAATATGCCTATATAGTGGAAAACACTAATTTTAAGTTTTCTCTAAATCATTTTAACCTATTTATAAAATATTAGCTTAGTTTTATAAAAATATTCTCACTAAATGTTGAAATATTCTCACTAAAGAACTTATTTCCTTTAGATAGAGATTAAGAAATTTATATTAGTTTATATATTATATTATTATTTTTAATAACCACATACAATTTTCAAAAGTATGTACTTTTATTTCTCACTTCATTTGCTTTTTAAAATCTATAAAATATAATTTACTTTAGATTTCTTTTATGTTCTACATTTATTTTAATTATAATATTCAAACATATAATGTATAATAATTTATATACTGGATATTAAATAAATTTATAAATATATACATACATAGATTTTTTTCACTGTCTTAAATTCACATTTAAGTTGCTTTTAAAAATAATTCTGTCCTGGTAGATCTAGTGACTCAGAAATTATTTTACAAATGGTCAGATCTAAAGGCCCATATAGATATAGAGAGAAATACACCATTTATATATCTATGACTTATCATGCTAAGACTTAAAGTGACAGCTATATATTCTTAGATTTCAAACAAAATTTTATTGAGTTCTATCTACTCCCATAAAATCCAAAAATTGACTAGAATATCCTCTTTAAAATCTTGTTGAAACTGTCATTTAGATTACAAAGAAAATATCTTTTGTTAAACTGTGACTTTTAAACATATAAAAACAAATAATAATTAGTCTATTACTTCTATATTAATTTCTATATTGATTAATTGATTTTCCAAAGAAAATGTGCATGATTCATGCATACATTAAACATCATTCACAATATTCCAAATGCAGCTATACACACATATGCATATGTACACAAGGAGACTGAAACAGCATGAAGAGAAGGCATTGTACATTCCACTTCATTTTATTGATGAGGTGTGTTGCTCGAACACAAGCCAAATATAATCTATCTGTTCGCCATACAAAGCCCAATAATAAGAAAAATATATACCGTAATAACTGTATAAAATTTTAATGCTTTCATAATGCTGTTCAATTTTATGTCGATTATTTTTCTCCTAGACATCTGGGAATGTTTATAAGCCTTCCCATTAATAATTTTCTAACTCAAGCTGTTTTATGTCTGAAATCACTGTTCAAAATACATCTACCTTACAGCTATAGACCCTGAAGAACAAAACAGAGTCAGAAAATATTGGCATCATTAGGTCCATAATTGTTACAGTTATGTTCTCCAAAATGCAGAATGTTAATGGCTATTTTCAAAATCATTATTCTTTGTAACATAACATTACTTTCTACGTTTTAAAGTCTTTAAAACTCTTCCAAAGTACATCATATCGATCTTAATTTTAATATAACATAACCCATTATGGGCCCCTTTCAATGGATTTTCTCATGGCCACTTGCCTCAATGCACATCTGCATTTTCATTTCGCCCTAACATTTTGAGATCATATTTTATCATTCAATTTAGCAGCATTTATTTACAATTTTTTTCTATTTTATCTTCTATAAAATATTCACTACATTTGAGTATATGTCCTATTCTCCTGGCCATTATCCCAAACTATCATTGACTTTACAAGATTTTATAAAAAGCAGTTAGCTGTACGTTTGCTCTAGCATCAGATTTTAATTTATGTGCATGCTCACATATTTTTTGATCAAGTTACTTATTTTTGTTTTGTTTGCTTTTTGGGAAATCTCACTTTGTAAGCTCAGGTTGACCTCAAACTCATTACATAGTTCAAAGTGGCCTCAAACTCGCCATCCTCCTGCACCTCTTCCCGGTGCTAGAACTATGCTTAAGTACAAACATAAAGCTTGCAAAAAAAAAATTGTATTCCTTACAAGAAAGAATAGAAATCTAATTTAAATCATTTTGGAAGAAACAGCCATGAGGAAGGAAATTTGGTTATATAATGTTAATCTCTGGAACTCTGTACAAAATATAGTATTTAGCTCTTGCTTGTATTCATGCATTAGAGAAATTATATAGGAAAAGGAGTAGATAAACATAGGTTAAGAAACTCAGTACTTAATCCCAGGATGAAGCAGGGTGATGCATTTTAAATAAATCTGTGTGCTCTTCAGAAGGATCTTATCTAAAAAATGTATATAGAAAAAATGACCACATACACATACACTAAACATGCACACATGCACATACACACACGTGCACATATACACACTCATGCATGTACACATGCTCATAAACACACATACACAAAGACAGACAGAGAGAAATTGTATTCTCTATTATTTTCTTGGTATGTGAAATTGGACAAATAGCAATTTCAACTAAGCCTCTACCTTTTACAAATAAAATCAGTGAAAATTGTTGCTGCATCATAGCTATCAAGTTTTACATTTGATAACTGTCTTATTAAGTGGATTGCATGTTGCCTGCCACTCTTCACAGTTTCGGTATTTTCACAAGACATTTAGCTTTATGTATAATGGATAAAATCAGAGATGCTGGTGGCACAGGTATGGTATAGAAGATTGACAAAATCTGCTAAAATATGTAAATATTAAATCACATGCCTAGTCCAAAAAATAAAAACTCAAAAATACTACTATCCATAAACTGTGTCCTATCTAATATTTTCTTCAAGCTTTAAAAAATGAGCTAGATATAATATTAACCCTTTTAATACATGCATAAGACCTTAGTTCAAAACTAAGTATGACATATAGAATATTTTCTTTTTATTTATTTAATAATGAAGATGGAGATATGGCTCAGAAACAGTTTTACTGCTTGCTTATTGGATAAGGATCTAATTTTAATACAGAAAACCTTAAAAATAAATAAATGAATAAAAGGAAAAATAAAAAATACAATTGACTATTTGAATAGCAGATTGACTTTTGATGAGAACATTAAATATTTGGAAGAAAATGTGAAAACCAATGCTAACACAATTCTGATTTTATAGTCACCAATTTTTTGAATTGGCATCTCTGTATTTCTAAGAATAAATCTATTATCTTCGAGAGCAATATCATTTTCACTAAAGATTTTAGAGGGCTGATATCATACAGTCTTCTTTGTAAAATTTAATATAAATTTTTCATATTTCATCTGACAGCAGTGGTATGTCTGCTCCCACTGTATTCTTTATTTTCCCTTCCATTGTCTTAGGAAATTAAATTACTTTGGAAATCACTATTTTAGCATGACCCAGAATTTGACTAACTGATAAACTAAATGATGCATTAATTCTAACAGTGGGTGAAGCATGTCATTCTTTATTCAGATGATTATATCTTTTAACAGAGACTCTGATTTACAAAACAGGATAAATGGACTCACACGTCTATGTCTTCCATCCTACTGACATTTTTACAAAGAAGCACAGAGATGCGGCTTTCCATCTCACAGCAGGGTGTGTCATGCTTCCTGTCTACTGTGGCGGTGAAGGCGGGGGCGAGCCAATTTGAATGATGGTTATGGGTCCTAAAAATGGTGTCTTTCATTTCACAAGAGAATTAGGGTGATTTTTATCAGTGCAGGTGTAAGTCACTATGTAACTTACATGTATGTATCAGCACAAATGTAAGCCCGGAGCCGTGTAAGCTTGGTCTGAATATGAGCTCTATTTGCTAGCTGTGTGGATATTCTCAGTTATTAAGTGCAGTAACCTTTTCATCTGGAACTGAATGTTAGCATCATTCGCTTAGGGATTAATTCACATTCAAAGTGTGTGTGTGTGTGTGTGTGTGTGTGTGTGTGTGTGTGTGTGTTCGCTTTGGATGCAGTAGAAGAGAGTAAGAAATCATTAATGTTAGCTATAATCACCAGGAGTTTTCTCTGAATCCCACCTAAGTCAAATATATGCCACAGAGATTCAGACAGTCAACTGATTTCCTAATAAAATCACATGTTTATAATCTGAATTTTACTGGCAATGGTCATGTTACAAAAATTGCAGTAAAAGAACTATAGTAAGGATTGCTATTTGCAGGTTAGAGCAAATGAACAAACTAAAGTCATTCAATCTTCCAAGCAGTGTAAGCAAAAATTTTCACCTTAGGATACCTTGAAGTGCATTGCTAATGAGCACAGTAGCTTTGATAAAATATACAAGAGACAGCTATTTCTGCTCCTTGGAAGGGAAGATGAAGCCTGGAAAAAAAAGACAGAAGTGAATTTCTTAATTTATTATTCCTAAAATGCTAAATTCCAAACTCAGAGAATGTGTTGCTTACTCAAAGTAAACTAAACATGCTAAAACATAGATAAAATTTTATCAGATGCATATTTTCACACAGCTTATTTGTCTTAAATCACTGTAATGAAGATGCTATAGCACAGGTCAAAGATAGTAACTGGTCTCAAAACACTAACTTTCTGCTGTTTTTATGATGACTGAGAGGATGAATCGTGCTTTGCTTTGTGATTGGGATAGAGTCATCAGTTGGAATGGTAGAATTCAAATAGTATTTTACTAGTCTCCAGATTTTATCTGTATAGAGAAAGAGCTCAGGACTGGCCCAGATTTGACATGTTTCCTATCAGAAATGTGGTAAATTAGACTTCTGAATTTACTCTTCTATTTTTCAGCTAAATTTTCAAAGTAGCCCATGTTTACTTCCAAATTTCCCTTTTCCAACTGGAGCTGAAGAAACTAACAATGAAATATAAGACATTTCTTTTTAGAGAAGATTTGGTTTTTCAAAGCACATGGTTTTTAATCCAAGGGAGGAATGGTCCCTCTGGACACTAACACTCTGCTTATAGTCCCCTTGATAGTGTATTTCTGACAGGTATGTACAACTGACAATTAATTAACCAATAATTTTGAAAGAATGCCTCACTTCATAACCTACTGTGACCTGGAACTCTTCTTTCTGCCTCAGTTTCTCTGATGGCAGGGCCAAAGTCAGGAAACACCACACCCTGTTGATGTGGAAAAATTTAACTGATGCAAACTAACTTATTTCTCATCCTGGCATTTAAAATGAAAAGGTCTCGATGTGATGTGTGTCTCTTACTTGTATTTCACCACCTTCCTTTCAGAGTTGAGAGAAGTATGTTTGGAAAGCACCCTTAGGTATCTTCCCATGCCTCTGAGTTCTTCCAACATTTCTCGAAGTGTAGTTCTTCCAGTGATGGATTCTTTTAACCTTCATGATTCTGGAAAAGTCTATTTCATTTCTGCTTAGAAAATAAATTTTCTTTTTCAACACTGAGTGAAAATTTCCAGCTTGTGCTTTGTATGTTTTAGTGTGTTTTAAATGGCCTATTCTCTTTTAGTTCATATTGCTTTTATAAACTGTTACTTGTTCTCAGTGATTCTTTAGTATTTTAATCAAAGATTATGGAAATTCGGGTTGTTCTTTCTTTAGAAAAAGAATTCTTTCTGTTAATAGGTCTGCTTGAGTTTCTTAATTATTTATCAGATATAGAGTTTATTCCACTACTGTTAAAATAATTTTAAGCTATTTCCCCTTCCCAGGAAGATCCATGCATACCCCCTTGAGCACTCCTTGTTACTTAACCTCTCTGGGTCGATGGATTACAGCATGATTATCCTCTCCTTAACAGGAGAGGTCGAGATACAAGTGAGTACATACCATGCTTGTCTTTCTGAATTTGGGTTAACTTACTCAGTCTGATCTTTTCTGGTTCCATCCTTTTGCCTAAAAATTTCATGATACCACTGTTTCTTATCTGCTGAATAATACTCCATTATGTAAATTCTCTCCTTTTTAAATTCTTTTTTCAGTAGAGGGCTATCTAGTTTGTTACAGTTTCTGTTTCTTATGAATAATGGTGGAATGAACACCCGTGCCTAGTGCAGTTGTCATCAGGGGGCATCGTCCAGTGATCGACAGCAGCAGATGCAGAGACTCACACCCAAACAGTAGGCAGAGGCAGGGGATTCCCACAGAAGAGGCGGCAGGAAGGACTATCGGAGTCAGAGGGGTTGAGATCACCGTGAGAACATGGTCCACAGAATCAAGTAAGCAACGCCTATAAGCGCTCACAGAAACTGAAATATGGATCCTGTTTGGGTCTGGGCTAGGTCCTCCCCATACACCTTATTATTGTGTGGGTTGGTATTCTTGTGTGATTTGTAGCAGTGAGAGTGTGGGATGGAGTCTCTGACTTTTTTGCCTGGTCGTGAAACCCTTTCCCTCTTACTGGGTTGCCACACCCAGGCCTGATATGAGAGTTTGTACTTCTTTTAACTGGATTTAAAAAAAAAAGAAAAAGAAAACAGGAGAAGAGTTGGTTTAGGGAGAGAGGTGGTCAGGGGAAGGCCTGGAAGAAGTGGAGAGAGGAGAAAACTGGTCAAAATGTAATGCATGTGAGAAGAGTAAAAGTTAAAAGATAGTAAATTAATTAATAACAAAACATTACTTAAGGAAAATGATAATACCTTCAAGCATCACGTTTCCAAGACACTTCAATTACATCTATATTTGTCCATTAGGTGTCTTATAGTTGATGAGTAATCAGTGTGGTCTGCTTGCTCTATGTTTTCTTTCCTTTTTAAAACCCTTGTTTCACATTGCACACTCTCTTCTACAGTTTCTTACATGTGGTTGATACAAAGCAGAGAATGTTTTCCTTGGGAAAGATATTTGCAATTTTTATGATAGTATTTAACATCCTTAGCAGTTTTATAGCTCCTTGATCTCATGATATTCGTTGCTTTTCTTTCTGTTTTTGTGTGTTTACATGGTCACCTGGGTGTACTGATATAGAGACCAGAGGACAGAGGTAAAAGGCAGATGTCTTCCTTTATTAGTTTTCTTTGTAGGTCTTGAGACATAATCACTCAGTGATTTCATGGTGCTCATAGGCTGGTCAAAATAGCTGAACATGGAACCTAGGAATTAGTCTGTCTTTAAACCCACAATCTCCTACAAAGGACTACAAATGTATACTATCATGCCTGCTAATTTTACGTGAGTGCTAGAACTAATTTGTTTCTCAGCCCTGAATATATTTTTAAATTAGTTGGAATATAAATTAGCTGGGATGGATAAATGGGAGTGTTTAGAGGGAAGAAAGGGATGGGTGAAATGAGGGAATTATATTACAATCTCAAATATTTTTAAAAAACTTAAAATTAATTTTAGTGCCATTTCATCAGTTTTGTTACATTTCTTTCCCAGTTTTGAATGCTTGCTAAATTATATTCGAAGGTAATAAATTAAAAACTCCAGTTTCTAGCACTGTAGGGAATACCAGGACAGAGAAGTAGGAGGGGCTTGATAGGAGAATGGGCAGAGGGAATAGGGCTTAGGGAACTTATGGGGAGAGGGGGGACTGGGAAAGGGAAAATCATTTGGAATGTAAACAAAGAATATTGAAAATAATAAAAAAATAAACTCCAGTTTTTAGGTAATGAATTTTGACATCATTTAAAAAAATAAATGTTTAAAATATCTTAAATATATACACACACACACACACACACACACACACACACACACACATATATATATATATATATATATATATATATATATATATATATATATAATTATATACACATCTATACATATAAAACTTTGGAAGCTGTCCTCTAAAACATTAGGCATACTAGAGTATGGAACTAGTCCTTGGATGTTGTTTTAAGGTTTCACTGGCATTTGTCCTGCTTAATTTTAGCCCTAGAACACAACTGTTCTGAGTCCTGTGGTTTTCAAGATTTCTATGCTGCCCATGAGGACAATAGCTGGGTGTTCTCTTAGAAGTGTTTTAGCTCATTATCTCCATGATTCAGATAATTTTCACAGATACAAGAAGTGATTAGAACCGTATTGAATATCCCTGCCAGAAGGACGCTGCAGATGTCCACGGTTTCCAGTCTGGGTTATCTGCTTCTGTCCATCCTGGAAATTTCCTTCTGCTGGTGGCCTGGATAGCTGCCTCCTTCACCCTTACGCCTGCCATCTCCTGCCTGCAGCAGCTACTCCCTGGGTGCCCATGCCCTGCCGTGCTGTCGTCAGCATTTTCTAGCCAGGATGTAAACCAGAACACACACGTGTCTAACAGGGCTCACCTTGTTTTCCTTGCTCCCTGCATGGTGTTACGATGTCGTTATTTCATGCATTACAAATTTACAAAATATCCTTGCCAGCAGGAGAACAAAGTCTGTGTATTATCTTCTGTAGGCGCTTCTCTACTGCTATAATCCTTTCATGAATCTTAGGCTTGAAGGAAAAAAAATATCTGTTGTTATAGTTCTACCATTATCTTTGATTCTTATTCTATCATGAGATTAAATTCCTGAAAGCAGTTTGTTCCTTTAAGAAATTTATTTTAGGCTTCTCAGTCATTTTATTAGTGTGTTTGCATGATATTTATAATGAAAGCAAGGCCAATTTAATTCTTTCAACTTTGTATCAGTACAAGGAGAGCTCAATTCTATTAAGTTAAAATAACCTTGTTTTAATTTCAATTATTATTATTTTAAAATTGTTTCACAAAGTGAGCCTTGCCTGGAAATGTATTTCAATAGAGACTAACAACAAACTTACTTAATTAGAAATAATTTTAATAGAATACTTTTGTTCTCACATTTGCTAATCAGTTATGTACATCTTTTTAATATTCAGTATTTATGATCAAATAATAAAAGGTTGGACTAAGGACGACCTTCTCATTTTCTTTTACCTTTAAATGCTTTAAAATTTACGTATTTAAAATGTATAAAATATTTCATCTTGGGTGAACAAGATCTCTTCCATATAGGTTCGATCTGAATTTTATTAGGATACTCTGTTCAATTTGAATCATGGTAAATGAAGTGAGATATAGAGAAACAAAATTAGAGCAAGTGCAGAGGCAAGAGCAAAATAAATCAGTCAAATGTTGCCCAATGAGCCTGATGAGGAAAGACTAAAGGACTACATGTACATAACCAAGAAAATTGAAAGGAAATTTAATGGCACATTTTGTGTGTGAGAGGAAATTTTTATGGGTTGCAGTGAGCAGATATTTTGTTTGTAAATTGAGGGCAGAACTTCAATAGTCTCCTAGCTGATCGTCCTGTCACATGCCTCATTTTCTTCCTGCCATTATCTATCAAACACGGGGCTGTAAAAACAGCATTACACAAAGGACATTTTCATCCATCTCTGTTATTCAAGAACTTACAAGGACTCTTCCCAAACCACTGCATCAAATCTTAACTTCCACCACTCTGATTCAAAGTCCTTCATCAAGCAGTACTGTATTTTTTATGTCAGGAATCAGGACTTTCTATGGCAACCCTTCCACTTATACCATGCTTTTCTATCATATATCCTTGACCTTTCTTGTCTCTGAGAATTGATCCCACTTCTTCCATCCATTGATGTGACCTGATCACTTTTTTTTGGTTGACATACCATGGATTCTTCAAATTAAGCTCAATTTCAAGAGAAACTATGTGTACTGTTACCAACATGAATGTGTCCTGCACATGTGCCCATGCGCACACAAGTGTGTGTGTATGTGTATGCGTGCACGCGTGTGTATGTGTGTGTGTGTGTGTACGTGTGCGTGTGTGTGTGTGTGTGTGTGTGTGTGTGTGTGTGTGTGTGTGTTGGCCTGAACTCACTATGGAGCCTGAGAAGTCATGAACTATTTGTCTTTTGCCCCAGCCTCAAGACTTTTGGCAGTGCAATCATAGACCACTGTAATGAGATTCTTAAACAGTGATGGAAATCATGTTCCCTGTTTACTCCTATGAAGTCCAATGTCACCCTAACTCCATTATCCTTAACAATACAGCCATCCTCTCCCTGCCTGGGTTCATGCCCTTTTCCCTTCCATCAACAAGTTCTCATGTTCTAGACTTAAGACTCACAATCTTGGAATTGTTTTCATTTGAATGAGAGTTTTTTTCTTCTTTCTTTCCTTCTTTCTGTCTTTCTAGTTTTATTTCTTTTTTTTCCTTTGTTTATGTCATCCTTTATGTATAATTTACAGGAATCTCAGTCCTCTCCCTGCTAGAAACTGTAGGATCATCCCCACTCTTGGTCACCACACACACACACACACACACACACACACACACACACACACAAATCAGCCATTTCTATATGCCTGAGGTTTATCCCTGATCTAAAAATTTATTTTAATCATATAGAATTTCACGTAATTTCCCAAATAACAATACTGATTCATGAGACTATGATTTCTCATCATGGGTCCTGCCCCATTTTATGTATTCCTGTGAATAAAGGCCTGAAAGAAGACTTGTATAACTCCTTAGAGAACATGGCCATACCAAACAAAGCATCTATAGTAATCACAAATCAGTGTAGGAATTAACTAGCTTTAGGAAGCAGAATCACTCCCTGATAAAAGTCCTACTTTTTCTGTGCTATTATTCATTTACATGTCATTAATTTCCCACTGCTGTTTATATAATACTTCCTCATAATTTATTGTATCAAAATCTGTTACTTGATGTAATACAAGCATTATGCATATAATGTAGCTCCAAACCAATCTTATAGCCCCATGATTAGTTTGCCATCATTAGGTAGATATTGGAAACGCTCCACTGACTCTCCAAGTCAAACAGCATGTTAATATCTTGTCAAAAATTTGGAAAATATTATTTATTTTATATTTTAAATTACAACTGATTTCAGAAATTGAGGGATAAAATTGAGATTCTTTGAAGAAGTTCTAAACTAACTGTCAAACCTAAATATCTATGAATTACTCTTCTGGTTGTTGGCATAAAAGAGAAAGGTAAGGAAGGAAAGGGTTTCTTTTGGCCCACAGTTCAAAGCTTCCATACAGCATGTCTGGGAGTTCATAGTAGCAGGAGCTCAAGGGAGCTAGTTACCTGTATGCATTCAGGAAGCAGAGTAAGATGAAATATTCAGCAAGTTACTTTTCTCCTTTGTATGTAGTTCAGGACCCAAGCCCAGGAAATGGAGTTGCCAACTTTTAATGTGGATCTCTTATGTCATTTAAACAAATTAAGGCAATCCTTCAAGGTATTTCCAATGCCTAACATAATATAGCTCATCATAGGTATACAAGGAGGTATGTCTTCTATATGATTCTAGATCTTTTACAGAATAATAATAACCTTACTAATCATAATTCAAGACTACTATAAAGTCATCCTTTGCCAAATTTAATAAACACCATTTTAGTGTAAAAGAATCTTCCAGTATCTTACAACTATTTCTAAATTATATATTCATGTTATATATTATATACTTAAAACTTAAAAACTATTTTCAATTTTTGCTTCCATTTTTTCAGTTTCTGATAAAATGGACATCAAGCTATATACCCTGGAAAATAGATAACACATGAGTGAAAGCAGATAGGTGATTTACTGTTGATAATGATAATAGAGAGATTTATAAATGAGGATAATGATACAGAGATGGAGGCATAGACATATAGATAGATGATAGATAGACAGACAGACAGACAGATAGGGGATTGATATATGATAGATGGAAGATAGATTGATAGATAATAGAGTATTGATCTATAATAAGAGCATTCTCACATATAAAATTTTATATGCATTCTTTTTCACTCTTGCATTGGTTAGCTTTTGTATTCACTATGATCTAATAGCTGACAAAGGAACATAAGTGAGAAAATGCTTGCTTTGGCTTACAATCTAAGGGAATACAGTACATTATGGTGGGAAAGACAAGGTAACATCAAGAGCTGCTCAAAGACAATCCAGCAGGAGTGTGAGAACACTGGACCACATCTCTGAACAATCATGAAGAAAAACTTCAGGATGGAATGGGGGCTGTTCATAAATCTCTAGCACAACTGAATGGTTCAAACTTGCCAACTAGGCCCATACCCAAAAGGTTTTATAATCTCCACAGCAAGGACATGAGATGTAGACCAATTATTTATACGCATGTACATGTAAAGGTTATTTCACATTTAACTCAGACAATTTTCATAAAACCACAGATAACCATAATGTGAAGTCAAGACATATATTTTCTTGTTTGTCCAGGTTTTGAAAAAAAAAGAGTTGCAAAAAGCCAAACTCTCGCTCATGCTTCTGGTTTCAGTTAAGTTTTGTCTATGCCAAAGCTCACACATCCATTGAATAGATTTAAAGGTTTCATTTTTTGAACCTTGATGAGTACATGTCTAGAAATAGAGGAGCTATTAAGTAATACTTCATTTACAGTTTATTATCTCTGACTTTTGTTTGTTCTTTTATTTCATTTGAAATGTTATTAAGTACTGAGGATCAAACTACTTAGCACCCACTTATGTAGATAATATATATACTCTACTGATAAGTTAAATCTTCAGCACATGGTTATCCATCTTTGTGAATGCACTATAAACTTTCAGAAAGCTAGAATCACAATCTATTACTAAAATTAAATTTGGAAATTGTCTTTCTAGCATTTATTTCTGTCTAGCACTGCATATCTAGTGTGTTGTAGTGATTCTGTATGATGTCTAACAAATACAAAATGTGTTGTACTCAGCTCCATTAATCAGTCTCTAAAGATGCCCATTTGAAATTTTAAAACAATTAGGAATTTACCGAACATCTTCATTATGAACACCATTAAGTTAATATGGTAAATAAGTTAAAATGAATAAATTAAATTTTCAACTTAATGCAAAAGAGTATGCCATTGTCAGCATATCTTTGGCTACCAGTGCCTTTTCATGCTAGTAGTTGGAGGCAATCCAAACTCAAAGAGACTTAAATTAGATTTCAGTTCTCTATATTGATTACATCTCTTGTTCTCTCGTTTCCTCTTTCACGATTTTCCAAATGGCTTACAATATTTTTTTCTTTATGCAATAAGCAAATACTTATTGCTTGCAATATTCTCAAAACTGCCTACTAGACACAAAAAGTCATGGAACCTAAATGTAAGGATCTCTTAATTTAGGTAGAGAAACAATTACAGTAAAATGGATTACAGATTGGAAAATGATGTCATAAAAATGCAATATAGAGGTTCAGAGAAGTTTATAGAGATGCAATGACTCATATTGTGCATTCTAAAAATAATTAAAAATTTCATGACAGGCAAATATGCAAGAGAAAAAGAGAGATAGAAGAAAAGAAAGTAAAAAGGGGAGAGAAAGAGACAGAGAGAGACAGACAGAGAGAGAACAAAACAGCCTACCCAAATCCATATTCTTGAAAAAGAAAGTTTCATTTGAAAAAATATAAAATTATCTCACAGACCTGCCTATGAGTTACCCTCAGAAGCCATGCATGAAGAGGAGCACTGTTGACAAAGATCACAAACTTCTTCTCCAACAGCAATGCCATCTTGGTGATTTGTATGGCCCAGAGAGTGCTCATGCACCCAGGTATACCAGGAGTGGAGATTTTTATATACAGTGTACACATTCACTTGGGATTCTACTTGTATATATGTTTTGATTCCTATTACAGCTTCCTACGTATATGAACCAAATTCCATACACACATCCATACATATGAATCGATGAAGGCATGAATGCATACATATATGCATACAGATGTATGTACATACATAACAGGTTAAAGTTATTTTATTTAACAGGGAAGATCTATCTGCTGGATGAGATTGGAGCTACCATTTGATGCTTTTCCATTGTATTAACATTTTCTAAATAAAACATCACACCCACACACCCCTTGTGAGTCCGAGAAGCAAACTTCTCACTACCTACTTTATAGGATAAAGAAGAAAGAGAGTAAGAACTTTTTTCAGTAGTAAGCTAGGCTGAAACAAACTCCTGAGTTGTCTTCATGTAGCTGAGAGTTGCTTCTTGTCGAAATACAAATACAGTAAGCATCTTTTCATTTTGGTATTATTCATATGGGGTTAGGGCATACAGTTACAAGTTTTATTATAAACCTTAAAATAATATATCAGATTGGGGGAAACATAAAATCATATGACTCTGGTATGATTTGGAAAGATTAGCATGAAATGAAAAATAAGAAATGTATAACTTTCAACTGCATTTTTTTATGGCAAGATCCTGGTAGAGAAGGGAAAAAATCTCAAATCCACAGAAGATCTTTCACCTTCTTCATCTTTAGTCTAATCAAATTCTAGCTACATGAATCTACAGATACATAACAAAATAAAAAATAGATAATTAAACATTAATTGAACCAGTTAGTACTCAGACCATCTACAGCATAAGCAGTAGTTAATTCCTTCTGAGATCCTTTAACCCTCCTCTAGCTAAGCTGTGAAACTAACTTCCTACTTAACAACTAGATGATGGTTACAGGAGTAGGTGTGGAGTACATTGTTTTCCACATTCAAGTTGCACTATATCCTGATCAAAGTAATTAAAGAAGGGTTGATTTATTTAAATTTTTGGTTGAACTAATTTTTCACCTTTTATTGAAAATTGATCTTTTCTTTTAATATATTCTGATTATAGTTTCCCCTCCCTCTACTCTACCCAGTTCTCCCTCAACTGCCCCTCCCTATCTGGATCTACTCCCTTTGAACTGAGCACAGAGTCCCCAATGGAGGAGTTAGAGAAAAGAGTGAGAGAGCTGAAGGGGTTTGCAGCCCCATAGGAGGAACAACAATATCCACCAACCAGATCCCCCCAGAGCTCCAAGGGACTAAACAACCAACCAAAGAACACATGGAGGGACCCATGGTTCCAGCTACATATGTAGCAGAAGATGACCTTGTCAAACATCAGTGGGAGGAGAGACCATTTTGTCCTATGAAGGATCAATGCCTCAGTGCAGAGGAATGCCAGGACAGGAAAGCAGGAGTGGGTGGTTGCATGGGGGAACACCATAATAGAGGCAGAGGGAGAGGGATGGGGAGTTTCCAGAGGGGAAATCTGGAAAGGGGAAAACATTTGAATAGTAAATAAAAAAATCTAATTAAAAATGCAAAAAAGAATAAAAAAATTAAACATAAAAATACTAAACTGAACTAAACTGAAAACCATAACACAGAGAGGGAGAGGGAGAGGGAGAAGGAGAAGGAAAGGGAGAGGGAAAAAGAGAGGGAGAGGGATAAGGAGAGGGAGAGGGACAGGGACAGGGACAGGGAGAGAGACCCAGGGGCAGACCTTTGTCAGCCTTATGTTTGCTGCTTCAGAATATTTGACTGCATGTGAGTTTTTCTGAGCTGAAAATCTTTTCTCAATCTTTTCCTTCTGTTGATTAGCCATACCCAACTTTGATATGATGGTTTTTGATTTATCATATTGTATTTTGTTTTGTTGTATCTTGCTGTTATCCCTTAGAAGCCTGTTCTTTCCTTATTAGTCAAAGGAAGTAGACCCCGATGGGAGGGGAGGGGAAAGGGGTTTGGAGAAGTAGAGGAAAGGGAATAAATGGTTGATTTAGAATGCCTTATTCTCCTGGTGTCCTCCATCCCTCCCTCTACTTCTTGTGCTCTCTGTCTCCTTTTCCCCATGGTTCCTTGAGCTGATGGAGACATCCCATTTAGACTGAGTGTTCCAAGGTCTCTTGGAGTTCCAAGTCTCTCTGACTACTATCTGGCTGTGGATCTCTTGTTAGAGTAGCCAACTAATTCATGATTAGATTTAAGGCCCACTCCATGAGAGGAAATCCATACCTAATACTAAGTAGATCACTAAGAACTACAGACAAGACAACCCAGAGCCCTATGATAAAACCAAGCACTTCTAATGACATTCTGCTATACTCATTGATAATTGCCCTATTCAGCCATTATCAGAGAAGCTTCCTCCGGAAGCTGATAGGAAGCCTTTATTTGTCCTCACAGGCTAAGGGGACAGTCTTTCATGGCGGCAGGCGCTTGAGGCAGCTGGCCACACTGCATCCATAGCCCAGAAAAAGAGGGAAATGAGTACTGATAATTAGATTTCAATCCCCTTTGTGTATAGTTCAGGAGTCCAGCCCAAAGGATGCTGCTGACTGTTCACATTTAGGGTGTGATTTCCCCACCTCAACTAACATTTACCCATCACAAAACAAGGCCAGAGTGTTGCAGTTGCCAATTAACCTCTACTCAGATCTTCCCAGCACCTGTGGCCCACGTCCCTAGCTACCTGCCCCAATGTCTGGATCCTGAATGAAAGGCATACACAAGCCTTATATTTTAATATGCCTAAATCAACTCTATGGTGGGGCCACTTCAAACCTACATGTGACTAATAGACTCTTCCCTCTAACATTCCTAAATTATTACTTACTAAAACCTATATTCCAGGCCTCCAACCCTCCTGGAGCACAATCCTCAACTCTTACATGTTTGCTGTCTCTCTCTCTCTCCTCTATTTCTCAGGCATGGGCTTTATTCCTTTCCATGTATGGTGGTTCTATTTCCTCCTTCCTCTCTCAGTCTCCTTGCCCACAAATTCTAATATCTCCCCTCTGTTTTCCTGCCCATCAATCAGCAAACAGCAACTTTACTTACCAATCAAAATCATGGAGAGCAGGAACTCTCCATGTCTTTTATGTGGATTCTCATGCAATATTGGGAACCCAATTAGCATAATACAAACATTAGAACAAAGCAACACCAAAAGCTAATACAATACAGTTTATCCTGTGCAGTTCCAATGGTTAATCACATAAGAGATTCTAGATACTGTTAGGATTACTATTAATTACTAACCATCATAGATCCACAGATGGTAATATGGGAAAGAGGAAAAAGTTAAGCCACAAATGGGACATTGATTTAATGCCATTATTTAATATATATATATATTTTATTATTTATTACATATATATATATACATATATATATATATATATATATATATTATTGTGCACTCATGGGCTAAATAAACCAAAGAAATCTCAACAAATGCAATATCTTGTCTTCTTTGGGTCACTGATTTAGACTAATTATTTTTAAAAGATATTAATGAAGTTATTTTTGTATTTTTTGTGTGTATTTATTTGTTTAGGCTTTTTTCTTGCAGCAAGATGCTATGTAGACTGTGCTGGATTTAATATGTCACTGTCTCTCTGATACTACTATTACAGATATTGATCACTATTACAAGCTTTAATATTTATGGTTAAATAGCCCACAACTGTCCATATATATATATCTGTGTGTGTGTATATATGTATATATATGTATATATGTATATATACATATATGTATAGATCTGTATAGATGTATATATAATATTAGGTAATATCAAATTACAACATGTGCTATAATCATAAAGCAAGCCATTCTACTGTATTTTCAAACCATGCTTCCTGCTTCAGGATGTTCCTAGTCCTATGATTGTGGGAGTTATCTTCATAAAGAATCAAAGTTAATTTATCACATATGTGATATTTGTTGTTCTCATAGAAGTAAAACTATCCACAGTATGAATGTGATCCCAGAATTCAAGTTGCTAACACCAAATAATTTCAACAAATTAGAATTCAGCATAGAATAAACAGTTAGTAATGAACCAGCCAGCTCTACATAGCAAAACCTTTCCTTAAAAATAAACATACTAAAATGGTATTATTAAAATCCTAAATTCTTCCTATAATCAAAAATTACAAAAATTATGAGTTTGGATCTGTTTCACTCAGATGAATTTTCATGCTATATAATCACACATATTGCTTCTGATTGTGACTATGTAAAACTAAAATTTCAAAGTGGTTAAGAGTTTTAAGAACTAAGACCAAAACCGCCCTATATTTTTAAATGACAGTTTTAAGAAGGTTGAGTTAAAAATTGTCACATGTTCTCCCTGTTCATGAGTTACTATTCCACTGCTTGGTTAATTGCCCTCAACTTCCATCCAACAAAATTCAATGAAAATTTTATAAATAAACAACATGTAGAGTTTACAGTGCGCATTCTGCTGAACTTTGAAAGAGAATCTCAGCTCAAGGCTTCTCTGTTCATCTGTTAGCGCAGTACTACTCCATTGTCTATTTCACTGACCTATGGCCACACAAGAGTTACGCTGATTAACACATTCTCATCGTATTACAATGCTTGTGCTAAAGTAACCCTTATTTACTTAATCATAAGTTATATAACAATGCCAGCAATACCACCTGTTTAGCAAGATAAGAAATTCTATGCTTGAATTCTTGATAAGAAGTCTGGAAACATGGAGTTGTTAATATCTTGAAATATATAATTAAACTTTATAATAAGAATGCAACTACAGGTGAAACAAATAGTATATTTAGAGTTCTATGCCATTTGCTTTTTCAGATACCCACCAGGGTTGGGGCTTGTGTTAGGCATATGTAAGCCAGAACATGTGTTGAATTTGTGCAAAACAATATGATTATTTCTTATATGCATTCCAATGAAACAGCAGGGTTGAAGAAATCTCTGAACTATCCCCTCTGAGAAAAATCACATGCTGCCAAAAGGTCTCAGTTCTCAGATACATTAGATTTCAGAAACAGATTACCTAATTAAACAAACTATGCTCAGGGAGATCGGGTGGCAACCTTCCTTAATTGATTTTTAACAATTTTGTAACTATAGTGTTATCATTTGTACAGCTGTAATTAAAAGCCCAATGTTTTAATTTACACTTTTCTTTTCCAGACCTGTTCGTGCTGCGGGCTGAAGCTCACAGCGCAGAGTTTTATTAATAATGGATGTGAGGTAGGACTGTGATAGAATTTATGTTTTCCCCCACTGAGTTGTCAGTGTTCCACTTCATGGGAGACCCGGTTGCTGCAATCTTACTGCCTAACAGATGACAGTGGCTGAAACAGAATGAATAGAAGCTAAGCAAATGGAACCAACATAACTGTCTGGTTCAATTCATTTGTTCAATGAGGACATAACAAAATAATTAACCCTGCTATTCATAAGTTATTAAGACAACCTAAGGAGGAAAATACATAGGAAAATATCCAAAGTTTTGCTTCTTTTGCTTCCTGTTAAAAATAGAAAAAAAATGCTACAGATTTGAAATTTGGTTGAATTGTTCAACCAAATATTTATATTTTTCATGGAAGAAACAGTAAGCTATGTTGTATAGTGCAATTAAAAGTTTCAGTGCAGCATTGAAAGTATGACATATTATTAATGAACAATCTGTACTAAAAGAATTATATATATATTATATATGTACTTCATTGGTCTTGGATACAAGACAATTGATAGCATTGTTTTTGTCTTGTCTCAGCATTACCTATCTTCAGTGCTGTATCTTTCTAATAAATAGAACAGCCTTAAAAATATTGAAATTCTGATGGTATCATATAGACTGAGAAAATTCTGAAGACAGTTTGGATATTAATAATGATTATGTTTTATATGAAAACCTAGTCAACCACACTGTAAAACTCAAATAGTCATTCTTCAACACATCCTTAATTTTCAGAAAACCCAGAGAGGAAGTTTCCAACTCAGTTTCAAGTTGACACATTTTCTAGGATTGTAGAACTCCCTGAATCTTTTATACTCATGATATGGTTTATTAGAAGAAAATAATGCACTAAAATCCACCAAAGGAAGAGACATATAAGGTAGCATCTAAGAGGTCTAGCTATGAGATATTCACTGTCTTCCCCAAAATGAGTCAGAACACATTACTTCTTTGGCAATAACCTTGGCAGGAACACTAATTGCCTATTATGTCAATGCTGGCAATTTAGATGAAGATACATGGGAAATGCTGGGGATTATTGAAAAATAGCAAGCTCTGTGGTCATTGAGAGAATATGTCTCAAGGGAATAAAAAGCCTTACAGAGCTAGGCCCCTGGTATCATCCTCTGGTCTCCATAGATACATGTACCTGTACATACAAATATATACACAGCTATGTGCCATGCCCATATGCACCATGCACATATAAATACTCACACACAAAGAAGCAATTAAAAATGAAATCCCCACCCTAAGTCACATTTCAAGTCTTTTTGAAATGGACAACTTATTGTAAGATTTGGGTGTGAGCAGTTCCATCCAAAGATCCACTTTGAATGGCTTTACCTTACAAATATATTCCCATCAAGTGTGACACACACTACTTACCATAAGTCCAAGGCAAGGGGCAGATAATTCCTTAGTTAAGCATAAATTCTTTATTATATAATGCATATTAATAATATTTTATGTCTAAATATGAAATTATAGAAAATGATTTTAATATACTAGGATATCCCTAATCTACCATATGATTTTAAAGATAGTTTTCTATAAAACTCTATATTATAAAAGTCAATGAGTATTATATTGTTAATATTCGAAGTATAATAAGACTTCTGTATTTGGAACATCTAAAGCATTTTAGTACCAAGACATTTACAGTCAATCAATTTTATTTATAGATCCATGTGTACCATGATATATTTTTGGATTTATTAGCGTACCTTTCATCATAGACTCTTACTATTTTATTTTGTCTTCTCCATTTCAAATATAATCATACTCATTCTTGAATCTTGTATGTGCTATCCAGTTAATTTATTCAGTTCAGTCTCATTTCAGCACAAAACTATCCTTGAGAAGTTAATTTAATTAGAAACAATTTAGTAAACATTCATCAGATAAAACTGAGTAGAATATGTTATGAATACAAGGTACTAAATCTTTCCATTCTAATATACACTTGCTAATAGTCCATCTTCTAAAGAATGCAGAAAAAGTTTAACAGTTTAAAAACATATTATTATCAAGGGTGATTTAAAAATAAAATACAAGGTGTTCTATTTCATAAATAATTACTATATAGAGAAAAGTAGGTATTATTACTCTAGAAGAGATGTTTCATTTATAACTTATTTGTCCAGATGGAAACACTCATTAACAAAGGACCCAGTAATAAGAAAGAGTAAACTGCCAATCAAGCAAATTATCTTAATGACAATGGTCATTAGGAAGGAAATACTTAAAATGAACAGCCAACTGCTAGGTGATGAGGCCAGACCATAGCTTCTCAATTCATTGTGGTAAACATGCACATCTGCATTTGAAGAGGGCAGTGGGGACTTTGCTTCTATACCAGAATAAATATTCTTTAAAATGCATCTTCTAAGTGACTTTCAATTCATACTGTACTTCTTTTTTTTTAATTTTTTTATTCGATATAATTTATTTACATTTCAAATGATTTCCCCTTTTCTAGCCCCCCACTCCCCAAAAGTCCCGTAAGCCCCCTTCTCTTCCCCTGTCCTCCCACCCACCCCTTCCCACTTCCCCGTTCTGGTTTTGCTGAGTACTGTTTCACTGAGTCTTTCCAGAACCAGGGGCCACTCCTCCTTTCTTCTTGTATCTCATTTGATGTGTGGATTATGTTTTGGGTATTCCAGTTTTCTAGGTTAATATCCACTTATTAGTGAGTGCATACCATGATTCACCTTTTGAGTCTGGGTTACCTCACTTAGTATGATGTTCTCTAGCTCCATCCATTTGCCTAAGAATTTCATGAATTCATTGTTTCTAATGGCTGAATAGTACTCCATTGTGTAGATACACCACATTTTTTGCATCCACTCTTCTGTTGAGGGATACCTGGGTTCTTTCCAGCATCTGGCAATTATAAATAGGGCTGCTATGAACATAGTAGAACATGTATCCTTATTACATGGTGGGGAGTCTTCTGGGTATATGCCCAGGAGTGGTATAGCAGGATCTTCTGGAAGTGAGGTGCCCAGTTTTCAGAGGAACCGCCAGATTGCTTTCCAGAATGCTTGTACCAATTTGCAACCCCACCAGCAGTGGAGGAGTGTTCCTCTTTCTCCACACCCTCTCCAACACCTGCTGTCTCCTGAATTTTTAATCTTAGCCATTCTGACTGGTGTAAGATGAAATCTCAGGGTTGTTTTGATTTGCATTTCCCTAATGACTAATGAAGTTGAGCATTTTTTAAGATGCTTCTCCTCCATCCAAAGTTCTTCAGGTGAGAATTCTTTGTTTAACTCTGTACCCCATTTTTTAATAGGGTTGTTTGGTTTTCTGGAGTCTAACTTCTTGAGTTCTTTATATATATTGGATATTAGCCCTCTATCTGATGTAGGATTTGTGAAGATCTTTTCCCAATGTGTTGGTTGCCGATTTGTCCTCTTGATGGTGTCCTTTGCCTTACAGAAACTTTGTAATTTTATGAGGTCCCATTTGTCAATTCTTGCTCTTAGAGCATACGCTATTGGTGTTCTGTTGAGAAACATTCTCCCTGTACCGATGTCCTCAAGGGTCTTCCCCAGTTTCTTTTCTATTAGCTTCAGAGTGTCTGGCTTTATGTGGAGGTCCTTGATCCATTTGGATTTGAGCTTAGTACAAGGAGACAAGGATGGATCAATTCGCATTCTTCTGCATGCTGCCCTCCAGTTGAACCAGCACCATTTGTTGAAAAGGCTATCTTTTGTCCATTGGATGTTTTTAGCCTCTTTGTCGAGGATCAAGTGGCCATAGGTGTGTGGGTTCATTTCTGGATCTTCAATCCTGTTCCATTGATCCTCCTGCCTGTCACTGTACCAATACCATGCAGTTTTTAACACTATTGCTCTGTAGTATTGCTTGAGGTCAGGGATACTGATTCCCCCAGATTTTCTTTTGTTGCTGAGAATAGTTTTAGCTATCCTGGGTTTTTTGTTGTTCCAGATGAATTTGATAATTGGTCTTTCTAACTCTGTGAGGAATTGAGTTGGGATTTTGATGGGTATTGCATTGAATCTGTATATTGCATACTGTACTTCTTTGTAAAACCATCTAAATATGTTTCACCAACCATTAAAGAAACTACAAGGGTTTTTTTTTTCAAATTGTAAGAATTGGGGATTTCTTCTAATGGAAATGGTCAGAGCCCTGGTGGGCAAGCCAGACAAATCCCAGTTGATTACTAGTAAGATGTTACATGATGCAATTTATATGATAGGCCATGGAATTTTTTTTTGTAGTTAATTTGCTTTAATTCTTTTGTTATCTTCAAATGTGGAGACTAGTATGACTATACTATATTTTCAGATTAGCAAAAGAGGTAAACAGCGTTGAAGAGCTTGATCCAGGTGCTAATGTGACAGGTAGAAAATTCAATTTTCACTTTATAGTATTCCAAAGACTGTTCTCTTAAATTGTAATATCAGGATTACAAATAGTTTGAAGATTATATGACCATTTAAACATTTTTGCTTAATGCTAACAATAATAAAGACAATAAAATGTCAGAATTTGAAGATAGACAGTGAAAGTTTCTATAGATTTATTCATAAATTTTATGTAATAAATAATAATCAAGTGCAATCTGCCAGTACTCACCTTAAATTCATTGCTAAGTTTTCCTCAAAGATGAAGCAGGTATAAGAATCTATTTTAAAATTTTTCATATGTATTAAAAGAAGAAACTCAATATGAGTTATATAACATGGTGACTGATATTAGGCTGTGGACAGTCAAGTACCTGTAAAATGAAGCAAATATAAGAAAGTCTTCCCTAGGGTTGATCAGAAATATGCCTTAGCTGATTATGCATGGACCTGAATCATGCCTGCAATGATTCATCATTCAACTATGTTTATGTCAGTAATAAATAGGATGGGAGTTGTGATGACATCAGTTCTTGAACATTTATCATCAAAAAATGAACATGGAATTGACCAAAAAACTCATCTAAAATGTTACAATGTCTAGTTGTTTGTTTCATAGAAAATCTGTACTCGGCTTGAGATCTGCTTCAGTGGATAACTCCCCAAACCACTAATGTGCATTGCATTATGACTACTAAACTAAATTAGCTAGTGGTTTATTATTATGACAAAATGCTACAATTTATTAAAACCAGTGATGCTATCATCAGGGTGCTGATACTGGTATATGCACTAATTCATGGAACTCATACACATTTCCTACAAAGTAAACTTGAATTACTTCTATTGTTTGTATTAAGAAACAGAAACAGGATTAAAATGGCTTGGGCAAGAGCCTACCATGTCAAATCCAGAGAAATCTGAGCTGTTGATTCTGCCAAAATCATTACTGACTTCAAATTAGCTGAGACTGGAAAAGTGTACAATGGAAGATTTAAGCTAATGCTGTTTCGGATAAGTAGCCAATCCCCCATTCAAACTTGAAAAATCAAAAATTGCCAGCAAGCCCATTTTGAGTTGAGACATAAGTTAATCTTTAAAATTGAGAACAAGAAGTCTTAAGCTATGTTACAAAAGTTCGGGATAACAATATCATTAACAGTTCTTTAGGAATGTAAAAGTGTACAAACATCCAAATAGGATATACATATATATGATATCATATATATATGATATTACTGGCATAATTGCATGTTGCATTTTTGTTTATTATATGTGATATTTGTATATATTTGTATATATAACATATGTATATAGTAGAAAAATACAGCCTAAAATTTATGAGTAGATCTATAGAAACTTTCACTGTCTATGCTCAAATTCTGACATTTTCTACATACTACTGTGGTTTGAGGAAATTATATTTCTTTTCCATCATCATTAGAAGGATTATTTCTTTTATGGTACCAAGAAATGAATCAGTTGAGAGTAACTTAACATACCTTTGATAGCACCAGGATTGTGCTAAGTGCTTAAAAAATGTTATGACTGGAGCCTGGAGGATATTGCTAAAGGATAAATTGCTTGCTTTGAAAAGACACAAGTTAGCTTTGACTTTAGAATTATGCAAATGACAGTGATCATAAAAGCAGCTTAAAAAACTTTTCCTTGTCTCTATCATGTTATATTCTAAAAGAGTTTGACAATTTTAAAGATATTTTTTAAAAACCCTTTTTCTTTCATTTATATTAATTATAAAATGAAATTAAAACTTTGATTAACTTATTCTAAAATACCAATTATAAATGCCTAATATGGTAAGATGAGTATTTCATTTTAGTAAAGTTAACTATTATTCTATGAAATGTTAACTAAGAGTATGGTGGTTATTTCCATATTTGGGAACTCTTGTGCCTAAGAAAGACAGCTGGATTTCCTATGGGCTCTGGATTCTGTGTGCTACAACATGCTCTCTGTACTGAAGTATATAAAAAATGTTGAATGCACATAGATATGTAGGTGAGAAAAGGAGAGGGATTTTAGTCGATTTTCTGGACATTTTTCCTCGAAATCATACCAAAACTTGGCCAGTGGCATGTATGGGAAACTTCATCATGTCTATAATCTCAATATAACTCAACAAACATTATTACACTCTGTTATATTATACTGTGTTTCATTAAGCAGCATATCTTCCTTTTGAATATGATTTCACCTTGTAGGATTTTCTGTCACTGAAACCACAACAAATGAAGTAATCTCCAGCACTGTCTGCTGTCCACTGTCCACTCACTTCAGAATATTGCCAGGGAATGACAAACACAAAGGAAATTGAAGTTGACATGGCACAGTACAGAGGACCATATGGGGAAAGAGAGTGCTGCACAAATACATGAGCTCACAGAGGACCTGTTAGATACACAATGGGATGTCAGTGGGAAACTACTAGTGCATGCATTTGCTTGTCTGTTTATAAACTTGATTTATTACTTACGTATCATTCTGGCCCTGAATCTGCTTGGATGTATGCATTTGGGTATTTCTCTTACACAAGCAATCTTGAATGATAAGGTATTGCTTGATTTAAAAATAGAAGACACCTTCTCATGGACTGGATAATGCTACTGCATGGGACCAATTCGACAACCAGATGGCTCTGTGTAAATTCATCTGTCAAACTATTGGATTTTAACATTAGTTTTTACATATTTTCTATGACTTCATCTTTGTAACATTTAAAATAGTAAATACTATCTCATCATTTTCCTAGTTACCCATTTTCCCCCATTATTTAAAACTTCTATCTGAGGTCAGAAATATTGTAAGAGTCAGGGAGAGCACTAGAATGTCTACTGTTAGGTAGTCTCTTGCGAAAACTAAAAATGGAAGGACATGAAAGTGGCAAAGGAAGGAGAAATTCTCAGAGGAATTGGGAGGAGGATATGTAGAGTTAATAGGGTCAAAATACATTGGATAAAATTCTATGAAAATGAAAATTTCTTAGTAAATGTTTTCTTCTGGCAACAATCACTCAGCTATTTACATGCTAGAAATTGAATGTTTGAGAATGTTTGCTCTCAGAACAGCTCACAAAATTACATATTAAAATTATTTCATTAACTAGTTAATGTGTATTCCATCAAATATGATTAAATAGATACCATCATCTAACAATTATGATGCTCTAGAAATAGTTGGTGAACAGAAATATGCTATGACATTCTGCTCTGTGCTAGACTGATTATAGAAACTGTTTGACTATTGAAGTGAATACACAATGTCTTATAGACTGGTTAAACATTTGCACACAAGCACTTCCCCCTGCAGTACAGGAGAAAGAATGAGCCTAACATGTTTCTATTTTCTGCTTTAAGACATATTAGAATCTTGCTTGTCAAAAAAAATACTGTACATATATTATTCTTAAACATTGAAGCAAAACAAAGTATCTAGGATATGTATCTGTATTCTACTTAACATTATGAAAAATACTTTAAACGTGTCTTTCTTAGCTTTCCAACTACTTCATTGCACATTTCATTTCCGATTTTCCCTTTGTATTGCCTTTGTTTTGAATCGATGTTCTTTCACAGACTTGTCATCACTACTGCATTTCAAGCTTCCTCTTGTGTCTCTTGCCCATTGAAAAGCTACTTAAACTCAATTCTTTGTCCTGTTCAGTAACAGAGTTTAATTTTTAATGTAATCTTAGCTCTGAGCAAAAGTTACATGACCATTCTCAGTGATCAATGCCCTAGAAATAGATTAGATTTTGTTTAAGATTGCCGGTTTCTGTAGCAATAACTGGAATTAGAAATAAGAATCTCAGCCCAAGTGAGCACAGTATGTATGTGGGATATAGAGGTTGCTGTCTTTGGAACTTTCCATAGCAAGTGTTAGTGTAAAAATAGATGTTACCTAAACTGATTCACAAATGAACTCTAAAACTCTGTCTATGAGTGTCTGTGCAGTAGATCGTGCTGTCTTCATGTGAATTGTGCAAAACCTGCCACAACTTATGCAGCTATCAATCAAGTATTACTTGTGATGTTATGCTACACAAATTGCAAGTAAGAATTTTATCAGCTTGTTTTTTTTTTATTTTATGTATTGCTTTTGATCAAGAGAGTTTACTTAATCAATAAAGTCCTTACCATGAAAGCCTGGGGCACAGAGTTCAGATTCCCACACAAATGCTGGGAAGGAATAGAGCCCATATGTAGTCCTAACACTTAGGATACCAATATAGGAATCTGGTGAGCATGCTAACTATCTAAATTAGCAAGAGTAGACAGCCCTGAGTTCACAAGAGACTTGCCTTAATAAGTGAAGTAGGAAGCAATTGAGAAAGAAATATATCGTCAATTCTAGGGCCCCCAGAAGCATGAGAATATTTGCACAAATGTGTGTCATACACACAAATACACAAAATCTACATATCTTTATTTCCAAACAGGTATACACAGATTGACTAAAGCATAAAGAGCTAGGAGACCAAATGCAAAGGGGGGCGGAGTTTAGAAAACAGCATTTGTCATCTGTAAAGTATCAAATTTCAACTCCAACAAATGCTTTTTCGGCACACTTTGCAGGGTAAAATTCACCTGCAATAAACAGCATGTAAGAGTATAATTCTGACAAATATAACAATCTGGTGCTGTAATCACGAGAATCTAGCAAACATTGTGATGTAAATGCAACAGGAAATCATACATTTCTCTTAGAATGTCTCACCTTTACCTACATTGTCATATACTACAGTCACATGATTCTTAAAATCACTTACTTTTGAATCATTTGGGAAGATATAGTCCATCCTTTTCACATAGACCATGTTAGAATACAGAAGCACCCAGAGATGTGTGTTATCAGTGTGTTGTCTGACTATGTAATTCCAGACTGTTATTTTATTCCTGGACTATAATATCTATAATCACTATGATTCATAATGAATGCATAAGAATGGCCACATTCTTCTCTGACATTTGTATATCATCATGATTGTATTTGTTAAAATAATAGTTATCTTAGAAGGGCTTTTTTGGATACAATTTTCTTAACAAGGAAAAAAAATTTCCCCACACGGAACTGCTACTTACTTATAAGATTACTTTAACTTTCAGAGTTCTAATTTTCCCTGATTATAGCCTACTATTTGAACATAAATTTTATATAGCAGTATGCCACTGTTAGTTCATGTGTATTTAAAACCTACACAGATGCTGAGAAACAGACTGATTCCTGAAGAATTTGTCTATGGTTTCTTTCTTTTATCTGCTTAAAACCTAATCTCAGTGGTCCTCACCCTTCCAAATGCTGCTTCCCTTTAATCCATTTCATCGTGTTGTGGTGACCCCAAATCACAAATTATTTTGTTGCTACTTAATAACTGTAATTTTGCTACTATTATGAATCATAATGTAACTATCTAATATACAGGCTATTCGATGTGTGACCCTTGTGAAGTTGTGACCCACAGGTTAAGAAACACTGTCTAATCTCCTTTTTAAAATAATGACACTGATTTTTAAAAAGTAATTGGTGATTTCAGTATGAGTCTAAAAATGAGAAGTGTTATATAAATCTTCAAAGAATATGTATCTTGCCTCTGAAGGCTGGAGCATGTCAGGTCACAGATTGTCATTATCGTAACCATAGGATATATAATAAACAGATGATATATGGGATTGTTTTTATTTTTGTGATTATTTTACAAATAACATAGACCATGAAAGAAGCTTTTATTTCTCCATAAGATCAATACAAAATAAGCTCATCTAAGAAGTTGAGGTTTCTTGTAAGATCAATACAAAATAGGATCATCATTAAGATAATGAAGCAAACATGCAAATATGAATAGCACTGATTTTTTTCCAAAACCGTTAGCACAAATAATAAAGTGGAAAGTATAATGCTCTCATACAACAAAACTTTGTTAAAGGTACACAATAAATCTCCACAGCTCTTTTTTTCTATATTCTTTGTTTACATTCCAAATGCTTCCCCTTTCCCGGTTCCCCCTCCCCACATGTCCCATAAGCCCTCTTTTCTCCACCCATTCTGGTCCTAAACTTTCTTAAGAGCTAGGTTCTGATTGCCTTCATTTTAATGCTATAATTTCCTTGCAATTAGCCAGTTACATGGAATACCATAACATGGTTTTATTTATAATTTGGATGAGGTACATTAGCTGATCCTTCTGGCCACATTTAGAAAAGTCAGTTTTCAATCTATAGTATTGGTAAGGAAAAAAGGATTGGAAAGCAGAGTCCATCTAGTCAAAGTCTTTTACATAACAACAGAGAGACCAAATTAAATCCTAGAATTCTTCTAAAGTTTGAAAAGAGATAACAGTACATAAGACAGGAAATCTGTTTCTTCATAATCTTGAAATGAACATTCAATTTTACTAATATAAGCTTAAAAAGGAGGATGACTATATAACAAATGAAAGTAAGGTAAAATCATAAAAATTATATTTGCATTACTTCACCTACATATAGATAAATAAGTTAAAAATGTTTTAATCAAAAGCAATGTGTTTACACTTAAATACACTGTTCAAATTCACCAAGCCTCTTTGTACTAAATAGTGAGATGCTTCAAATAGACAGTTTATCCAAGAAGCCGAAGATCAAAGCCAAAAATCCCAATACAAGACACGCGAAATTTTTCTTTGACTTGTGGGCCAGGGCTGCATAAGGGACTCCCAAAACATACAACCTATTGTTTGTACCCTTGGCTCCCCTCCAGAGATGGACAGTGTGGTCATTTGAATAGGTATGGTCACAGAGACTCATGTAGTTGAACATTTGACACATTGGAAGTGGCATTATTAGGAGATATAGCAGTCTTGAAGTACGTATGGACTTAATGGAAGAAGTGTGTCAATCTGGGGGCAGGCTTTGAGGTCTCATATGCTCAATGCTCAATCTTTGCCCAGTGTGGAGCACAGCCTCCTCCTTGCTGTCTGTGGATAAACATGTAGAACTCTTGGCTCCTTCTCCAGCACCACATCTGCCTGCTTGAAGTCATGTTCCCCACCACAACAGTAATGAACTAAACTTTTGAAACTGTAAGCCAGCCCCAATTAGATGTGTTTCTTTTAGGAGTTGCTGTGGTCATGGTGTCTCTTTGTAGCAATGAAACCCTAGTTAATACATAAGGCAAGTCTTTGTTCCTAAAGACACATGCACTTTAGAGACAGACCCAGAGGCCCTTGAGCTGAAACTGACCCAAAGGCCACCCCTCTGAGAACTAGGCTTCATGATATCAGAAGTCTACATGCAAATTTTCAAGGGAAGGGAGTAACAAATGGTTTCATCCAGCTAACTATATTTGATATGAATCCATTAATGACCAGAAGGACATGACATTCTACAGGTGCAAAGGTGGCAAACATAACCTTGGAGATAATTAACAGTTCTCTAATTGGATGTAAATTCAGCTTGACAAAAGTGATCCCAAGACTTGCTAACTACTCATTGATAGAGACATTGTGGTCATTTGAGGAGAATCTAAAGTTATTAACTTACCCAAGCAGCATAATCTATGATCTATAAACATTTGTCCTTGTATACACCAGTAAGGGTAGTTTTTACACTTCCTCAAGAAATCTTCACATTGTAACAGATAGAAACCATTACAGGAAAAAAAAAACATAGCCAATCAAAATACAGAGTTGAAGAGCACAGTCACAATGGATATATCTACAAAATACTCCTGCATCTAAGTCTCAATGAATATTGCAGAAAATGGAGCAGAAAGATTGTAAAAAACAGAGGATCAGAGAGTTGGTGTGAGAATTTATCTCCTTGTAATATCAGAATCTATACACACATGATTCACTGACATGACTACTCAAATGCCCAGTGACAAAAATTTCAAACTTGAGAGGAAAAAGCCCAGGAGGCCTCAATTCCACACAAGTAATTACAGACAGAAACCTTATACAAAGGAATGAATAAAACTGGAAACAGGAGAGGCATCCGTTCCCCAGGAAAAAAAAGCATACTATTAACTTGTCTATTGCCAAATAAAAACATACAACAATTTAGCATTATATATATTTAATAGCTTTAAGCATATATGTAAAAAGAAAAAAAAAATTTAAAGGAGGTCCAGAATGAGGAAGGCAGGGAAGAGTATATGGCAGGATTTGAAGGAGGGAAAGAAAGAAAAAAAGAAATATATTCAGATTATAATCACAAGAATTAATGAAGGACAAGGAGAAGGAGGAGGAGGAAGAGGAGGAGGAAGAGAAGGAGGAGGAAGAGGAGGAGTAGGAAGAGGAAGAGGAGGAGGAGGAAGAAAAGAAAAAGAAGAAGAAGAAGAAGGAGGAGGAATGGAGGAAGAGGAGGAAGGAGAGAGAGAAGGGAGAAGAGAGAAGAAGAGAGAAGAAACCTCTGTGCCACAGAGAAAGTAACTGCTATTTCAGTGTGGCTCTTGGGTCTGTACCTGAAGATATTAAGATTGAAAGTTGATTCTAAAATACTATTTTTCTGCTTTGCTTTCTTCACAAGGTAAAAGGAGAAATAGGAAGGCTGGGCCTAGTGATAATTCATCTCTAATGCTAAATAATTTCTACAACTGCTTATACTCTGTCACTATCTGGAAAGTGAAATTTCTCCCTCTGCATATGGCATAAACTAGTTATCACAGGAATTACTACAATATATGAGTACTGATGCTCATTACTGAATGCCTTTCCTGACATCTGGCTAAGGCATACCACTTATTTGTCTCTACAACATCTGTGACCATACAATAAAACTCTCTGTTCTAAGCCAATGCTTTTACCATTGTTTGTGTATGTTTGTTTGTTTGCAAGGGCAATTTAGAACATTGTATATACAAGTTTTAAAATATCCTTCACATGGGACCCCAAATTTTGGATAATATGAGTCTTGTCAAGTAAATGAGAGAGAAGAAAACTTATGTTATTCTTTAAATACAACTTGAGGTGGCTTGTATTTGCATTATATTTCATGAAAAAATTCTAATTATAAAATATTTATCTGGAACATATGGCTAACTTTTTAATGATCTTGAGTAAATTTTCACGAACCCCTTTTACCTTAGTTAATTTTATCAACGTAAACACCTTAATTACAGAATTTGAGCTCCCTAATGTCATTTGGCAGCATGAGTATTAGTATAATTATTTTTAGTAATCTCATATATTTTGTTTGTAAGAAATTAATCAAAATGTTTCTACCCTTTCCTCTTAACCTGGTTTGAACACACTCATTAATCAATCCCTCTGTATTCGTCAGGGTTCTCCCAAGGAAAAGAACTGAGAGAATGAATCTCTACAGGTAGGTAGATAGGTAAATAGGTAGGTAGGTAAGGAGGTAAACAAACGATAGCTCAATAGATAGATAGATAGATAGATAGATAGATAGATAGATAGATAGATAGATAGATAGACAGATAAATAGATAGACAGATAGAAGATAAATAGAAAAAAACTGGTTTGATTAGAGGGGATTACAGGCTCTAGTCTAACTAATCCAACTGAAAATATAAGTACCTAGTTATTGATCAATTCTCAAGGCCAGATGTCTCAGCTGGTGTTCAATATATGCCACAATCCTGAAGAATGAGGCACTAATGTCAATGAAAGAATGGACTTCCAGTGAGGGTGAAAGATAGTAGGCAGAAAGAGCATCCTTCTTCCATATCCTTTACATGGGCTGCCACTAGAGGGTATGGCCCAGATTAAAGGAGCATTGTCCCACATCAAAAGATAAAGATTAAACATAGACATAGCCATTTCAAATTATTTAATTAAGAAAAAACCCTCACTAATGTACACAGATGTATGGGCTTTAATTCATGATGTTGTCCAGTTTACAATCAAGAATGGCCATCACAGTCTTTAAGGGCAAAACAAACTGTGCCAAAATGTCAGTGGAAATATCATAAGCTTAAAAAAAAAAGAAAAGAGAGAGATTATTAAAACATGAATCAGGTGATGAATGTGTAGGGCAGCTAATTTCTTTCCAATAACCAAAATGAGAAATGTAAAAAACTTGGAAGCTGCAAAGTTGATTAACAAGATTATAATGAGCAACATCTTCAATGGCACCTCATTACAATATACATCTGGTAAAATATCACATCAGTTATAATTAAAATGTATCCTCAAAGAAGATCTCACATAAATATCTTAATGTTGGATTTATCACCCCAGGCCTGGAGGTATTTGTCAGTGTTTTAATTAAAAGAAAAAAACATAGCATACTTTCAACTTACCTTTGTTTCCTTTCATTTTCCAGTGAAGTATAAGCCATTATTTGCTTGCTGAAAATCAAATCAAGAGCAGAACAGAGATTGCTCTTGACCACTGAACCATCTCTCCATTCCATAATTAATTGTAAAACTGTATTGAACTATATTATATTACACAAAACTTCTTTCAATAGAAATGGGTTTTTTCTTTAGTTTTGGGAATATTGCCTAGAGAACAGAATCAAGGGCCCTTTTTTGTTTGTTTTGTATTTGGTTTTAAGCAGAGTTTTCCTGAGTAGCTCTATATGACCTAGAATTCACAACTTCACAAACGGTGAGTTAGATGCAAACACCACCATACCAAGCTACATTTTTCTTTAATTAATATAAAGGATTTTAGTCAGGGTTCGTGTTCTTGCGAACAGCATCATGACCCAAAACCAAGTGGGGAAGGAAAGGATTTTTTTTCAGCTTTCACTTCCACATTGCTGTTCATCACCAAAGGAAGTCAGCACAGGAGCTCATACAGGGCAGGAACTTGGAGGCAGGAGGCAGGAGGCACAAGTGATGGCGGGGTGATGCTTAATGCATTGCTTCCCCTGACATGCTCAGCTTGCTTCCTTATAGAACTGCTAGCCCAGGGATGGTACCACCTAAAATGAGCCCTCCCACCCTTGTTCACTAATTGAGAAAATGCCTAATAGCTGTATATCAGGGAGGCATTTCCTCAAGGGAGGCTCCATTCTCTGTTACAACTCCAGCTTGTGTCAAATTGACACATAAAACCAGCCAGTACATAAAGTTTAATTGAAAATCTCCGAGTACAAAATTTCCTTGCTTTTCTTAGGGTGTAATAATGTTGATCTGAAAGCTATCTCAACTCTTTCCTTCCAGATTTATGATTTATTATACCCAGAAATCCTAAAATAGTGACTATTTCATTTAGCATAATCTCACGTCTATACATCTATGGAAGAATAGATTCTGCAATCTGATCTGGCCAGCACAGTTATCACAATGAATTCATCTATACATTTTTTTTCAATTTTTCAATGATAGCTATTTATCATAGACAAAAGTGTACTGGAAAAGCCAGAAACTATTCCTTCTTCTTTGCTACTTCTGTTCTTATATAACAGTTCAGTAACTGGATGAAGATAAAGAATTTTTCATTCAGAAAAAATTGATACCTAGTGTCAGGTAGTATTCAGTTACAGGACTTTTTATCTGTAAGATGTCAAAACTTTTCCCCCAAAATAATACTATTGATAACAGCTTCATATTGAAATGCAATACATACTCATAATAGCTGAAACATTCCTGAATAAAAAAGAACTACTTGAAAAATCACCATCCCGAAGTTCAAGCTGTACTACAGAGATGTAGTAGGAAAACAGCATGATACCAGCACAAATACAAACATGTTGATCAATAGAACAAAACACCTTTAGCAGATGTACTGAGATGAGCAATAAATGGAACCTCATGCAACTACCTCTGCATGACTAAGGGCACTGTTGTTTGGACAAAATAACAACCTAAAAAACGGAGAAAGACTTTTACTAACTACCTAAGAGAGGATTAATATCAAAAATATATAAAAACAAAACTAAAATAAATCCCACATAGATATCAGTACATATTTATCTGACTAAATACGGGGTACATTTCTTAACAAACAATTATCAAAAGAAGAAAATTGAATGGCTAAGAAATGCTTAAAGAAATGTTCAACAGCTTTAGTAATGAGAGCAAACCTAAACTACTTTGAGATTCAATTTTATATGAGTCAGAATATCATTAAACAAATGGTACCCCATGCTGATAAGAATGTGAGGCAGTGGGAAAACTTGTCCATTGCTGATGAGAGTGCAAACTCATACAACTACTATGCAAATAAATGTCAGTTCCTTGGAGAAATGAAGAATAACCTATGTCAAGATCAAGATATATCACTTTTGGACATATACCCAAAGGATGCTTCACAGAGATATGTGTTGATTATGTTCATAGATACATTAATTACAATATCCAGAAACTAGAAACAAACTAGATGCACCTTTAAAGAAGAAAAGATTAGGAAAATATAATACCTTTACAGAATGGAGTATTATAGTGGTTAAAATGATGAAATTATTAAATGGTATACAGATGGAACTAGAAAAAAAATCATCCTGAACTGGTAACTCAGATCCAGAAAGACCAGCATAGTATATAATTCCTTACATGAAAATATTAGCTCTTAAGTCAATGAGAACTCACCTATAACACATGGAACCTCAGAGAATATGTATAGAATAGTAGACTGGGGAAATGGACAGATCGATTTCCTTAGGAAAAGAAAAAAGGATAGTTAGGTATGGATGGTTCTTGCGAGGGGAGGGGCTGCATCAATAGGATCAATTGTCAAGAGAGTGGAGAGGAGACAAAGAACAGAATATGGGTTACCTCACTTAGGATATTTTCCATATCAAACCATTTGCCTAAAAATTTTGTGAATTCATTGTTTCTAATTGTTGAGTAGTATTCCAGTGTGTAAATATACCACATTCTCTGTATCCATTCCTCCTTTGAGGGACATCTGTGTTCTTTACAGCTTCTGGCTATTATAAATAAGGCTGCTGTGAACATAATGGAGCATATGTCTTTACTGCATACCGGGGAATCCTTTGAGTATATGCCTAGGAGAGGTATAGCAGGGTCCTCCAGAAGTGTCATGTCCAGTTTTCTGAGGAACCGCCAGATGGATTTCCAAAGCAGTTGTACTATCTTTCAGCCCCACCAGCAGACATGGAATGCATTCTCTAATAAGTGGATATTGATTAGCCCAGGAGCGCTGAATACCCAAGGCACAAATTGCATAAAAAATGACTCCCATGAAGAAGTATGGAGAGGGTTCTGATCCTGGAAAGGATTGATCTAGCATTGGAAGGGAATATAAGGACAGAGAAAAAGGATGGAGGTGGTTGGAGAATGGATGGAGAGAAGGTTTATGGGACATATGGGGAGGGGGGATCTGGGAAAGGGGAAATCGTTTGGAATGTAAACAAAGAATATAGAAAATAAATATATTTAATTAAAAAAGAACAGAATATGGGGAAAGAGCTCAAATTAAATGTCATTTGAGGAGTAATATGGAAACCTAAAACAATACTAGCTTACAAAAATATATACATATATGAAGAAGACTTATATGAAGTCATCAAATCAAATTATGAAATTATTAAATGGTATACAGATGGAACTAGAAAAAAATCATCCTGAACTGGTAACAGCTCCTGCTGGCCAGTTCTTGTCACCAAATGAAACTTACAGTGACAGGATTTTGTTACATCTAATTGAGTTGTTGGCCATAATCATCCTACTGGAAGCCCCAAACGACCCAGACTATTGCCAAGACTATACATTGTTCTTCAAAAACCTAACAGCAAAGCCCCATCATTGAAGTTAGCACTGACACAATGCATTTAACACATAAGTTGAGGGTTGGCCAGATGGTGGTGGCGCACGTCTGTAATCCCAGCACTCTGGGAGGCAGAGGCAGGCAGAATTCTGAGTTCGAGGCCAGCCTGGTCTACAGAGTGAGTTCCAGGACAGCCAGGGCTACACAGAGAAACCCTGTCTCGAAGAAACCAAAAAAAAAAAAATAAATAAATAAAAGAAGAAGAAGAAGTTGAGGGTTGCCTACATAGAACATTTACTTCTATGTGCTAGCAATTTTGATACAAGAAGGTGTATCCAAAGGGGAAACATGAACACCAACACAATCACAAACTGTTTAACTGGTAATGGTGTCCTACTTAAAAAGGTTCCACAAACTTATAGGCATGCCCAAGAAATATCTGACTTGATTTAAGACCCACTCCATTAGATGAAACCCTTACCAGACACTGTTTGGGTGATCAAGAATCTGGGATTAGATAGCCTAAGGACCTAGGATGAAACCAAATACTACTGAATACTACTGTTCTTAAGTTTTTACTTTAAGGTTTTTAATTTTTTATTAGATATTATGTTTCAAATGTTATCCTCTTTCCTCACTTCCCCTCCAAAACCACCCTATCCCATTCCCCCTTCCCCTTCTCACTAACTCACCCAGTCCTGCTTCTCTGCTCTTACATTCCCCTACACTGGAGCATTGAATCTTCACAGGACCAAGGCCCTCTTCTCCCAGTGATGTCCAAAAAGGTCCTCCTCTGCTACATATACAGATGGAGCTATGGATCCCTCCATGTGTACTCCTTGGTTGGTGGTTTAGACCCTGGGAGCTCTGGTTGGTTGATATTGTTGTACTTACTATGGGGTTGCAAAACCCTTCAGCTCTTTAAGTCCTATCTCTAACTCCTTGACTGGGGACCCTGTGATCAACTCAGTTTTTGGTTGCTAGCATCTGCCTCTGTATTTGTCAGGCTCTGGCAGAGTCTCTCAAGAGATAGCTATATCAGGCTCAGGTCAGCATGCATTCTTGGCATCCACAATAGTGTCTGGATTGGTAATAGTATATGGGATGGATCCCCAGGTGGGGCAGTCTCTCTATGACCTTTCCTTCAGGCTCTGTTCTACACTTTGTCTCTGTATTTGCTCCCAGGAGTATTTTGTTACCCTTCTAAGGAGGAATGAAACATCCTCACTTTGGTCTTCTTGAGCTTCATGTGGTCTGTGAATTTTATCTTGGGTATTCCAAGCTTTGGAGCTAATATCCACTTATCAGTGAGCATATGCCATGTGTGTTCTTTTGTGATTGGGTTACCTCAGGATGATATTTTCTAGTTTCATTTATTTGCCTAAGAATTTCATGAAATCACTGTTTCAAATATGCATAAATATACCACATTTTCTATTTAAATTCCTTTATTGTAAGACATCTGCATTCTTTCCAGCTTCTGACTACTATAAATAAGGCTGCTATGAACATAGTGAAGAATGTGTTCTTGTTATATGTTAGAGCATCTTTTGGGTATATGCCCAGGAGTAGTATAGCGGGGTCCTCATGTAATACTATGTCCAATTTTCTGAGGAAGCAATGGATTGATTTCCATAGTGGTTGTACCATCTTGAAGTCCCACCAACTATGAATGAGCGTTCTTTCTCCCCATCCTAGACAGTACCAGCCATCATCTGAGTGTTTGATATTAGCCTTTCTGATTGCTGTGAAGTGGAATGTCAGGGTTGTTTTGATTTGCATTTCCCTGATGACTAAGGATGTTGAAGATTTCTTTAGGTGCTTCTAGACCATTTGAGTTTCCTCAGTTGAGATTTCTTTGTTTAACACTGTATCTATCCCATTTTTAAGAGGATTATTTGATTGTCTTGAGACTAATTTCTTGAGTTCTTTGAATATATTGCATATTAGTCCTCTGTTAGATATAGGATTGGTAAAGATCTTTTCCCAATCTGTTGGTTGCCATTTTGTCCTACTGACAGTATCCTTTGTGGTACAGAACCTTTGCAATTTTATGAAGTCCCATTTGTCCATCCTTGATCTTAGAACATCAGTCATTGGTGTTCAGTTCAGGAACTTTCCCCTGTGCCCATGTGTTCCAGTATCTTCTCCACTTTCTCTTCTATTAGTTTTAGTGTATCTGGTTTTAAGTGTAGGTCTTTGATCCACTTAGACTTGAGCTTTTTACAAGGAGATGAGAATGGATCAATTTGCATTCTTCTACATACTGACTTCCAGTTGAAACAGTACCATTTGTTGAAAATGTTGCCTTTTTTCCCCCTGGATGGTTTTAGCTCCTTCATCAAAGATCAAGTGACCATAGGTGTGTGAGTTCATTTCTGGGTCTTAAATTCTATTCCATTGATCTTCCTGCCTGTCTCTGTATCAATACCCTGCAGTTTCTATCAATATTGCTCTGTAGAACAGCTTGAGGTCAGGGATGATTATTCCCCCAGAAGATATTTTATTGTTGAGAAAAGTTTTCTCTATCCTGGGGTTTTTGTGATTCCAAATAAGTTTTCAATTACTCTTTCTAACTATATGAAGAATTGAGATAGAATTTTGATAGGTATGCATTGAATCAGTAGATTGCTTTCAGTAAGATGGTCACTTTTACTCTTAATCCTGCCAATACATGAACATGGGAAATATTTCCATATTCTGAGATCTTAAATTTTTTTCTTGAGAGTCTGGAAGTTATTGTCATACAGATCTTTCACTTGCTTGACTAGAGTCACACCAAGATATTTTGTATTATTTGTGAATATTGTGAAGGGTATCATTTCCCTAATTTCTTTCTCAACCTTTTTATCCTTTGAGTATAGGAAGACTACTGATTTGTTTGCATTAATTTTATATCCAGTCACTTTGCTGAAGTTGTTTACCAGGTTTAAGAGTTCTCTGGACAAAATTTGGGGTCACTTAAGTATACTATCATATCATCAGCTAATAGTGATATTTCAACTTCTTTCTTTCCAATTTGTGTCTCTTTGACCACCTTTTGTTGTCTAAATGCTCTGGCTAGAAATTTGAGTACTATATTGAATAGCTAGGAAGAAAATGGGCAGCCTTGTCTATTCCATGATTTTAGTGAGATTGCTTCGAGTTTCTCTAAATTTAGTTTGATGTTGGCTGCTGGTTTGTCATATTACTCCATATTACTATGTTTAGGGATGTACCTTGAATTTCTGGTCTTTCTAAGACTTTTACCATGAGGGTGTTGAATTGTTTTAAAAGCTTTTTCAGCATCTAATGAGATGACCTTGTGCTTTTTCTTTGTCTTTGTTTATATAGTGGATTATGTTGATTGATTTCCATATATTGAACCATCACTGAATTCATGGGATAAAGCCTCCTTGATCATGATGGATGATGTGTTCTTGGATTCAGTTTACAAGAATTTTATTGAGTATTTTTGAATTGATATTCATGAGGGAAATTGCTCTGAAGTTCTCTTTCTTTGTTGGGTCTTCTTGTGGTTTAGGTATAAGCATAATTGTGGCTTCATAGAAGGAATTGTGTAGTATATCTTCTTTTTATATTCTGTGAAATAGTTTGAAGAGAATTTGTTTTAGGTCTTCTTTGAAAATCTGATGGAATTATGCACTTAAATCATCTGGGTTTCTTTTGGTTGGGAGACTTTTAATGACTGCTTCTATTTCTTTAGGGGTTATGGGAATGTTTAGATTGTTTATCTGAACATCATTTAACTTTGGTTCCTGTATAGGAAATTGTTCATTTCATCCAGATTTTCCAGTTTTGTTGAGGATAAGCTTTTGTTGTATGATCCGATTATATTTTAAAGTTCCTCGGTTTCTGTTGTTATATCTCCCTTTTCAATTCTGATTTTATTAATTTGTATACTGTCTCTGTGCCTTCTGATTATTCTGGCTAAGGATTTATCTATCTTGTTGATTTTCTCTAAGAACCAGCCCCTGGTTTGGTTGATTCAATATAGAACTTTTTATTTTTGTTTCTACTTGGTTGATTTCAGCCCGAGTTTGATTATTTGCTGCTGTCTACTCCTTCTGTGTTTATTTGCTTCTTGTTGTTCTAGAGCTTTCAGGTATGCTGTCAAGCTGCTAGTGCATGCTCTCTCCAGTTCTTTTGTAGGCACTTAGAACTATGAATTTTACTCTTAGCACTGCTTTTATTGTGTCCCATAAGTTTTAGTATGATGTGCATTCATTTTCATTAAATTCTAAAATGTTTTTAATTTCTTCCTTGACTATCTTATCATTGTGTGTGCCTGTGAAATGGAGGCTTTTCCCGGAGATCTCTGGAGATCTCTGTTCCAGCCAGGTGCAAGAGTTCTGGCAATGGGGAGTATGAACATAGAGGAAAAGTAGTTTCCATGGCTTCTGCTCCTGCAGTTGGCCCCAACTCTGTCTCCGCTGTCCCCCAGTGCTGAGTCAGGTCAGGCTGGGCTGACTAGAGGCTAACTAGCCAGTGAAGAGTGTAGTAGAACTTCAGATGACATTTCAGAAGACCAGACCTCTTACCAAGTGTTACAGCTTGTGACAGAAGCTCTAGGAGAAGGACTATGGACTAGTTCTCATATACCTTTAATCTGCATAGGATTCTTATATACAGTTTTGGTGTGGGTCAGGGTCTGCCAACAGGAACTTATCATTGGCCTGGTCTGAGATCTTGCTGAGACAGGCGCCAGGGTCCCAAGGGGCGTGACAGAATCCCTGCCATCCCTTGCAAAAGGAAGTCACCTGCTGGGTCTCCAGGGTTCAGAGCCTGTGTCCAGGATCCAAAGCCTGTGCTCCACCAGGGACCAGAGTGCCTAAGCACAGCTTACTACCCCACATAATTGAGTATGTGGACTTTCCTTTGTTTTTGTTGTTATTGAAGACCAGAGTTAGTCTGTGGTGATCTGATAGGATGCATGGGATAATTTCAGTCTTCTTGTATCTGTTGAGGCCTGTTTTGTGACCAACTAGATGGTCAATTTTGGAGAAGGTACCTTAAGGTGCTGAGAAGAAGGTATATTCTTGTGTTTTACGATGAAATGTTCTATAGATATCTGTTAAATCCATTTGGTCCATATTTTCTGTTAGTTTCATTGTGTCTCTGTTTAGTTTGTGTTCCCAGAATCTGTCCATTGATGAAAGTAGGATGTTCAAGACTCCCAATATTATCTTGTGAGGTGCAATGTGTGCCTTGAGCTTTAGTAAGGATTTTTTATGCATGTGGGTGCCCATGCTGGACAAGGCAATCCAGTAGGAGTGAATGGGTCCCACAAGAAGGCAAAAGAGTCAGAGACAGCTCCTGCTCCCACTGTTAGAATCCTATCAATCACATTAAGAATACTGTTATTTTGTTGTGAAAAAGAAGCTAGTGAGGATATGAAAAGAAAAGGTAAGTTCAGAACTATATTTTAAATGTTTATTGAAAGAGTATTTAAAAGAGAAAGTGAGTTATTCCTAGGAAACTTCTAAAACAGTTACAAAGAAAGTAAGCAGTTACTTAGCCCCAAAATTTTGGCAGCAAAGACAGCATGAATGAGGCAATCTCTATCAGCTGTGGAGATGAGGTTACAATTTTATCTTTTTCATGTAAATAACCAGTTTTATCAACATGATTTATATAGATTTAAAAGCTGATGAGAAAGCAGATTATGTTTAGATTTAGTACATATTTTGTGACAATTAGTAAGAAAAGCACAATATTTTAAAAGGGTCCCACTTTTTGAAAAAATAAGTGGTACATGATTTACATATAGTACCACTTATGTATTCAGGGCAAAGGGCAGAAGGAGCAGCCTGAGGAGATGTGAGAGAAGGAAGGAAAGGATGGTAGGACACAGATAAAGGGCTGCATCTAGGTTTGAAGAGTGAGACAACAAAATGACATAGCCAGGTCCAGATGGAATTGGTTAAAACTATAAACCCAAAAAGTGCAGGGATGTGAGCTCGGTGTTTTCCATAAACACAGAAGCACTCTAAAAAGTTCTGGACACACATTTGACCAGTTAACTCTTCAATTTGTCCTCCTCTTTCCTCAGAATTGTGTTTTAATTGTATGAAAACTCTTATGAGTTCGCTGGTTAATCCATTTACTTAAAATAGATGTAGAAACTAATTGTTCTGACCATATACACCACCACACACTAAAATACCAAACTCCTAAATGTTTTCCAGTTAGAACAGAACTTAACATGGTACAAACCAATGCTTTCCACGTTTGTGTACAAGGCCCATGGTTAACATAGAGCACCTTGTAGATTTAATGGTCACAGAATATAATTTGAACAATATGAATCTACATAATTTTGAAATTGTTTTCTGTTTTCCCATATATTTCTCCCCATGTCATCTGGCAGGAATAATTGAAACAATTTTTGCCTTAGAAATTGATTCACTTTTACTGTTTAATCCCCAAATATTTCCACTTGCTAGAAAATTTTCAATTCAAATGTTTCAATTAATGACCCAGGTTCACATTTATTGCTTTCTTTTCAGTGCTTTCTTTTTTGCAGGCTAGTAAGCCAGAACAAGTTTCCCAGGACCTTTTACAGCTCAAAAATGCTGTAACTCTCTGCAGTAGGTATTAACTATTTCTCTATTGCCAAAATATTTTCATAAGAACTTGGAAGTTAGCATAATTTTACTGGAAAGCAAAGATACTGTATCTATCCAATAAACATATTTTGGAATCTGTCCCAGTGTAGTGCTATCCCTTAAAGCCATAATATAGCCAAGACCCATGAGAAAGACCTTTGTATAAAATGAATTACAATCTGAAGACTCTAATTAGACCAACTTTAAAGGCATTATCCGGATATCTGTTAAAGCATTCACTGTTCTGGCTGCTAAGATGCTTATCATTAGGTACAATAAATGAAAAGCACTCAAATTATCACATTTTTTGAGCTGGAATGTGCCTGAGAGATAAGCTGATATATCCTCTTCAATGTAGAAAAGAGATCTATGGAGTCAAATGATGTAAGCCACTTTTCTATTAAAATTTGATATATGTATGTAGAGTATATAATATCAACTCAAAGGTTCAGGATTATAACAAAATATTTCCTGTAATTGAATGCAAAAAAATAAATCTTGTATAAAATAAAGGAATAAATGCTTATGATAGGTAGATAGATAGATAGATAGATAGATATAGATAGATAGATAGATAGATAGATAGATAGATAGATAGATAGATAGATAGATGATAGTATTTTCCTACAACACTCAATAATTAATTGCTAATCTTTTGGTTTTTGACATGGGAAAGAAACAAAAAAGTTACTGAAAGTGACTTTAAATAAAGAGATTATTAAACATTTTAAGAATCTCACCATATCTACTTTATGAGAAACTTTCATCATTTATCAAAAATCAGGAAAATTTTGTGAGCTTTTCAGGTAAACACCAACTACAAAGAAAACAAATGTTTAAGCCAATTAAGATATTTTCCTGATATGCTCCATGTCAGGAACTGTAATAGATGTAATAGGTGAGTCATGTTAATATAAAAAGGATACTTAATCAGAAAAATTATGGGTAGCTATTTGACAAGATACAGGCAGGTTTTAAGGACATATTGACATATAGGAACAGAAGGAACTAAAAGAAATTTCTTCAAAGAATATTAATTTATTTCATATGAATTTCTTTTACAGTGGTATTTACTTTAGGAATCTTTAACAGCTTGACAGCTGAATAGTATTCCATTGTGTAAATGTAACACAATTTCATTATCTGTCCCTCAGTTTATGGACTTGTGGGTAGTTTCAGGGTTTGACTATTGTGAATTAACCATATTGCACATAGAAGAGCAACTATCTCTTTTTTAAACTAGAGTCCTTTGGGTACATGCCCAAGAGTGGTAAAGCAGTACCTTGTGGGGTAGATTGGTTCTCAGCTTTTTTAAAGTAATCTCCACATTATTTCTTTAGTGTCAGCCCCAGTTTTCACTTCCACCACCAATGAGTAATTGTTTCCTTTTCCTACATCCTTGGCAGTATCTGCTATCATTTGTTTCATTAATCATAGCCATTTTTACTGGGATAAAGTAAAGTAGCAACTTTATCCCAGAAATTTTAATTTGTATTTCCCTGATAAGAAAAAATGTTGAAAACTTTTTAAAGCGTTTCTCAGCTATTTTTATTTCATCTTTTGAGAACTCTGTTTTGTTTTATGCTCCATTTAAAGCTATTAAGTTTAGTTTTTGAAATTATAATATAATTATATCATAATCCCCTGTCCTTCCATCATACCTCTGTCCTTTCCATTTACACTTCCTTACTGATTCAAATTTATGGATTGATTTCATTATGTGTTGTTACACACATATGTATGTTTTTACTTGTGTGTGTATCTATACACATCCTTTTCAATGTTTCTAAATAACATGCCCAAATGATTGGAGAAATGCAGAACCCTTCAACACTCCACAAAGAACCACAAGCAACTAAGGAATGCCAAGAGCAAGAGAAACCATCTCCCAGAGGAAGAGCATACAGATTAGTTATCCAAGGCCAAATTAAATTGGATTATTTGTCTTCTTGATGTTTATTTTCTTTCTTTTGAATTTTGTATATTCTAGATGTTAATTCTTTGTCAGATGTACAATTGGTGAAGAGATTTTTCTTTTCTCTAAGCTGAAGTTTGCTCAAATGCCAGTATCCTTAGTCATACAGAAACTTTTAAGCTTTATGATGCCCTATTTATTATTTGTTGGTCTTAGTGCCTGTGCTGTCATTGTCCTGTTCAGAAAGATCTTCCCTGTTCCTATCACTTCAAATCTATTCTCTAATTTCTCGCCAAACATATTCAGAGTATTGGTCTCATGTTGAGGTCTTTGACTCATTTAGAGTTGAGCTTTATGCAGAATGATAAATATGGATCGATTTTCATTCTATATGCAGTTATTTTGACTAATTACATTTGAGGAAAATGCTGTTATTTCTACAATTTGACATTTGTCTTCTTTGTCAAAAAATCAGTTTTTCACAGGTATGCAATTTTGTTCATGTCTTCAATTTGTCTCCATTAATCAATATTACTTATTTATGCTAATAGCTAATTTTATTACTATTCTTCTGTAGTAAAACATGAAGCCAAGGATAGTGATAGCTTTAGTATATTATTTTCTTCAGAATTGTTTTAACTATTCTGGATTTTAGTTTTTGTTGTTGTTTTTGTTTTCTTCTTCTTCTTCTTCTTCTTCTTCTTCTTCTTCTTCTTCTTCTTCTTCTTCTTCTTCTTCTTCTTCTTCTGCTGCTGCTGCTGCTTCTGCTTCTTCTTCTTCTGCTGCTGCTGCTGCTACTGCTTCTACTTCTTCTCCTCCTCTCCCTCCTCCACCACCAATCTCCTCCTTCTTCTTCTCTTCTTCTCATATGTCTGAGCCACAGTTCCTTCTTCTTACTCCTTCCTCCCACCTTCAAGACTGCCCCCTCCCCATTCATCCCTTCTCACTTCCCTTCAGAAAATGGAAGACCTCCCAGCGATATCAACCAAACCTGCCATATCGTATTACAATAAGACTAGATACATACTCTCTCATATTAAGGCAGTATAAGACAACGAAGTAAGAAGAAAAGGGTCCAAAAAGCAGGTAAAAACAGTGATGCCACTGTTAGGAGTCCCATAAAAAGATGAACCATGAAGTCTTCCTGATTGTCATTTCAGGCTCTATGAGCCCCTATGAGCCCAGGATGTTGATTCTGTGGGTTTCCTTGTGGTTTCCTGGACCTCTCTGCCTCCTTCCCCTTCTTTCCCCTCCTCTTCAGGATGTCTCAAACTCCACCTAATTTTTGGTTATGGATCTCTGTTTAAGATTTCTTTTTTCAATTTTTATAAAGAATTTTGTAGGAAAATTTGAGGGGTTGCATTAAATCATTATATTGCCTTTAGAAGGATTACCATTTTTAGAATATTAATCCTACTGATCCATGACCATTGGATATCCCTTCATTTTCCAATTTTATCTTCACCTTTTTCTTCATTAAGATAAAGCTTTTATTGAATAAGCCTTTTACATTTTTGATTAAAGTTATTCAAATACACACATTTTTGGAGAACTGTGAAAGGTACTTCTTCCATGATGTATTTCTCAGTATGTTTGCCATTTGTATCTAGAAAGGCTATAGATATTTATGTTCAGTTAGTATTCTTGTATGTTTCTGAAAGTTTTATCAACTAATGAAATTTTTCTGTGGAGTTATTCAGGTCTTTTACATATAAAAGATTATCACCCCATGAAACATCAAATGCTACCAAGTAAGCCCCTCAGGTCTAGGACTGTGTAGAATTATTGTTGAGTCATTGACTAAAAAGATCCCATGGGTCCTTTCAAAGCATTAGAGGTTGACAGAACTATTGGTTACCCTCTACAATATAACAGTATATAAGGCTCTATTAATGAAGCTACTCCTTACTTATGTCAATGAATATGAAAAATTATGTTGATGCCTAACTAGAAACGTTAAGCCCAATGAATATCTTTCACTGCACTAGAAGGTACTATACATGTAGGTTAGCTTTTATCATTAGTGTCAGGTAGCTATGAATCCTAGACCATACAGTGACCTACAACAGCAACTTTAGATCATGATATACTATGCAATAGTGACACAAATGTTATTGGAGTACTGAACCAAATTTTAAATTATATTTAGGACCCAATTTATGGGATAGAATCCATCGCTGGCATTGTTAATGATGCCAAGAACCTGAGCCCAGCCAGATTAGTAGAGCTTTAGAGGAAAACCTACAACTATTATTCTGCTAAATGAACGTACCAGTAGTATGACTCCCAATGGCATAACCTAATGATATGCCTTTATCTTACTCTTTCAAATGTCAGAGATCTAGAAAGACGAAGAGGCAGGAGATAGTAAAAGCAATAGCTTCTCAACAACTTCAAGGAAACAGCATCAAATGCCCAGACAACAGGGCATTCGAACTCAGAGAACATGAACTCAGAGACAGCATGAACAAGATCTGAATGAATAAAAGCCAGTCAAAAATCTCAACATATAAAAGAGGAAATGTGGTATATATACACAATGGAGTACTATTCAGCCATTAGAAACAATGAATTCATGAAATTCTTAGGCAAATGGATGGAGCTGGAGAACATCATACTAAGTGAGGTAACCCAGTCTCAAAAGATCAATCATGGCATGCACTCACTAATAAGTGGATATTAGCCTGGAAAACTGGAATACCCAAAACTTAACCCACACATCAAATGAGGTACAAGCAGAATGGAGGGGTGGCCCCTGGTTCTGGAAAGACTCAGTGTAGCAGTATAAGGCAAAAGCAGAACAGGGAAGTGGGAAGGAGTGGGTGGGAGAATAGGGGGAGAGAAGAGGGCTTATGTGACTTTCGGGGAGTGGGGGACAAGAAAAGGGGAAATCATTTGAAATGTAAATAAAAAATATATCGAATGAAATTAAAAAAAAAGAACCAAAAAAAAGAGGAAATGAATATGAAGTCTCACCTCTAATGAAGAAGCTATTTGTGATTGGTTCCTGCTTGTAAAGAAGATATAAACAGAGTTAGCATGACTATACTCAAGGCTGGTCTTGTGTGCAGGAGTCATTGTCCAAAACAAAATGGACTCCATGTGCTTTCTGTGCATTTTCCTTTTGGTTTGGACTTTTGATTCGTTGGTTGGTTGGTTTGTTGGTTTCTGTTTTGTTTTGTTTTTATCTTTGTCCTTTTTTGTTTTATTGGGATTTTAGATTTTTGAGAAAGAAAGAACTTGACATTGTGTGGGTAGGGAGGTGAAAAGATTTGGGAGGATTTGAGGGAAGAGGATGAATGTAAGCAAAGCATTATGTGAAAATTTTAAAATAATTTTAAAATATAGAAGAGTTTAAATCAGTAGCATAATTCTGATACAGGTATGGGAATCATCATCTAGAAACAATTCCTTCTATAAAAGTTGAGGAAATGGAGGATCATCAAGAAAAAAGTTGTACATAATGAAAAAGAAACCAATCTAAATGTGTATTTTTCTTTGTTGCTTTGCTTGGGCTTTATGTTATTTGGTGCATAAGTTCTGCTAGAAATTAAATCCTTTAGGTTCTAATGATGTGCTTTGCCTTTCCCACACTGCCAAATAGCCGATGACACAGTAATCTGTAGGGTACTGTGTGGGGATGAGACTAGGTGTTAGGGTAACAGGTGTGATCTAAGCTTCAGTCAGAGCATGCCATGCAGAGCTTACAGTGCTTAGCTGCATCTATAATTCATTTGCCACATGCTTGGATGATAGTATTCTCTGTGCTCTGGCCTTGTGAATTGGTTTATTTTATTTCATTACTGTTTTTAATAAGTTCCAACTTAGATCATCCCATATTCTTACTTCTAACTTTGCTATATTGTTAAATTCTGAAAAAGATAAAGGCAAATGAGTGATACAAAAGTTTGACCTGGCTTTATCTTTTAGTCTTGGACGTTTCTAAGGTTCTTGTCATAACCTGGTCTAGTTGTTTTTTTTAATCAATCTTAATTATAGTTATTATTGTCCTTTAAAATGTATTAAGAATTATGTGAGTTACCACTAAGAACTGTTATGATAAGTTATCAGTCATTTTTCCTAAACTTTCCTCACAGACTTATTTGTTCATTACTCTAATTTAAGACCTTTAGCTCATATTATATTATCTGCCTGAAACAATTTAAATTTTATGTAGAGTAAGATTCTTTCTGTTCAGATGCTCTAGACACAATGCCAAAATCAGTGGTGAATTCAGAAAGTGAATGATATTCTAAAAAGAAATGTAATCTCCATCTAGTTTGTGGAGGTGACAGAGAAACAAAAAGATAACCACCAGGAAGGGGTCTATGAAGTGGTTTTTAGGCAACACTAACCTAACCATGTACATGAAGCTTAGTTTCCACACCTGCAGACTGAGAAGGCTTCATGTTTCAGAATTCCCACTCCCCATGCCATTCCCTATGCTCTCAGGAAAAAAAAGAACAGAGGTTATGGCACAATACCTTCCTTCCTGTGGCTGTCTCAGTACTCTTTCCTAGCAGTGCTAATATTTCTGTTCTCCACCTAATAACTCTTATTTTCTCTTACTCTATCATTCTTGTACCTCTGTCATCCATTTCCTTGTTGACAGACCAATTCCCTCCAACTTTTTCTCAAGCCAAAAAGTTAATGATGTCTTCCTATACTGTGCTGCTATTAGAAAATATATCTTTGTACCCTAAAAACAGAAATCAACAAAAATAGATTGTGACATGTATATGATGTCTCTGAGAAGAGGATCTGCAACCACATGATTCTTCCTGTGTTAGAACCTGATATCATTTTCATGTTCTAAATTTGGACATAGCTGGGTGCCAGCCAGCATGGAACTAACATTAGGTAATTTTGTGTTTTACCTCTCTTGTAGTCTGATGTGAAGTCTGTGTGTATATGCAATGTGACCCTATTCAACATTTCTATACAGTGACTTACACAAGTCATCCTAACAAAGTACCTTGGCATATTTTCTCCAATTCTTTCTACCATGGAAATGCTTTACTGGGTAACTCTGAGGTGTTAGAAAACATCTGATAAATGCATCACAGAAACAACTTTTAAGGGACAAATGATTCATTTTGACTCCTGGACTTACAGGTTTTAATGCATGACAAACTGTCTCTATCATTCCTGAAATGTGGTGAAGCAAAACACCACCGTGGAATGAAAGCATAGATCAAGTTGTTGACCTCAAGACTGTTAGGAAGGAGACACAGGGAGGCAAAGACACACTACAACCTCCAAAGAAACATCCAAGGGTCCTACTCCCTTGTACTGGACTTTACCTTCTAAGAGCCAATTCAGTATGAACTCATCAATCCATTAACCCATTGATAAAATGAGTGCTCTCAAATTTGAAATACCTCTTAGATACTTTTCCAGCTAACAGCTGGCAATGAAGCCTTCAATAGATAAGCCTTCATAGAAACTTATTCAAATGAAACATGTGGCCACTGAAGATAGGAGGCACAAAAGTAACTAGATCAAATAGAAAGTCATTTAGATTGCATCTGCTTATTTTATTTGTATTTACAAGGGAGCATTACCAGACCTATTCTTGGAATCGACATCATTTCAAATTCCTGGTGGTACTGTCAAGGCCTATTGATTGACCATTTTCCATCCCACTTCTCTGCAAGATTACTTTTTTCTCTCTACAGTATTGATCAGAAGAATCAATTTTACAATGGAGGGAAGGCATCAGACTAAATAGAACTGTGTTCAATTGTTCTTACGCTAAATCTCACTATCTTTTGACCTACCCATTCCTAAGCTAAAAGAGATAATTAAACTTTTTTAAAAAATAGATCTATCCTTTTAGCCTGAGCTGTACTATTGGCTGGGATTTGTAATACCTATCAATGTAACTGAAATAATGTTAATAAACTTTAGTTGGAGGAGAAAATTAGACAAATGAGAGATTAGAGTTAATTATGGCTTATCTGGAACTCTCTTGAGTTTATCAAAGTTTGGTTTTTGCCATTATTTCTCATTAAAATAAAGTTTGCTTTTGTTTTTTCACTTAGAAAAAATTGTCCTATACAATAGAAGTAGAAATTTTGTATATCCCCCATCAAAAAGTGATTTTACTTGAGTAGCAGAATGTAAATTAATTATTTACTCTTCCAAAAACCAAGGCCATTTCGGCATTTCTAACTATATATAAGATAACTTGCAACAGAACTAATTATGACCACTTGAAATAAATGGTATGGCAATAGTATTATTCTACAAATATAATATAATGAATATATTTTATATGCTAAATAATAGCTAAGATCCCTACTATACTGACAAAAATATTTACTTTAAAGATTATAGTTATTTTATCTATGCTTATTGGATTTTAGTATTATTAAGTAAACAATTAGTGGGTCATCCCTAGGAGAGACTAATTCTCCTTCTCTCAGAAGCCATTGGATGCTTGTAGTTCTTTCCTTAGGCAGGAGACCCCATGAGATTGATCCTATTCTTTATCAGTACATTTGTTGCTACTTTCATTGTTTGTGTCTCATTTTGCAGCCATATTGTTGCGGTATGTGGACAGTTTCCTTGTAATTTCTAGGAGACACGATCTCACAGCAGACTCCCTTGTCATCTGGCTCTTCTAACCTTGGTTCTCCATGCTCTGCAATGTTAACAGGAGTATTGTTAAATATGCATCCATTGAGGTGAACCCCTCATATTAAGTTGGTCTCTGCCTTCATTAAGACGTGTTGTGCTTTTCTTTAGCGGTTCCCATTAGATGCAAAGACTTTCTTGGTGAGGATTGAAAGCTAAACTTATTCTGTGGACCCTGAATCATGTACACATTAGCAACACTAAACAAGCCAAGGAGTGTGTGTGTGTGTGTGTGTGTGTGTGTGTCACAATAATAACCAAAGGAAAAAGGAACCCTCAATTTAAGAGGGAATTAGAAAAAGGGAAACAGTATCTTCTTAAAGTAAATTGCATTTATCCCTCAAATGCATATGAAGTTTTTTCACATTCATGATAAGATTTATTTGGCCATAAATAAATAAATAAATAAATAAATAAATAAATACTTGTATTGCTTTGGATGAGAATGCCCCCCATAGAATTCTGTCTTTATTAGGGTTTTATTGCTGTGAAGAGACACTGTGACTATGGCAATTCTTATAAAGAAAAATATTTAATTGGTTCTGCTTTATAGTTCAGAGGTTTGGTCCATTGTCATCATTGTAGAAAGCCTAGTGACAGGCAAACATAATGTAGGAGAGGTAGCTGAGATTTCTACATCTGGATCTACAGGCAGCAGGAAGAGACAGTAGACCACTAGGTCCGGTTTGAGCTTCTGAAATATCAAAGCCCAACTACACCCTCATTGAGACATTTCCTCCAACAAGGCTACCTCTTCCCTAAGGCCACATCTCCAGTAATATTACTCTCTATGAATCCATAGGGGCTATGCATTTTTTCATTCAGACCATAACAGTTTATATGTTTGAGTTATTGGACTACAGTTACTGGAACTGTTTGGGATGGGAAAAGAACTATGGCTGTAGTGGAATAATTGTAGACTTTTAGAAAATTTGTGTCACTAGGGGTGAATTTTGAGGTGTCAAAAGTTTATACTAGAATCAATATCCCAATCTCTTCCTGCAACTGCAGATCAGATATAATCTCTCAGATACTTGCCAACACCATGTCTGTCTGCCTGACCCCATTCTCCTCTATGGCGATGATGATGGCCTAACCCTCTGACATTCTAAGCAAGTACCCAATCAAATGTTGCATATATTGAGTTGTCTTGGTCATGGGGTCTCCTTATAGAAATAGAACAGTATCTAAGGCAATGCTATATTCAGTACTATATTTCCCTCTTGCCCAGTGTTGCATATATAAAAGGTATATCTTAAAATTATGAAAAACATATGTCTTCTTCTAGAACTTTTGAAGTTCAGACAGGAGGATTATTGTAAACTTATAACCAGCCTGAATTATATGGGCCACAGAGTGAGATGGTATGTTTCAAAGACAAAACATAAATCTATATTGAGGATGCAAAAAAAAATGTTATCTGTAGCTACTATAAATTCAAGGCAAAATATCTACATATATTGGATAGAATCCATTAAGCTTGTTTATTTTTCATATAATTCTTTATTTGAAGATTACAGGAAACATAAGTGGTACTTTTGTAACTATTTTGTACAAGTCACAGTTCCCATTAGGCTTAGACTTGATGAGATTTGCCTTGCCTAGGAGCAATTATGACTTATGCTTCATTGTGGTTTCTTTATAAATAACCTCACTTTACAAAAGTGATTCTTGACATTAACACAGTAGATACTTTGTGTGCATTGTAAATCATGCCCTACCCACCTTTCACAAGCCAGACTCCAACAATCACTCCAGAATTGATTCAGAGATAGCATGGAGCTGAGGGCAACGGTGAGCACTTCAACCTCCATGATGTGGTGGTGACATTTGTAAATTCTTATCTATAGCCATGCCATCAAAATAAAGAGAAGATGAAAGAGAGAAGGAGTTAGGGAGGGCAGGAGAGAAGGAGGGAGAGACAGAGAGAAAGAAAGAAAGAGCGAGAGAGAGAGGAAGGAAGGAAGAAAGGAAGGAAGGAAGGAAGGAAGGAAGGAAGGAAGGAAGGAAGGAAGGAAGGAAGAAGGAAGGAAGGAAGGAAGGAAGAAGGAAGGAAGGAAGGAAGGAAGGAAGACAGACAGGAAGGAAGGAAGAAGAAAGAAAGAAAGAAAGAAAGAAAGAAAGAAAGAAAGAAAGAAAGAAAGAAAGAAAGAAAGAAAGAAAGAAAGAGGCGGTGGTGGTGCACACCTTAAATCAGAGGCAGGTGGATTTCTGAGTTCGAGGCCAGCCTGGTATACAGAGTGAGTTCCAGGACAGCCAGGGCTACACAGAGATACCATGTCTCAAACAAACAAACAAACAAAAAAAAACTAGAAAGATAGAAAGAAGGAAGGAAGGAAGGAAAGAAGGAAGGAAGGAAGGAGGGAAAAGTGCTCTCTGATCAATATAGTACATCCAGTCTTTTCTATTCTCCCCTCTCCTATAAAGCAGGCTCATGTGTAAGAATATAACCAAGACCACAAGCTGCCTCAAATGATCTCTTCCTATTTTGTCACTGTCTATTGGTAATGTCCCTTTATCTGGCATAGTCAGCAATTTCTCTATAAATCTGATTACTTCTCAGTCTTGCTTCAGTTCTTGGCTATGCATAGGCAATGAGAATCAACTCACATTGTTGCCATGGAAGTCAATTTTATAGCCTCTAATCCCAAGTGGCAACATATACAAGAAAAGGTTGATTTCTCTACCCTATTTTTAATCTGTTGCTATACAATTTGTGTATTGCCTAGGTGTTGTACAGATTTAAAACCCACCAATGTTCAGACTGTAGACTGGAGAAAGAGATCAGACTGGGATTATGCAAAATTTACAAATTCTGATAGAATAGTTTGGTTTTCCTAATTTGGAGAAGATAACTGTCAGGATTCTACCCTGCAGTTGGCCTTTCTGATGCTTTTGGAGGTCTACACCCAGCCACTGGTTCAACTAAACCTTAGGAGACAAAGACAGTATTCCGCCAAACCAGAACCGGGAAGTGGGAAGGGGTGGGTGGGAGGACAGGGGGAGAGAAGGGGGCTTACGGGACTTTCGGGGAGTGGGGGGCTAGAAAAGGGGAAATCATTTGAAATGTAAATAAAAATATATCGAATAAAAAAAAACTTGGTCAAGGAAGAAAGAAAGAAAAAAATTAAAGACTTAAAAAAAAAAAAAAGAAGTGTTCTTTAGCAGAATTAATAGTAAGCTCTCCGAAGATGAGCTACTTCCAGCCTATTGCATTAAAATAAAAATGGCTGTTGTCTTAGAGTTTAATTACTGTGAAGAGACACCAATATCAAGGCAACTTTTATAACGGCAAACATTTAATTGGAGGCCAGCTTACAGTTTCAGAGGTCCAGTCCATTATCATCACGATGAGAATCATGGCATTTTGCAGACAGACTTTTGGTGCTAGAGAAGCCAAGAGTTCTACATCATGATTCAAAGGCAGCCAGGGGGAGGCTTTCTTGAACTCTGGGCATAGCTCAAGCATAGGAAAAGAATTCAAAACCTACCCCTATAGTGACATACTTCCACTAAAATGGCTACATCTCTTCGAAGAAGAACATACCTCCTTATAGTGCCACTTCCTATGGACCAAGCATATTCAAGCTACCACATCTATGTTTTCTGATATTTTACTTTATAACACTTAAAAGAATCTTATTATATGATAATGACAAAAAGCTCTATTCTGAAAAGTATAAGGTCAGGTATGCCCTCTCTATACTGCTTAAATTATTTTGAAATTAACAATGTCATATATTTAAAGCAAAAATCTATCCTTTGTTTGTGACCTTGTCCTTCCTTGGCCTGGTATTTTGATTCAAGTTTTCATTTGAACTTTAATGATGGAAAGATCAACAAACTGATTTAAAATATCTATGGTGTGCTCACCAGCTGCTAGTATAATGCCTCACAGGATAAACTCGACTTCCTCAGTCATACCTGGGTCATTTTCTTGACCTTGCCAAACACATGGGTCAGTCATTTTGAAGAATCTTCAATAAATATTAAACTTTGTAAAATTATAATTTATTTTTGAATTCAGCATAATTTTGCTGAACTTACTAGAAGATATTATGAATTTTTATTTCTATGCTTTTATGACTTCCTATCTAAGAAGTCATTTGACCTTGTATGATGATAGAAAAGATAATTAATTTTTCTGTATCTTGTCAAGTTTTAAACAAGAGAAACATATGAAATCAAAGTACATTGTATCTTTAGTACAAATTAACAAAGTGGAAAGATTCAAGATACATGCTTCCATAAAGTAGAAGTTGATCAGGTATATTAAAAAGGTCTGCTCCAAAATACCCCAGTGCCTTGTGTGCAAATCCAAAAAATGTAGGAAATGTTGTATTTTTATAAAGTACCTCAATGAGGAACAACACAGCAGCAAGGAACAGGATATTGTCTCTTGTTCTTTCTATCTATCTTTCTTTGTTTGTTTGTTTCTTTTTTTCTTTTTTTTTAAATTTATTGATATATTTATTTACATTTCAAATGATTTCTCCTTTTCTGGACACCCACTCCCCGAAAGTCCCATCAGTCCCCTTCCCTCCCCCTGTTTTCCCACCCAACCCTTCCCACTTCCCTGTTGTGGTTTTGCCCTATACTGCTTCACTGAGTCTTTTCAGAACAAGGGGCCACTCCTCCGTTCTTCTTGTACCTCATTTGATGTGTGGATTATGTTTTGGGTATTCCAGTTTTCTAGGTTAATATCCACTTATTAGTGAGTGCATAACATGATTCATCTTTTGAGTCTGGGTTACCTCACTTAGTATGATGTTCTCCAGCTCCATCCATTTGCCTAAGAATTTCATGAATTCATTGTTTCTAATGGCTGAATAGTACTCCATTGTGTATATATACCACATTTTTTGCATCCATTCTTCTGTTGAGGGATACCTGGGTTCTTTCCAACTTCTGGCAATTATAAATAGGGCTGCTATGAACATAGTGGAACATGTATCCTTATTACATGGTGGGGAGTCTTCTGGGTATATGCCCAGGAGTGGTATAGCAGGATCTTCTGGAAGTGTGGTGCCCAGTTTTCGGAGAAACCGCCAGACTGATTTCTTTTCTTTCTTTCTTCCTTTTTTCCTTTCTTCCTTTCTTCCTTTCTTCCTTTCTTCCTTCCTTCCTTTCTTTCTTTCTTTCTTTCTTTTTGAATTAATCATTTTATTCATTTACATTTCAAATAATATCTTCCTGGTTTCCTCTCCATAATACCTCCATCCTATCTCCCCTTTCTTCCCTCCCCTTTGTCTTTATGAGAGTGTTTCTGCACCTTCTCCTGCCTCACTTCCCTAGCACTCCCCTATGCTGGGGCATTAAGCCTCCACAGGACCAAGAGCATCCCCTCCTATTGATGACAGATAAGGCCACCCTCTGCTACATATGTATCTAGAGCCATGGGTCTCTACATGTATGCTCTTTGGTTGGTAGTTCAGTCCCTGGGAACTCTGGGTGGTCTGGGTGGTCATTCATATTGTTCTTCCTATGGGGTTTCAATCCATTCAGCTACTTCAGTCCTTCCGCCAGACTCCCATTGGGGTTCCTGGGCTTAGTCCAAGAATTGACTGTGAGAATCTTCATCTATATTAGTTAGGTGCTGGCAGAATCTATCAAGGAACAGCCATACCAGGTTTCTGTCAGCAAGGGCTTCTTGGCATTATCAATAGCATTGGGGGGTTGGTGTCTGCAGATGGGATGGATTCCTAGGTTGTACAGTCTCTGGATGGTCTTTTCTTCAGTCTCTATTCCATTTTTTTGTCCTGGCCTTTTCTTTGGACAGGAACAATTCTGGGTTAAATATATTGAGATGGGTGGATTTTAATTGTCTCATTGGTCTACAGTGCTAGGAAATTTACATTTAAAATTATGCACATAGCCTCACATATGAAAGCCTATGCATGTGCTTAGGTGTATGAACATGTGGAATCCTAAAGGTAAACTCAGGGACCATTCCCCAGGAGTCATTCTCCATGATTTTGTTGTTCCTTTCCTGAATCCTTGACATCACTTATTAGGCTGACCTAGCCAGCCAGTGAGCCCCAAGATCTCCCTGTCTCTTCCTTTCCAGCACTGGGGTTACAAGTATGAACTTCCATGCATCATTCTTCATAATGGTTCTGGGGATCAATCTCTAATGGTCATGCTATGTAACTCAGCACTCTCCCTCTAGAGCCTTGAATATCAATTTTTCATAAATAATACATTTAATAACTCATAAAGTCAACATAAAAATATGCTTCCTAGACATTTATTAAAATAATCCTTCATCTAGAAGCTACTGTTTTCTTTTCCCAGTTTTCCAGGCAATGATTTATCTTTTCTGGGTCTGATTTTGTATTTCCGTTTTTGAAGACCACCAAAAAATCTGTAACTCACTACCCTTCTTCTCCAGTTCAAAATAATAAATGATCTGCTTTCAATGCCAAGTACTTTATCAAGTTTACCTCATAGGATAGTCTGTCCAGCAAAAATTGCATACAAGGCCACAGATAATAGGTTAGCATATAAAAATCCCAGATATTTCATAAATAAGGAGAATATCTGCTGCGGGGAATTTTCAACACATCAGCTGTTTCATAGTTTCCTCTATTTGAATAGTAATTGAGGTCAAGAATGAAGGGAATGTATTGAAGATAAAAGATAAGTTGTAAAGTTCAAATGGATAAATTTCTCCTAAGTGTTGCTAGATAGCTTAATCAACAATGTAATTTGCTTGGTTTATTATTTATGACAAGCTTACTTAGTGAATGTAAAAAATTCAGTAAGCAGGTAAGCTGGGTGCAGATATTTCAGAACTTGGTGCTGTCTTTGAAACTTTTCCCTAAATCTAACATGATTCTGATAAAAGTTTATTTTTGCAATACAATTATAATGGAATGAATTAAAACAGGTAAAAAATCACAGTCGGCTTCTCTGCTTGTTTCTCTTACAAGTGCTATGAGTGACTTATCCGTTAAAGGGAAAGTGAAAAATGAGGGTGCTGCCCCACCTAGCCTTTAGTGCGTAAGTCAGTCATGATGCTGTCAGCTGGGGCAGTCCCAAGCTAAAGCAAAGAGCAGGCCCTTGAGAAGCAGTCGAGCAACCCAAAAGGAGACACTAATGCAAAAAGAAGAAAACATCACAGGGAGTTGACCCCAGTGTGTCAGAAGAAAACCCTCAACTCAGGCCATTGCTTCACATGGGAAGGCAATACGTTGTACACGGTGAGGAGGTCATTTGTGCAAGAGGGAAGCTTGGTGAGGAGTGCTGAGGTAGGGTGAAGAGGATGTCAGTGTGATACTATGTGCATACTACATGGTACTACGGGCAACAGTCGAGTCTGAGCAAGACAGAAATGGCCTCTGTGAGGATGCTGAGGAAAGACCTGACAGAAGAGACCAAGGAAAGCCCCTACACTTTGAAGAGTGGTTCGTATGTTAATTCAGAGCTAGAAAAGAGTAAGAGAGTTGTTAGAAGGGAGGTCCTATAATGGGCTAACATTGTCCATGTGCAACACAGGAAAGCTGAGTGTGGTTTGTGAGAATCTAAGCAGGTGTGAAAGGGTGATCCACTGTAACTGACCGGCAGAAAGCCCTTTCAGGGCCCACGAAGGTAAATATATGTATGAGCAAAGACTGATCATCTGTCTTTGTTTGTGAGAGCTTGGTCTGTGACCTGTAGAGGACAATACTTTGAAGAAACAAAATGATAGCATTAATATTAGACTTGTTATACTGCTCAGTTAAAATAAAGAAGCCCAGGAAAGAGAACAAGAATTATGATCACTGTTGAAGATAACAGTTACAAGCATGAAAAAGAGAAAACAAGAATGAATCCTGTGGTGGTAGATCTCAGAAGGAAGGGTCAGCATGAAATTATTGTTTTCAATGTACATAAATATAGAAGTGACTATATAAATATGCATGTATGTGAAATTCCCACTGATAAAAGTTAGAAATGGTGTTATCTCACTAGCAACTATTAGCCAAATATAACCTTTCAATGATCAGTCTAACTAAATGAAACTAAGGCTCTTTAGAAAGATAACTGATCACAGGGTAAGGTCAAAGAAAGTGCAAGATTAAACTGAAATACTTGCTATACCAAACTGCATGATAGTATTTAGAGAAGACAAGGAATATCAACGAATGTAGGGCACAGCTTGAAATTGCGCTGCTAGTAGACACTGACGGTAAAAAAAAAAAAAAAAATGGATGGTTAGAAATGATGAAGTTGTACTATACCAAAATAGAACCCATTACTCCATATTGGTGTAAATAAGTATATAAACTAAGATTGAAGAAATATACATAGTTCCTAAGGACCTGGTGAGATAAGCAGAAAATGCATACACTACATCTCCTCAAATGACCAAACTGCATGCCTAAATCATGTTTTGAAATACTCTATATTATATGGAAAAGTGCCTTTTCAGATTTGATTAATTTTACTAAACAGTTGATCTTTAAAAACTTAGCAGTTATCATAGGTTTCCTGGGTAAGAAAATCATAAAGATTATAAAATTACAAACAAATGCTTTCTTATTGACTCTGAGAATGAATGGCCCTGAGTGTTTATGGAGTGGCTAGAGGACTCTGAGAATTTTTCTTCCACCTTGAGAATATTGCAAGATACTTGATCACTGTGAAAACAGTGATTGTGTTGTAGAGATGGCTGAGTTGAATAAGCCAGCATGAGCTCAGAAAAATAACAATCAAGGGTGAGTATTCACTAGTAAATCTCAGAGGCTAAAATAGTTTAGGACCAGATAAGATTGTACAGAAACTAGAAGCTTCTAGTATAAGCCTAGGTTAGAAGAGAGGCAGTAATTCTTGGAGACAATTTCATACAGGAGAATAAAGGTTACTTTTTACATGAGAGAATTCCATATATGTCTATATGTCAGTATTTATGTGGATGTGTGTATTCATGATAACTTATCTAAATACATTAATATACATACATATTCGACTAGTACTAATATAATTTCTAATGTAATTTTCTAACTTCTGACCTAAAAGGAGAAGAGCTTGACTTAAAAACTTCTGAAGTTTCTATCATTTAGCACAGTTTCTTTTATGCATCCAACTTTTGCCTAAACCATATTATACTATGTTTAAACACAGTAACATGGATATCAAAATATCACATTAAAATAAAAATTACATTTAAATATATTTTACTTTAGAGGATTCATATAAGCATTAGACCATATTCTTCCCCCTGCCCATTTTCTTCTATATCTCCCCTCCTTCCTACCCATCTGTGGTGGTTTGTATATGCTTGGCTCAGGGAGTGGCAATACTAGGAGGTGTGGCCTTGTTGAAGTAGGTGTGTCATCATGGGTATGGGCCTTAGACTCTCACCCTAGATGCCTAGGAGGCAATGTTCTGCTAACAACTTTCAGATGAACATGTAGAACTCTCAGCTCCGCCTGCATGATGCCTACCTGTACACTGCCATGTTCCTGCCTTGGTGATAATGGACTGAATCTCTAAACTTATAAACCAGCACAAATTATATATTGTCCTGATAAAAGTTGAATTGTCCATAGTGTCTGTTCACAGCAGGAAAACCCTAAAATACTACCCAATATCATTTTTTGTCTCTCTTCAAAAACAAATCAGCACACACACACACACACACACACACACTAAAGAGAAAGAGAAAGAAAGGAAGGTAGAGTAGAAGAAAGGAAGGAAGGAAGGAAGGAAGGAAGGAAGGAAGGAAGGAAGGAAGGAAGGAAGGAAGGAAGGAAGGAATGAGGGAGGGAGGCAGAGAGGGAGGGAGGCAGAGAGGGAGGGAGGGAAGGAAGGAAGTTAGGATGGAAGAAAGGAAGGAAGGAAGGCAGGCAGAAGGAAGGAAGGAAGGAAGGAAGGAAGGAAGGAAGGAAGGAAGGAAGGAAGGAAGGAAGGAAGGAAGGAAGGAAGGAAGACAGACACAAAGGTATCTTATTTATGTTGGGTAACTGTTCCTGAGTACTGAATCTACATGAAGAAATATATAAATATCCAGTGTCACTTAACTGAAGATAGCTGATCTTTCTATCCCAGCAGGTGTTGATTACAAGTAGCTTCTTGGCTAGAGGTAGGGTGTTGTGTCTACTTGCCCTCCTCTGTGATGGGATTTTTGTCTGGCTTTAGCATCTACATTTTTTGTTAGTTGTCACAGACTCACAGATTTCAAACATGCACTGACCCTTTTGCCTCTCAACCACAACGTTTTAAATGTGTGTTTTTTAAAAAAAGAATTTTTAAAATATAAATGAAATATATATATAATATATATAAAATATAAAATGAAGAATAAGTCAAGATAACAAAATTCAAGATAAAATGCAAGTCTTCCTGAAAGATATGAAAAAATGAGTTAAATTGGCTCAGGTATCAGGCAATAAATGAAGAATTTAGGATACATCATCATATTGTGCTCTATGCAACACTGGAGGTGAAATTTATTCTTGAGACTGTGTTACATGACAGCTGTGTTGTGGGATTCAAGGACACTGGCCATAATCATATTTTTATTAGATATATTCTTTATTTATATTTCAAATGATTTCCCCTTTCCTGGTCTCTACCCCCTGAAAGTCCCATAAGCCATCTCCCCTCCCCCATCCCCCAATCAGCCACCTTCCATTTCCCTGTCCTGGTATTCCCCCTACACTGCTGCATAGAGCCTTTCTGGGGCCAGGGGCCTCTTCTACCTTTGATGTCCAACAAGGCCATCTGCTGCTGCCTATGTGTACATATCAAATGATGCACAAGAAGAAGGAAGAACAAAGTATTGATACTCCGGTCCTTCTTAGAAGGGGAACAAAATACCCACAGAAGGAGATGCAGAGACAAAGTGTGGAGCAGAGACTAAGGAAAAGACCATACAGAGACTACCCAAACTAGTGATATATCCCATATACAGTCACAAAACCCAGACATTATTATGGATGCCCACAAGTACTTTCTAACTGGACCCCGAAATAACTGTCACCTGGGAGGCTCTACTTGTGCATGACTAATACAGAGGGGGACACTCTCAGCCAGCCATTGCACTGAGTACAGGGTCGCCAATGGGAGAGGTAGAGAAAGGACCCACAGACCTGAAGGGGCTTGCAGCTCCATAGAAGGAACAAAGGTATGAGCTACCCAGCACTCCCAGAGCTTCCAGGGACAAAAACATCAACCAGGTACTACCCATGGCTCCAGACACAATCATATTGTGTAGAAAACTTCGAAGCTCTCAGCATTAGCCTTACTTTCTATGTGCATATGTAAGAACTAAGAGGAGTGGAGAGAGAGAGAGAGAGAGAGAGAGAGAGAGAGAGAGAGAGAGAGAGAGAGAGAGAGAGAGAGAAACTATTTTAACAAATTTGAGTTATTAGGAAGATTATATGTCAAACCTCAGAATAAAACAAAGTTTTTTCTATAACTGAGTCATATAAGAAATAAAATTATGCATTATCCCCAAAAGGCTGTGTTCTTTCAGACACTGAAGCTACCTGGTTAGATAAGAGCTATAAACCTCTTGGATCTTAACAAAACAAAGATACAAGAGGTAAATTTTTAGCAGAATTATGAAAAGCCTAATTTGACAAAGGATTTCCCAGCTACATTTAGTAACTTGATATTAGCCAATTCCTGAAAGCAGAGATTAATGCCAAGAAATACACCAAAATCTTCGGCTTTGCAGAAATGCTTCCTTTTTGACACTTCTTAAACACTAGTCTGTCTGAAGGTGCATGAACTATGTCAAGAAGTTCAGGACAAAGTCTGTGAATAGAAATTCACAATTTCTCTTTAGCATTTAAGACACAAATAATCACAGACAAAGAATATTGGCTCAATCTTTGAGTGGATGTGCTTAAGAGATTACATAAGTCATTTACCATCTGTAAAAATTGTGTGGTAATCTAAAAAAATACACCAGGTCGTATGGATCTTGAGAGAGCATCTTAGGCTTTCAGTAAAAATAAAAGAGAATATAATGAAAATTTACACTCTGTCATATTTACTGAAATATAATTCAAAGCACAATCTAGTTACCATTTTTATTATGGCTAAATGATCAGAGTATAAGATCTTTATCCTAACCATTTGCATTACACATGGCTATATGTGCAAGATTCTCACTGCTGTGAAATAGCATCAAATCATTGGGTCTTGCAGAACTAAAATTAGGTACCTGTTACATGGAAAATCTCTATTGTTTTCTCAGACCTTGGAAATGATCATGCTATTTTCTCTATGTATGTTTTTGCCTACTTTAGATATCTTATTAAAAGGAATAAAACATTATTTTTCCTTAAGTGACTAGAGTATTTTATTTACGCTACTGTTCTTAATGTCAAATAATCATGGAGTTCAGGCAGACTTTAACACTCTTACCTAGTTTTAGGTACTCAGATAAGTATCTATAAGAATATATCAACAAAACATATTAGGTAGTATGTGGCCACCAAAAAGTGGTCAAAATACATTTTTGGAGCATAGTCCTGAACTCAGTATATAGACAAAGCTGGTCTCAAACAGAAATTGGTCTGCCTCTGCCTTCTTAGTTCTGGGATTAAAAGCATGTACAAGTATTTTCATCTTAGAGGTCTTTATGCTAGAATGAAAGTATTTTAGCAACTGATCTCTCTCCTCCTCCTGTGTGTGTGTGTGTGTGTGTGTGTGTGTGTGTGTGTGTGTGCCTGCACATGTACATGTGTGTTCATGTATATGGCCTGTATGGGGGCTCATGTGAGTGTGGGCATGTGTGTAGCGCATGTAAATAGTTTCCACATTTTAAACACAGATAAATACATCACATTTTCCCTCATAAGGCACATATCAATGAACATATGTATTGCTTCCATCCATTAGTAACTGTGACTAAGGATGCTGCTGTGGACATAAGTAATTAAACATTTCTTTGAGATCTAGTTTTGATTTTTGTTTACATATCCCAGAAGTGGGATTTCTCAGTCATATGTTCATTCTATTTTTTAGTCTTGAAGAATTTTCAGGCTGTTTTCTAACTCTGCATCAGTTCATAATCTTACTAAGAGCACACAAAAGTTCTTACTTTACTGTATCTTGACAAAATTTCCCTATGTTGTTTTAATAACAGCTATTCTGATCAGTATAAAGTATAAATTAGTATTAATAAAAAAGGATAAATGTTTAATGTTGCTAGTAGATGTTACATTAGTTAAAATTTTATATATAATAAAAAACATTAAATATTTCTTGGCATGAATAAGGCTAAATTGCTTTGGAATGGAGGAACTTTAGCCATCATTAGGTTCAGAAGGGTGGGTCATTGGCTAGTTTAACATTCTACTATTTTACTACTGACTCTACTCAGTTCAGGAAGACTGTAGCCCTACCTGTTGTTGGTTACTCTGGTAAGTATGACCACACCAGTTGCAGTAAGAGAAAGGGGGAAAAGTGCTTATGTTCTATAAGAATGTCTCAAGAAAACAAATTGCATAGTATGTGACCATCAAAAAATTTTCAAAATACATTAACAGCATGAATGTAAAATTCTACCCTGTGGGAAGTTCTGTGCTAGATTTTTCAGAACTTATATCATCGTTTATTTCATTTTCAAACATGACTGATAACAACTTATTATTCTTAAATCTTTTTTTCCCTCACTGGAGAAACAAACCTCTTTTTATTTTTTTATTTACATAATTTGCATTTTATTTTTTTCCTTTATTTTTTATTCAATATATTCTTTATTTATATTTCAAGTGATTTTCCCTTTCCTGGATCCTCCTCCCTGAAAGTCCCATAAGCCTTCTTCCCTCCCCCTCTTCCCCAATCCACCCCTTCCCACTTCCCTGTCCTGGTATTCCCCAGACACTGCTGCACTGAGGTTTTCCAGGACCAGGAGCCACTCCTTCCTTCTTCTTGGGCATCAGTTGATATGTGCATTGTGTCTTGGATATTCCAAGCTTCTAGGCTAATATCCATTTATCAGTGAGTGCATACCATGAGTGTTCTTTTGAGACTGGATTACCTCACTTAGGATGATCTTCTCCAGCTCCATCCATTTGTCTAAGAATTTCATGAATTCATTGTTTCTAATGGCTGAATAGTACTCCATTGTGTATATATACTACATTTTCTGTATCCATTACTCCATTGAGGGATATCTGGGTTCTTTCCAGCTTCTGGCTATTATAAATAGGGCTGCTGTGAACATAGTGGAGCATGTATCCTTATTACATGCTGGGGAATCCTCTGGGTATATGCCCAGGAGTGGTATAGTGGGGTCCTCTGGAAGTATCATTCCCAGTTTTCTGAGGAACCGCCAGACTGACTTCCAGAGTGGTAGTACCAGCTTGCAATCCCACCAGCAGTGTTCCTCTTTCTCCACATCGCTAGCACCTGTTTTCTCCTGACTTTTTGATCTTAGCCATTTTGACTGGTGAGAGGTGAAATCTTAGGGTTGTTTTGATTTGCATTTCCCTGATGACTAAGGATGTTGAACATTTCTTTAGGTGCTTCTCAGCCATTTGATATTCCTCAGGTGAAAATTCTTTGTTTAGCTCAGTACCCCATTTTTAAGGGGGGTATTTGACTCTTCTTAAGTCTTGAAATCTTTTGTTCTGACTTGAGAAAATGCTGCTTCTTAGCTTATGACAGTGAGATACTCCCCTTCTCTAATTTGGTCCTAAGTATCAAATATTCAGAATTTATTCCAGGGGAAAATGTTTTATCTCTTTGTAGAGAACCTTGACAAACTGTTTCAGACCCTTAAAAAAATCATCAGTTGTTCATATGTGTCACCTGTGTATTATCTTATTTATGATGTAAGTTATTATAAATGAGATTAAAATAATCCCATATTGTTGCTTATTTCAACAACTGTAACAACAACAAAAACAACAAAGATAGACTTTTCAAAAGAGCTAATATCAGGGCTTGGCTGACAATAACCTACGTCTGTATAACAAAATCTATGCCACCAGGAAGCATGCTGCTTTTATTGGATAGCTAATGCTTTATTAATGATTTTATGTAGTTTATAATATGTTAATGACATTTGAATGTACTTTTTATATGTCTTGAGTTTATTAATAATAAAAGGTTTTCAAATTACGATATTACTAAGTGGCAAAAGCAAATTGGATGAAATAATTCCAGGAAAAGTTCAAGAAGTCTTTTTGGTATAATATCAATATTGCATGTCAATTAAACCTTACTCCATATAGAAATGAAATGCATGTACCTGCAGTGACATCAGCGAATCACAGGGTGTGGGCCGTGAATGGCTAAGACTGGGGTACATATCATCTTGCTGCTTATCTTCATTTTCTAAATGTAAAGAATGTGCTAATGGAGGAAAATGTGTCAAGACTATCTGAGGGCTCTTCCTCAGATGGATCACAACTGTAGAGCTCTGCCTCAGAGAGCCACAGTCATCTCTTTGCAGAGGGCTGCCTTCCTTAGGGAGAGGATGCCACCATGCTGAGAAACCAGCACACCCTTGCAGGAAGTCTTCATGTTAACTAACTACATTGACTCTATCTCTTCACATTACTGCGAATGGGAAAACAAATCAATGCCGTAAATAAAAAGTGTTTCTCTGTCCATGAAAGCAGGTCCACAGAAAGGACCAGTTATAGGTTTACTTCGGCTATGAAGATTAATGTTAAATTTTATTTTAGTTGTTTGTTTTAGAACAGGATCTTGTTATGAACTTCAATGGACTCCTGTTCAGTAAATAATAGTCGAGGCTGGCCTTGAATTCTTGGCAAACTTCCAAGCTCAGCCTCCCGGTTGCTGGATAACAAACCTGCACTACTATGGCCAATGTAAGTTGCTTAAGTTTCAAATTTAAAAAAATTAATTTACCCTCAAATATGTAATACCAGTCCACAAATTATTATGCTGAATTTTTTTTAAATTTTCTATATTCTTTGTTTACATTCCAAATGCTTTCCCTTTTCCCGGTTCCCCCTCCCCATCGGTCTCATAAGCCCTCTTCCTCCCGCCTGTTTCCCAACCCCCCCTTCTGAGAGATTTTGGGCTTGCCATGAGCCCAACATGGACGTTTATCTACAGAGAGAATTTAAAAGATATTTTTTATATAAATTGCTTGTTTAGCAGATTATTATAGGGCAATAGGGAGATGAATAATATTTGATTATTTATCCATATGTAAATACTAGGTATTCTAAAACTGGTTAAAAATCTGGCAAGTTTTTAAACTTAAAATAACAGATCTAAGTCAATTGCTCAGCCACACATTTGAAAATGAAAGTCATCGGCTAATTTGTTAGTTTGGAATGCCAGCTTTTCTTAACGCACTAGATAGCACTGAAATACCAAGTTTCATGAATCTATTCTTAATTCTAAGATGTCACTGCCAAAACTCACTGTTTCAACACTTTGCCCTATAAATTATAACTCAATCAAGGTCAAAATTCATTACCTGCAAAGGAAACTACTGTGTTGCTCTGCTGAACTGGCATGTGAGTTCAGGGTTCAATGCAATGCAGACCACGCTCTGGTCATACTACGACACACCTCATATAATGTCCTCAGTCTGTAGGAGGAATTTGATAACTCGAGCTAGGGTTCTCACTCCTATAAGCTCCATAGCCAAAGCCAAAGCCTTGCTAATTTTAAACATATGTTGATTTTTATCCCTCCAAGTGTACTGCTTAATATAAGCCAACCAATTGGAGCACAATTTCATTGTGTTTTGAATTCTATTTATATTCCCACCTTCCACTGGAAATATAAACCATATATATATGTATATATATGCATATATATGCATATATATTTTATAGATATAAAATATATATGCATATATAGAGAGAATATTGCTAGATTTAAAGTGAATATCACTCATAGCTTATAATCACAATGCCTTAATTCTTTCTACTCAAGCATATTCATGTATACACATTTATTCTAGAGATGGACAAATGGAGTAAGAAGATGGTTATTCTTTCAAAATGTTACTTTAAAAGTCAAAGGAGGTCATGGTCTTCTTATATCTTAACATCCACACTGAGAAACATAGCGAGACTTTTGTGTAACTCCTAGGGCATAAAGAGATACTTCCTAATTTTCTCTTTGTCATTTTAGCACTTTTCCCTCCAGCAGAAGGAAAGTATGCAGGAAGAACTGCTTCAATGGTTGACCTTCTAAGTGGAATCCTCAGGGGATGGCTGTATCAGAGTCACTATGGCCCTGATTATTCTCCATGCTGAATCATCAACATAGATGTTTATCTACAGAGTGACACAACATTGAGATTTTCCTTCCACTTCATCTGTAAGAATTCTATCAACTGGAGGGTTTCCTAATGATGAAAAAAAAAGGTACACTATTTAGAAATCATTGCTGAAACCCTCCTGGCAGAAAAGCAAAATGGGCTTCAGGCGACCAGTAATTTATTTCTGAAATGAATATTTACTGATTTCTGTTCCAAAACTTTGAAAGATCTAGTATGCAATTCTTAGTGATGTAAGAGATATAACTGGAGATCCGTCACACCATGAAACTCTCACAGAAACAGCAAAGATGCAGTTTTACCTGTGTTATGAATAAAAAGACACTGACATCAGCCTCTGGATTATCATCTGCTTACTCAGGAAATATGATTAATTTAAGATAAATAGGTGCTGGTCTCACACACGCTGATTATATTTCCCTGCTACTGCCTCAGCAACTCTCCCTGTACACCATCATAAAGTCTTCAGAGAGGCCATTATCTCCTGCTCAAGTCATACAATACAGTGCAGATTTAACTGGCAGACTCTATATGGCAGATTTCTGGATAAATTTTACTTTATTTTTTCTATTCTACTGATATGATGCTCATCCTTTTTAACTGAGATATTCATGGCATAAACTTTGTTACTTATCTTTATATAACAGTGTCAGAAAACATCTTAACTATAAAATGTGGCAACAAAATTATGCCATTTAAATTAGTAACTAGTAATGGAGACTGGCAATGATATCTGGATTTGTTTTTCAGAATTTCCAGAGTATGATATGCTTTCCTTTTACTTAAAAAAAATTACTTTTTCTAAAACTGGCTTTTTAAAGTAAAGACTAAAACTGTAAAATTGTGCTTCGTCCAGAAATAAACCGATTTCATATTTAAAAATAAGAACAAACAGACAAAAACAGCATCAACAAATGAACAAAAAAAAATGCTCTTTTGAACCCACAGAAGATATTTAGGAGACTAGAAACCCAAACCTAAATTCAATATCAGAAAATATGACAAACAGGAATTTCTTTGTTTTTATGAGATATAAGTCTTAGGAAATGACCTTATTAAAAAATCTAAAAGCAGCTTGGCTCTGAAATGGATTATTGGAGGTGTATCTACCTCCTAAGTACCATCCACTAAACACAAATGCCATCATTGACCCCAAACGCTACAATATCTCACAGCGTTTGAGCCTTGGATCCAAGATTGATGTTCAACTTGGACAAAAGTCACAACTTACAATGGATGTTTTGTTCTACTGTGCTGTGGTTACTGCTGAAAACTTCCAGAAATAGAGAGACAAAGACAAGTGAAACCATGAGACTAGAGACAGACGCACAGAGACAAAAGGATAGAAACAGACAGAGACACAGAGGGAAGAGAAACAGACAGAAATGACATGGGCAGAGAGACTAGTATAAGGTATAATAATGTACCTTAGCAAAGAGGTACATTATTTTGAGCAGAATATGAAAGATTTAATACATCATACAAGGATTTAAGACTTAAGAGATAACTCTACATATAAAAACACCTTCTATTCTTGCAGAGGACATGGTTTCTGTTCCTAACTCCACATCAGGATGTTCACATTGACTATTCTTCCAAGGGATCTGGTGTTATATATATTTCAAGTTGGGTGTGTGAAAGTGCTAGAGGATTCGACATCAAATGAGATACAAGAAGAAAGGAGGAGTGGCCCCTGGTTCTGGAAAGACTCAGTGAAACAGTATTCGGCAAAACCAGAACGGGGAAGTGGCAAGGGGTGGGAGGGAGGACAGGGGAAGAGAAGAGGGCTTATGGGACTTTCGGGGAATGGGGGGGCTAGAAAAGGGGAAATCATTTGAAATGTAAATAAATTATATCGAATAAAAAAAATTAAAAAAAATTCATAGAAAAAAAAAAAATAAAATAAAATTTGAATGACTCTCATATTTGACCTAAAGCTATCCTGATTTGGAGAATTTTACATTTATAGTTGTGTCTTTATTGATTTATCTGATTATGAATTTCTCCAGTGTGCCACAAAATAAACAGTAGATGTTATGCAGCCAACTTTTACACAAATTTATGCAGTCAAAAATTACACAAAGAATGTAAATTATTCAAGTAGAGTCTTTATTTCTAATTAACTAGGTCATTGGGCTAAGAATTAAGACCTTAAGAAATACAAACATTATCATATAAAATGGATTATTTAAAATCTCCTAGCGTTCAAAGAAACAGAAAGTGATGAGATTCTAGACCACAGGGCACATAGTCACCAAGTCTTCTTTCAGCACCACCCCCCAAAAAACTAAAAACCTGGTGAGACAGAAATCCATTCTGAAGTGATTTCCAAGAGGCCAGCTGTGGCCTCTACATAGTGAAGAGATGCCTGTTTTATGGATATTAATAATTAGAGTAAAAGAAGTAGCATGCACCACATGATTATTTATGTGCCCTCTGTCCGAACCTGCAATGCAAGATGAGGAGAACAGACGCCTCTCTCTCCACTATAAAGGGGTTCATCACCCATGGGGAACCACACCCTGGAATAGCAGTCTTGCTTTGTTCAAATAATGCTATTTTCACAAAATATATAACCCCTTCAAAATAAAACAAAAAATAAAAGGTTTTACCTTCAGTATATGTGTTATAATGAGATCTGCTATTGCATTAGTAGGGTCTCATATTCCACAGTTACTAATGTTAGTAGGTTTAGTGTCTGAAAATACATATTAGCATCTTGAATTATGGTAAAAGTTCTCCAATAAATGAATATAATTTTTGCAGTTTGCTTTTGGTTTATCTTTACTTAATCGTTGCACGAGATGGAGAAGATTGAGCTAATCTATTTTTAGGATTGAAAGGAGCTTAGCACCAACACAAAGCACATCATACAGTTAAGAAAAATGCAGAACAAAGGAGTTCAGCGCCCTTAACTGCATTGGAGAACTCTTATCATAATCCAGGATATACATTGTAGACATTTATATCAGAATTCTGGTTATTAATCTATGCATACTCCCTTTTGTATATATGAAACATTAAGGTCCCTCAAAGATTGTATGTTGTGGTAAAATTAATAAAAGTTGTCTGTGCCTAGGTCACCTAATACAATATGGAAGAAGTGTGGTAGTAAGTCATGTCTTTACATGACAGCAACAGAAAACAGCTAGAACAAAACAGGAAAAAAAAAGAAAATGTGAATGTAATTCAGAGTTTAGTATTATTTATACTCTGGAAGATGGAAGTACACCCTGTATTCTTAAGATATTTTCAGGCATATAATGTATTCAGTACTGAAACTCCACTTTTTCAAAACAAACCACACTAGCCATTTGAGGAGGGTCTAGAATGTTTATTTTTCAGTGCAGACATGCTTTGGGTCTCCACTACATACTTATCTTGAAGTCTTTCTCCTTTACAATTTGTTATCCAAATACTTGCATACTTCTAACAAATGCCTGTGAGAAGTACCTGCTCTGTGATCACTCAGTGTCCTGCAGGTCTCCCAAATTTTTTGACTCCTCTGAGCCAATAAATGAATAAATAAATAAATAAATAAATAATAAAATAACAGAAAGAAAAGTAAAAAGAAAAACCTACTCTTTTTAAATATTCTAGAAAACATGAAATTGATCATTTATAATGGTAATGTCAAATGTTAAATACTTTACTCATTCTTTAGAATGTTAGCAGTAATCCACTTTGAAATTCCCTTATGTATTGACCTTTAGAAACTGCTTACATTTTTCATCTTTTTCTGGTATTTTATTGTCTCTTTCTCTGTTTCCCAAATGTACATGTTCCACAGATATTTCAACCACCTTCGTTCATGTGGATGCATGACCACACACTTCATATGTCCTCAGTTCTTCCTCAGTGCACACGAATGATAAGTGTGATTACTAGTCCAGAATCCTCACAATTCCCATGTGCATTTATATCCAGTTTCATCCATGGCAACTCCAATATAATTTGCACAAACCACTTTTTTTCCTAAATCATTTTTTCTTCTTCATTCATTGGATGGATTGTTTCTGTTTTTGTTTTTCTTTGTTGGTGTTGTGCTTGCAGTGTATTTGTATGTGTTACATGCACGCAGATGTGTGGGCACAAGTACCTGTGCATTTTTATTTGTTTGTTTGTTTGTTTGTTTTGTTAACACGGTTCGGGGGGGGAGGTCAATCTGTGCCTCTCATGCTTATACAGCAACGACCTTTGCCACCTGAAACAGTGCCCTGTAAAAATACATTTGTATTTTTACAGTATCCTCCCAGCAGTGGGCATTCTAATTGGCAGGGTCGTCTGTAAACCCTGCGCATCTAGCTTCAGATGGTAACACCTATGTGTCTTGATGATGGCTACTTTCTTTACTAAGTCTTCAGGTGCTCATATCAGAATGTGTTGATGGTAGCTACCTACCTTCCTTAGTCTTCACCACTGCTTTGTCTCAAAGTCTAAATGTCCAACTGGGACAAAATCATACAAACACGTTTTTTCTTGAGGATATGAAAATGTCATATACTGAGATAACTGAACTGTATTTTGATAACCCAGTTTCTACATTTCCTCTCTCTCTCTCTCTCTCTCTCTCTCTCTCTCTCTCTCTCTCTCTCTCTCTCTCTCTCTCTCTCTCTCCTCCTAAGGAACTCAGACTTCCTAAGTCTTATTTCTCCTAATTCAACTGGGATCATGATGCATCACTTCGTAAGTTCTCTCCATTAAATGTTTCCCAAGCTGGATGCTATCAGAATCTCAAATGAAGCATCAGACCTGTAATCTTTCATTATATTAGTGTGTGTGATGAGCATCCAATATGGGTGTACATGTGTGTGACTGTGTATGAGTTTGAAGATGGAGGACAGAGTTTCACACTTAGTATCTTCCTCAATAGCTCTCCATCTTATTATTTGAGGGAGGAAAATTAATAATTTTCAATATTAATTTTAGGATAATAATGCTACTATGTAACCAATAAAAGCATTCATTTTCTCAATATTCTCATAATTCCTACCACAAATTGTCTTTCCATTACAGTGGTTATTAATAATTTTCTTCTCTATTATCAGTGTTTAGGAGAGGCACTATATTCCTAAAAAGTAGGAAAAATTAACTGATGGTTCAAATTGCAAAACTACCTTCAAGAAAAGTTAAAATAGCTATTCTTCACCTAACAGAAGATTAAAAATTCAGCTGCCAACTACAAATGATATGCAGCCTTTCACCACTGATAATATATCTCAGAAAATAAACCACATGAAAATTAAGAGAGAAGAAGAAGAAGAAGAAGAAGAAGAAGAAGAAGAAGAAGAAGAAGAAGAAGAACAACAACAACAACAACAACAACAACAACAACAAACTTCATTTCCTGCTTTTTAACATTTCCTTACACTCCAAGCTTAGTTAAAGGAAATAGTCCTCATTTTCTCTAATCTGAAGCACAGGTAAAAAATTAAAGTGGCTATGAATCCTCCATGGAATCAAGTCCACTTTTTCACAAAATATTCATACTCAAAGCAGAAATTCAGGAGGCAACCTCAAAGTCATCCCATAAACCTTGTGGTTGTTTACCTGAGAATGGTTTCCAGAAACTCATATATTCGACCAATTCCCAGTTGGTAGACTGTTTAGGAAGGGTTAGAAGATGTGGGCTTCTTGAAGGATTGTGTGACTGGATTATTTAGGGTTTAGAAACATCTCTCCAGGCTCAGTCTCTCCCTCTCCCTGTTTCTTGCTTATGGATTAAATATAAACTCTAAGCTACTGTCCAAGCACCATACTAGTATGCTAGAAGGCACACTTCCTGCCATAATTGTCACGGATTCATTATCCCCTTTGTGTAAATTGCCTTGATCATGCTGTCACTTCACAGCAAAGAACAGTAACTAAGACAACCCCTTTCCCCATAGGATGATGCTAATATAAGAACTCTGTCACTAAGAAAGCCCAGATACCCTTCCAATTTCAATGTTTCTAAATGTTTCCTCTCCACTCCTGACATTTTCTACAATCCTTTGAGATTTATGAGCATTCCACTAACCCTATTATACTCTACATACAAAAAATAACTGGAAATGGGGGATAACATTTAAAATGTAAATAAATTAAAAACTAATAAAAGTGTTTATGAGTTTTCAACTTGCATACCTTTCATGCTGCCAACAAATACAAGAAAAATGACTAGAAATTGAAAGTAAGATAATTTTGTAAAATCGTGGGTTGATTTTTCAAAATGTTGATATTTTGATGTAATCTCTGGCTTCTCGAGTAACTATCAAGCAAACATGCACAGATCAGATAAATATTCTGTGTTGAGCCAAATTGGCTATTTGTTAAGGACTCAGTTGTGGAAGTTAAAAGTTGTATCAAACATGATGGTAATTATAGAGGCAGTCATGCCACAGCAAGAAAATATACTATAATGGGTTGTATTGGCTTCTGCATGAAACTGCTCCATGTCCCTATAAAGAGAATTACTAGGGTGGGTGAGAGTTTAATATTTTTCCAATGCAAGCATTTCAAGGAAGCTGATGACAGCAGACTTGAATAATGTGTAAATTATTAGACTATTCCCAATTTAGCATTTTCCTCTAAAAATGTGAAAAAATTGTGCACCTATATAAGGTAGACCTATAAAGTACCTACTGCAGGCCATTAATGATATTTAGTCCTCTCTATATGGTCTATGTGTCCTATAGAGCCAAGGGATACTGGGAGTTTATTAAAACATATTTGATCTTGGACAACAAATAAAGAGTATGAAGTCTGTAAGAAATCACAGTGTGTACCATTTGATATGTTTTATGAGTATGCTATGAGAAATAAGCTAATATAAAATAATAGGATGTGTAATAGAAAATGATTAACACCACAAGTTCATATTTACTGATAAATGCTTCAAACTTGAGCTTGGACAGACACTATAACTAGATCACTCTGGGTACAATAATGCAAATGCCTCAAGTTGGGTTGATAGTGAAAAGATTTCTGTTGGAGTCATCATCTGCAGGTAAATAAATAGTTCTTACCAGATGAATCACAAATTTTACCAAAGCAATTTGTCAGAAGCAATGCACGGTAACAGGCTTCATGGGTGGAAAGCAGAAACAGAAGAGAAGACAAGAATGAAAAAATACCCTTGATTATTTATTACTGGATTTATGGAGCCCACCAAGACAGTGGCAACACATAAGGGAGTTAGAATCTCACTCCAAGGTCATTCGCAGATTGCACTCTTTTCCCATTGTTCTTTCAGGGACAGACAATGATCCGAAAAGACTCATGCATGAATGAAATCTGTGTGAAATGGGATAGTCATCCTATGGTTAACCTATTTTGAAGACTGGCCATATAGATGCTAACTTTGGAAGTAAATTACGCTGTAAACAAAATATGGGCAGATGAATCCGTTTGACAGTTTTGTTTGTTTTAATTTGTGCAGAAAGGGGTGCTTGGCAGCAACAATGCAAACGCACTGGAAGCTCCTGATGAGTACAATCAGGTCCTACATTAGGTAGCAAACCATTTTGCAACATGTTTTCTCGGGGACTATTCACCACTGGAAGCTGGTACTAATGCCATAGTCATTGAGTATAGATCTTCCCCTTCTAATATTCAAATAGCAGCAGGGACTCTGTAAACTACATAAAATGTAAACATGTAAACCCTATGAATTACTCTATAGGCTCACATTTCATAATCTGAGATTAATATCTGGGATAGAGAAATCTAGAGGACTATGAAGGAGGTGGTGAAAATCAAGAATTTCAAATGTATTTTGAAATACAAATGTTTTTGTTTGGTTTTGAGTCAGGATTTCTCTGTATTTCCTGAAACTCATTCTGAGATCAGGCTGCTCTTGAACTCAGAGAACTGCCTACCTCTGCCTCCCAAGTGCTAAGATTAAAGGTGTTGGACATCACACCGGGCGAAATAAGACTTTTTAAAGTAAGGTAAGAAATTTAATTTGAGATTAATGTTTAAATTAAATTAATGCTTAAGATAAATTAAAGGCATATAAAAGGGCAATAAAAATGGTTTTGAAATAGATATGAAGATACAAGAAGTTAGTCCAGATATTAAGGAACTTTTTAACTGTTTAAAGTTACTTTAACTTTATTAAAGATGATAATATATTTGCAACATTTCTTCCTTACATTTCCTCTGCGTTCATCCATATATCCCCTACATGAGATCTTCAAATTCATGTCCTTTTCCCCCACTAATTGTTACTGGAACTATCTATTTATATGCATATATGTTCTTAAATATAACCCATTTAGTCTGCATAATGTTAAATTCTATGTATGTTTTCAGAGGTCTGACCATTTGGCTCTAGAGCATTTTTTGCAAATGGAAAGACCTCAATGTAAATAATTTGATATTAAAATTTCAGAGTGGAGACATAACATCTATGGAAAGAAGAATTATAAGTAAGTGGCCTGAGGAAATAACTTAAGAGTATTCTGTCAAGAGTAGATATTTGAATGGGCTCTGTTTTTCTTTGTGTCATCCAACTAATTGTGCTATCTTGAAGCTTTTAAGTAAGATTCCCAGTTTACAGATGGGCCCAGAAGGGTCCATGCACTGTACCAATCACACATTCAAGAGAAGGAAGATTGAGCTCCTTTCTAGTCTCCTTATAAATGAAGTTCAGAGGCCACTGAGCCAATTGTAAGGAAGCAGGCTCTGAGGTCTCTATGACAACAGAGCTTCAGCACTCTCCAGAGCTGGATGGCAAAAGAATTTCACCAGATCAGATATAGAGATTTGGAAAAAAAAATAGGGAGGGACAGATTCAAGAAATCAGGGAGAAAAGAGGGCTATGCAAGGCTGTCTTGGAAGTTGTTCTATTTCACAAGTATAAAGGAGAATGGAGAGAATCCCAACCCCTAGCAAAGATACTGACTGAACACCTAGGAGGGGCTTCAGTGAGGAAGGAGCTGAATCACAGGAACTGAGGAATTATGGTCAGTTATGTATCACACAATTAAAGATTTATTAAATCACATCTCAGCCTTCACTTTCTGGAATAATTTATCACTGCAAATCATTAAAATCAGATCATTAGTTTGAATAATGAAATATCTCAGGAGAAAAATGTGCTCTGATGTTCTTTTTTTAATTAGGTTTTTCTGTCACATTCAAACTATTGTTTAGAACTCATGTGAATATAATACTAAAAGGTGATTTTATTTTAAATTCCAAAAATTATCTTAAATTCATATTAAGTAGCACAAATGGTATTGTAAAGAATTTTTAATAGCAGATACATTATTACAGAGTTTCAGATAGGTATTTCCAAAGTTTGTAACTAGTGTGTAAGTGAACTGTAGGAACAAGATTAACCACCATAGCTTTGATTTACTGAGATATAATAGAAAGTGCCCAGATCTACTAGTTGTCTGATAAACAAAGGTATGTGGCAAAAACAAATGGAAAACAAAATCCAAAAGACCAGAAGACAAAGAAGTTCCCATTTTTCCCCACAAACCACAGTACAGTACTGTTGAAGTTTTTGTTGGGATAATCTCAAAATGAGATCTAGGACAAGTCTACTGTGGCTCTTTGAAGCCAGGGATATTCTAACCCCTTTCATGACCTATGGTAATAGAACCCCGGATAGGACAGTTGAGGGGACAGGGAACTGGCAGTTGGAAGCATGACAGAGGTCAAACCAAGAGGACCTCAGACCTCAAAGACAGGTAAATGTCCCTGACATGTGAAGAAAGTTACAGTGCCCTAGGATTGGGGCTGGAACATGAGATTAAATCAAACCAACCTTAATAAGATTGCAACAAAGAAGAAAGGTATTGATGAAAGGATAAACTAATCAATTGGTAACCCCCCCCCCAAGTGTATTGTTATTACTAAAGCAAGACTATTAAATGTTAGTTTTGCAAGTAAATGTTAAATAAATTAATAATAGCTTTCAATACACCTGATTTATTTTTGTCTTTACAGGCTAGTTAAATCTATGTTAAATATTAGATAAGCCACTTGCCCTAGAAACAACATTAAAAAGTCTCGAGTATAATCTGTAATCACGGTTACCCAGGGAGGGCTTTTAAAGAAGCTTGATAGTTATTTCCTTGTGAACTCAGAAGCGATGGCTGTATTTGCATCCTTCTTTTCACATTCACTTCCATTTTCAAGACATTATTCACAGCACAGGGTGGGGTTTTTGTCATTCACTAATGTCTGACGAAACTGTTAACTCTTTGTTCTTTTTGTTTGTTTGTTTGTTTTGGTCTTAAGAAATAAAAATAAGAGTTCATCACCAGTGAGACTTGCAATCCTCTAGAAAAAGAAATAAAATCCATCATGTCTTTCATGGTCCATAATCGGAGGGGCAGTAAGAAGCAATTTCAAGTGGATCCTCTTCTTATGCCCAAGGTTCCTCGTACCAATTACTTGCACCTTCAGGAAGAGAAGCACAGGCTACAGTTAAAGAAATTCCTCCTTCACAGGTTGTTTCTAGTGGGCCACATACAAGTCAACATAGAGAAAAAGGAAATTTCTGAATACTATGAGCAACTGTTTCAGTCGATTCTGAAGCATCATTTAGGTGAAGCGGTGACGGGGCTCTTGCTCATATACCCAAGTACTTTTCTGCACGTCCTTGAGAGTTCCAATGGGACACTCTTCCGGATTCTTCTAGATTACGTTGCCCATGAAAAGAGTGAAGCAGAGTTTATGCTCCAAAACATGAAAATCATCGTTGCTTCTCATAACATTCCCACGAGGCTATTCATGCAGTGGCATATCTCTATCATCAAAGTCCCCATTTTGTACCTAGATGACGACACACAGTCACAGTCTGTAGCAGAAGTCACCACAGAATTCCTCACCATGACTCACAAACTGGCACTCCATCTTTACAAGACAGTGAAAGTGGGCGCGAAAGGACCAGGTGACAACTTACACCAACTTGCCCCTGATCTCATCCTCCCGGAACAAACTCTCAAGTACTTATGCAAAGCTGAAGAATTCATGGATCCAGCATCTTTCTTAAGCATGTATAACAGACCCATACATGTTACCCTGGATTCTGATATTGTGTGGCCGGCTCCTTCCCGTTTCTAGGAAGGGATGAGATGATTTGGGTCTGTCTCATTAAGTTTTTGTACTACTTTAGAAACAAAGGAATTAACTAAACTTATTCTTTTTAAAGAAAGAGTAGAACATTAAAATAAGCAGTCACATAGAATGCTAATATTAGAGATAAACATAGGAATACATCTGTTTGATGTGGTATGAAGCTCAATTCATTTTCTAAAGTAAAAGGGTTTAATAAATGTGCAAGTTCCATCTTTTTCATAGGATTATTTAAAGCATAGATGGAAGGGAGTTTAACATCATTTATGCATTTTAGGTTCTCATGCATTCTCTCAACAGTTAACAAGCAGTCTTTGTCATATGGCGGAAGAAAGGTGTTCCGGGAGGGATTATTTCTAACAGTCAGACCCTTAAGAAACTTGAAACCTAAAGTTACAATCAAGCAGGCTCTATAAAAAGTAATACAGTGTGATATATAGTAAGGCATGTTGCAATGTAAACCAGTAGAGTAAGAAGAGATAGAGCTTCCAGAACCTAAATGTTCTATTAGTGCACAATTCCCACAGCAAAGAAAATGAAGTCTAACTTCTGAAAACAGCCTGAAGTATCCATATTCTGCCCTATTTAATCAGTAAGACTGAGCTTATTATAAAGCTGATCAACACAAGAGTTTTGTGAAACGTCTAGAAAGCACTATCAAGCCACAGTGATTATCCGAGCACTCTTCTTTATGACAGATATTTGTCAGGCAGTAGAAATGGTGCAGTGTTCAGGTGAGGTATTGTTCTTAAGTGGCTATACGTTAGCAATATTATATGAAAAGAACACTGTGTGTGTGCTCTGTCAAATCGCATCTTATTGTCACAGTGAATATGTTTGAAAAAAGTACTTTTTAAAGTTGGCTAATGCTCAGAAGTGAAGCTTGTGGCTAAAAATTAAACATTAGTCACTTATTGTCACAGTGAATATGTTTGAAAAAAGTACTTTTTAAAGTTGGCTAATGCTCAGAAGTGAAGCTTGTGGCTAAAAATTAAACATTAGTGTATACTTAAAATTATGCCACATAATATTATTTTAAAAAGCCTACTCCCATGTGTCTAACCCAACATGCTCCTATTGTTGTGGGACGTTCAGATTCCTTCTTTTCCTTTTTATGAGGCAGGCCTTGTGTTTCAAATTGCACAGCGTTTTGTGTCTGCTTTAACCAACCGAGTATGACAGAAACGATGCTGTGGATCTCCAAGGCTAAATGGAAATGCCAAGTGCCTTGCTCTGTTTGTTTGAACCCAAGCTCTTACAACCTAGGCTCTATGCTGTGAATACCAGATGACATCCTCAGCAAGCGACCAGCGGACAGTAAGCAGCCAGTGTTGGATGCTGTGTAAGACTTGGTGGTTCCCGATTATCTGCTTCCAGGGTTACAAAACTAGCTGACACTGTATGGGATAATGATGGACTCTTCCTGGGACTCCTGCTCAGATTACAGACCTGAGACAATTATGAATTATAACATGTATGTATACAAATAATTGTCATCGCTTAATATTCATTTGTTTATGTGCATTACCAGCTGTTTCTAAGTAAACTCTTACTAGGCAGCCCATCATTGCAGTTGGCTGGATACCACAACAGTGACAAACGTGTCTCCATCACAATGCCCACCTTATACCTTTGGTCAGTCTATATCCTGTCCTGACATAAGAAATACTGACAGAAAACTAATTCATTAGACTAATGAACATCATTAGCAATCACAATCAACTATTAGAGAAAGTTACAGACATACCTAAATGATAATATTGCTCATTTACTTAGCTCACTGTAAATTTTAAAGACTCATAAAATAAGAATATATTGCATGAAAACAAAATCTATTTTCGATAAAAGATAAAAATCACAAATGCATAGCTCAATTATGCATTCATTATAGTAAACAGACTATAATGAATTTATTCAAATGAATTTCACTTGTTATAATAGTTACTTAGGAGACTTTATATCCTCATCTCAACAATGCCATTACTAAAACATTATATAATTCTTATGTCACATGAAAAAAGAACATTTATAATCACAGTGAATATAAATATTTTAGGTATATCTCAGTTTTGACCACCAAAGAATATATACTCAGTTGATCCCATTCAGAAAGGCCTTTACTTGTCTATGAATTCAAGTGCACATCATACCATCTTTTATATAAGATTGCGGGTATCAGTCCCTATGTTTAGAAGTTGAGTTTTAAGGAAGTGAGAAATAAGCAGAAAGTTTCATCATTTACGTGTGGCTATCCAGTCTGACCAGCAATATTGGCTGAAGATTCTGAGGTTTCTCTAATGTGTATTTTAGAACTACATGTTAATCAGGTAGGGACAAGAATATGGGCAGAAATCGGGGTTCTAAATTGTATTCCATTTAAATATTTCATCTGAGTAACTGTTTACATCTTATTGAGTAACTGTTTACATCTGTTACTCAATAGTCTAATTGAAAATTGAGGATGGTGGAACCTCTGGCAACAGTTAGGAATTTCTTTGATCCTTTCTGCTTTCATTTTAGAGATTCTTTTTTATTTCTCTGAAGAATTGCATTGGCAGTGTAGTGGGTATTGCATTGAATCCATAGATTGCTTTAGGTAGGATGGCCATTTCCCAACCTTAGTCCTACCTATCCATGGACGTAGAAGGTCCTTCCAGCTTCTGGTCCCATCCTCAGTCTCTAACATTATCATTGTACAATGTTACAAAAGTTTTACTTACAATTTTTAAGGCAATTGTGAGAGGTATTGTTTCACTTACTTTTTCATCAGTACATTTGCTTTTTGGTACATAAGGCTACTAATTTTTGTGTGCTAATGTTATATGCTAACACATGCTGAATGTGTTTACCATCTCCAGCAGTCTTCTGGTAGAGTCTTTACATGCTTTTATGTAAAGAATTATATCATCTACAGACAAGGGAGCTTTGACTTATTTCCTTAGTTTCCTTCCCTTTATTTTCTATTGTTTTACTTCTCTCATATTACAAGAATTTTATTACAGGGAAGAGGAGAGAGTGGATATCTATGTTGTTCCTGATTCTGGTGCAAATGATATTTTTGCATTTAATGTCATCTTGGCTATGGAGTCTGGAATATTATATTTATAGTATTTAGATATGTCCTTTGTAGTCCTAGGTTATCCAAAATTTTTATCACGAATAGATGTTGATTTTATTTCAATGGCCTTTTTTCTGCATATAAGGATATGATTATGTGGTTTCTGTCCTTGAGTATGTTTATTATAAGGTGATTACACTAACTGATCTGCATGTTTGGAATCATCCTTGAATCTCTAGGATGAGACAAATTTAATCATGGTTTATGATCATTTGGAAAAGTTTCAAAATTCAGTTTGCCATCATTTTATTAAGAGATTCACATCTATTTTAATATGGGTTTAATGTGGGTTTTGTGAAAAGAATATGAAAGTGCTTTCTTTATTTGATGAAATAATTTAAAGATTATTGGTGCTTTGAATAACTGGTACAATTCTGTACTGAATCCATCTGGTCTTGCACTTTGCTATTTATTTGGAAAATGTTTACTTAGCATCATTGGATATCATATACCAGTTTAAATTATTTATTTTGTCTTAATTTAGCTCTGGTAAACCATATGCATCCCGAAATTCAATGATCATTTTGGTTTTTTAAGATTTCCAATTTGGTGGAGTTAAATATCTAAATTAAGACTTCTCAGAATTTCTTCAGTATCTACTGTTCCTTCTTTCCCTTTTGATTTTATTGATTATCCCCATCCCCATCTTTTTGGTTACTTTGGTTGAAGGTATAGCAATTTTCTTCTTCTTTTCAAAGAATTCAATCTTCAGTTCATTGGTTCTTTTTTTTCTTTTTAAATGTATTTATTTATTTTTATTGAAAAGGAAAGTAAAGATTTATAAGGAAAATATTTCAGATAAAATAGAAGAGATACATAGAAAAACACGTTAAAATTGACAATTTTCATGGAAAATCAAAGAGTAAAGTGGTAGACATGTAAAACATTGTTAAATTAATTGAAATATGAAATGGAAACATTTTATGATAGAATTGAAGATTTACATGGAAAATATTTCTGATAAAATTGTAGAAAAATATAGAAAAACATGTTAGAATTGTATATGATCATGCAAAATTTTATATAGATATAATAATGGTAGGCATAAAAGTATTCCTAAGTTGTTTGAAATTGTAATTATAAACATTTTCAGATAAACCTGAAGATTTACATGGAAAATATTTCTGATAAAATTGAATAAATATATAGAAAAACATGTTAAAATTAAAGATTATCATGGAAATTATACAGATAAAATGATAGGCATAAAGATAATTGGAAGTTGATTGAAGGTGGAATTATAAACTCTTTCAGATAAAACTGAAGATTTGCATGGAAAATATTTCTGGTAAAATTCAAAAATATATAGACAAACATGTTAAAATTGACTATTTCGTAGAAAATTTTACATATAAAATGGTAGATATAAAAACTCTAAATTAATTGAAGGTGGAATTAGAAACATTTGTGATAAAATCAAAGATTTACATTGAAAACATTTCTAATAAAATAGAGGAAATATATAGACAGACATTAAAATTGAAGATTATCATGAAAAATAATGCAGATAATGTATAGACATAAAAATTAATAAATTAATTAAAAGGGGAATTAAAACATTTTCTGATAAAGTTGAAGATTTACATGAGAAATATTTCTGTTAGTCTATGTCTTTTTACTGGGGAGTTGAGTCCATGGTTGTAAGGGATATTAAGGAATAGTGATTGTTGCTTCCTGTTATTTTTGGTGTTATTTTTATGTTTATGTGGGTATCTTCTTTTGGGTTTGTTGGAAGATTTCTTTCTCTCTTTTTCTAGGGTGTAGTTTCCCTCCTTGTGTTGGCATTTTCCATCTATTATCCTTTGTAGGGCTGGATTTGTGGGCAGATACTGTGTAAATTTGGTTTTATCATGGAATATCTTGGTTTTTCGATCTATGATGATCAAGAGTTTTGCTGGATATAGTAGCTTGGGCTGGCATTTGTGTTCTCTTAAGGTCTGTATGAGGTCTGCCCAGTATCTTCTAGCTTTCATTGTCTCTGGTGAGAAGTCTGGTGTGATTCTGATAGGTCTGCCTTTATAAGTTACTTGCCCCTTTTCTCTACTGCTTTTAATATTCTTTCTTTGTTTAGTGAATTTGGTATTTTGATTATTATGTGCCAGGAGGACTTTCTGTTCTGGTCCAGTCTGTTTGGAATTCTGAAGGTGTCTTATATGTTCATAGGCATCTCTTTCTCTAGGTTAGAGAAGTTTTCTTCTACAATTTTGTTGAAGATATTTACTGTGCCTTTAAGATGTAAATCCTCACTCTCTTCTATACCTATAATCGTTAGATTTGCTCTTCTCATTGTGTCCTGGAGTTCCTGGATGTTTTGGGTTACCAGCTTTATGCATTTTGCATTTTCTTTGACTATTGAGTCAATGTTTTCTATGATATCTTCAGCACCTGAGATTCTTTCTTCTATCTCTTGTGTTCTGTTGTTGATGCTTGCATCTATGACTCCTGAATTCTTTCCAAGGTTTTCTATCTTCAGAGATGTTTCACTTTGTGATTTCTTTGTTGTTACTACTTCCACTTTTAGATCCTGAATGGTTTTGTTCATTTCCTTCACTTGATTGTTTGTGTTTTCCTGTAATTTTTAAAAGATTTTTGTATTTCTCCTTTATGGGCTTCTACCTGTTGACACATTATCTCTTGTATTTAAGGGATTTTTGTGTTTCCTCCTTAAGGGCTTTTACGTGTTGACCAATGTTCTCCTGTATTTTTTTAAGGGAGTTATTTAAGTCTTTCTTGAAGCCCTCTATCAGAGCAATTATCAAATTCATCTGGAGATATGATTTTAAATCCAACTCTTGCTTTTCCAGTGTGTTGGGCTATCTGGGACTTGCTGTAGTGGGAGAACTGGGTTCTGATGTTGCCATGTGGCCTTGGTTTCTGTTGGTAGGGTTCTTGTGCTTGCCTTTGACCATCTGGTTATCTCTGGTGTTGGTTGTTAATGTTGTCTCTGGCTGCAGTTTGTTTCTCCTGTGGCCCTGTAGGCCTGTGTCCTTACTCCTCTGAGCTCAGAAGTGAAAGCACTGCTCAGAGATCACTCTCTCCTGGCAGGCTGTGCACAGAAGGCTGTGGAGTCTCCTGGCTCCTTGGTGCAAATGACCTCATTGGTTCTTTACATTTGTGTTTATTGTTGGTTCAGTCATGTCAACCATGAATTTATCTCTTGCTGTCGAATATTTGGGGGTGTTGCTTTTTGTTTCTGAAATGTCTTAAGGTGCATGATTAATTTACTAATATAAGATCTCAAAATATTTTTCCAATGGAAGAAAGTTTATTTTGGCTTACCATTCCATAGGGGATATCTACAACATTGGGAGGGATTGAAGATGAAATCCAGGGTAGAAGGGTGAGAGATTACTTACATTTAATCATGACATAGAACATGAACTAGAAATGGAGCAAGATGATGAATTCCTGGATTTCTTTGTGTTTTAGGCACTAAACACAATAAACTCCTTAAGACTGCCTTTGTGTCAGATAGATTCTGTTACCTTATACTTTCTTTTGATTCATTCCAAGAAAATTTGTATTTCTTTCTTGATTTCGTTCTTGACCTAGCTATCATTCAGAAATATGATGGTTAGCCTTCATGAGTTTGTACAGTTTCTATAGTTTCTATTGAGGTTGATATCTTGCCTTTTTCAGGGCAGCCTAATAGAACACCAGGATGTTTTTTTAATTTTCTATATCTGTTTAGCATTTCTTTGTGTCATATGTAGTTGATTTGGAAGAATTTTCCATCTACTACTAAGAAAAGTGTATATTTTTAAGGGCTTATTTACAAAGTGAGTGTCTGTTTAGAGTTTGTGCAGATAACCTGTCTACTAGTGCACAGTGTAGCAATTAATCAGTGGTTTTAGGCTCAGCGCTTTGTTTTATTTTTCTGTTTTTACAATAAAGTTAAGTATTCCTGTTGGTAAATATATGTGTAATGTTTAGTATCGTTTCAGTGGGTGATTCCTTTAATGCATTTGAAGTGAGTATCCTTTTCTGTTCTAACTAGCTAATGACTGGAAGACTATTTTGTCAGATATTACAATAAATATGCCTACTTGTTTCTTAACTCTATTTTCTGGAAATACTCTTTTTTATTAATTCATTTTAAATGTGCTATCTATCATTGATGATGTGGCATGCTTTTTAGAAGGAACAAAAGAATGGGTCCTGCTTTCCAATCAATTTGCTAGTCTATGTATATTACTGGTGAAATCAGTTCATAAATATTAAAAGGTTATTACTTTAAAATCCATGGTATTCACTCTCATTTTTGTATATTTTTTGTTGTAATTTTCTCTATTTTTGTATCTGACATGAACAAAATTTATTGTTAAGTATTGGTATACAAATTATCCTTAATATGAGAAACTATTGACATAGTATTTTTATTGCATTTGTTATAATAAGTAGCCCACAGCTAATATAAAGCATGATAGAGTACAGACATTACATGTAAATACTATCATCTGTAGGCTTTGTATCTGAAGGAGTCCTGGAATCTGAGGGGATAGGAGCACTGTATAACTTTATAGCTGGTAAAGAAATGAATTTATAGCTACATTCTATATATTTATCCATGCATGGTTTTATGTATACCTCAATAACAGCTAGGATTCAGATAATGTTAATTAAATATTGTGTCCCAATTAAAGCAGCCAGAGAACTATGGAAGAGTTGATGATTTTTGAGATGTTTAAGGGAACTGAATTCTGGTCCTGATAGGCATAGGTCTTTGTTTCTGCTTGTCTCTCTGTCTGCCTGCCAGTTTTGTTTGTTGTTGTTGTTGTTGCTATTGTTGTGTTTTCCCCTTTTATTGAAAATATATTATTTTCTTATACAATACATTTGAACTGGGACTACAGTTTATCCTCCTTGTACTCCGTTCTTACCTCCCTTTTCATCCAGTCCACTCCATTTCTGTCTCTCCTTAGCAAAGATTGGGATTCTAAAGGATATCAGCAAACATAATAAATAATAATATAAATCAAAGCTATCACCTAGAAGCTGGACAAGGCAAACCAACAGAATGTAAAGAGTCCCAAGAGAAGGCACAGAATCAGATGCCCAGCTGCTTTTGTACACAGGAGTCTCAAAAGTATACTAAATGGAAAGCTAAAATATGTACACAGAGGACTAGATGCAAACTCTTATAGGGCCTGTGCATGGTACTAAAGTTTCTGAGTTCATCTGAGCTTTGCTCCGTTGATTTAAAGGGCCTCGTTTTCCTGATGTCCTCCATCCTCTCTGTTTCTCCCGCTCTTTCTCCTTTCTATTCCACAGGGTTCCCTGATCTCTGTGGAGAGGATTTGATGGAGTCATGCCATTTAGAATAGAGTTCCAAGTTCTCTCTGTGTATGTAATGTCTGTCTGTGGTTCTCTGTACTTGTCCCTGTCTGCTGCAGGAGGAAGCTTCTCTGATGATGACAGAATTAGGCACTGATCCATAAGCACAGAAGAATATTATTAATCGTTTTATCACTAATTTTTAAAGAGTAGTTGGTTTTTGCATAGGTCTCTGGGCTATCTAGTCTCTGGTTCTTGGTTACCCAAGCAGTGTTGAGCATGGGTTGGTTCCCTCTCATGGAGTGGTCCTTAAGTCAAATCAGACATTGGTGCCCTACTCTACTGATATAGTATATTTTTGAACATTGTGCATCAAAGGTACCATGGTTGGTTTGGTGATTGTTTTGCTAGCCAACAGAGTACATATCTTCCCTTGTCAAAGACATTAGATGGTAAGGGTTCTGTATAGGAATCAGCTTGACCTCCCATGTTCATGAGTTGTGTGGGTGCTGTCTTCAGTAAAGGATTCTTGCTGTCAGTTTGTAGACAGGAACCTATTGCATTGATAATCACCTGCCTTATTTGAGGATTTCCATGGCACCCCTTTGGCATGTATCCCAATTTAGGTACTAAAATTTTCATTGGGTAAAGGGATAGTCAGCTGGAATCCAACTCCCTAATTATTTGGAGATTTCATTAGGATCACCTTTATCTATTGCATGTACTTTCCGATGCACTAGGTTTCTATAACTCTTTTGAGTACTCATCCTAGAATTATTCGTCCATGTGACTTCTTGAGTGTGATTTACTTCTTTTCAGTCTGAAGTATTTATTCTGGTGCTCTCTGTAGAGCTGACTTTGTAGTTATAAATTTACTTAGCCTTTTTTTATCATGCAAAGTTTTTATTTTTGTAGTTAATCAACGGAGCACACCATTCTGGTTAACAATTATTGTATTATTTCTTTTTGTTTCTTTGTTTCTGAACTGAGGCTTGAACATTTGAGATCATTTGTCAGTCATGGCCTTATGTTTCTTAAGTTACCTCTTTTCTTTTGGTGTAGGGGGATCAATGTCTAGTTTTAAGTTGTAATAGAGTTGAAATATTTTCTTTCATTGGCTTTGTACTGAGAGCTCGAGGATCAGCACTGTGTGAGTGAATAGACACTATTTAAGGGTCAGCATACAACTTGCTGGGCCTCTCCCCTGCTGTCATCTGGTTTGGCTCTCCAAGTTCATTGCCCTATTTTATGGTCAACCAGAAACACTGGGAAGATTTTGTTAAACTGGATGTATCCTTAGAAAGACTATCAGTTCATGAGGAGCAGAGTCTACTTGAGAGACTTGGAAAGTGAGATTCTAGGGAAACAGGGAGCTTATTAAATTGATAGGAGTGAACCCATTTGGCACAGGAATATTCTAGTGGAGTGAGGCATTATGACCACACTGGTAATGTGATCCCACAGAACCTGGGAACCTTAAATGATATAGCAAACAAATGCCTATCCAATGTTACAGAGAAAGGAGATCATGGGGGATGTAGTCAGTCTTCGTGTTACAAAGGAGCAGAGCCTAGCTGATGGATCAGGAAGGGCCGCCCCAGAAGAGCCTAACCTAGCTGTCTATGTTGGTCTGGTGACATTTGGACATCTTAGGAGGCCTTGCAGTTTTATGGATTGAGAAATATGGAACCCCATTGGCAGCAAGAAGAATAAAAGTCCCTGAGGAGCTTGGCAGGCCTCTAGGATACAAGGAGCAAGACTATCTAGTGATAGGTGGAAGAAGTTCTCTTAAGTCCCATATAGATTTCAATAAATACACATTTCAAATAAGATAAATATACCCCAAGCCTAATGAAAACCTCCATTTTTTCAGACAAGTAAAAATATGGCAGCCTATTGCCAAGTTCAGACAGCAAAATATTTTTTGATTATTATATATTGCATTAACTTAATGGATAATTAAAGTTCTCCCTCTTGTGGTCAATAATTCAAATTTCCAGACACCTGCCAGTAAGATTTACAAAACAAATACAAGACATTGCTTTTAATAAAATAGAGATAAAAGCCCCAAAGTGCCTCTCAAATACTTTGCCATCATGTTCAGGAAACAAACAATATGAAATTTAAAGATACTAAATTGCCTTTCTCAAAGCAAGGGTAAACATCAATGAATGACATCCATTTCATTTCAATATATTAGTCATACAAATCTTGATTCATTTTCAAGTCTTTAAGAAAATTATTTTATCAACTCAATTTTCTTGTTATTTGAGAACTATTAACTCTATTGTAATTTAATATGAAAATAAGTTTTATATTAGCTTGATTACTAACTTATATGTTAAAAATAATCCTAATTACTAGTCTTTATTTTTATGTTTAAAAGAACTATTTCAATAATTATTAGCTATGTATTTTGATATTAATTTTTAATAATGGTTTGCTTGCTGACCAATTAATATATTATTGCTGATATGTTTCTCTATAAATATAAATGTAGGAAAAAATTTTGTTATATCTTTGACCAAGTGATATAACTTTGACCAAGTGAATTTGATTTAGCAAATTGAGAATATCACCTGAATTTTTCAGTTAATAGGCTTAAATTTTATCAAAAATGATTATGAATCAATGAATAATATTGTGGAGTCATTCTTCTTGCTCACTACAGTTATGCTATTTTTTTTCAGTCCAGTCTATGCCATGATCTGAACTCCCTTCAAAGAGCTATGTGTACTGATGTCTTCACTCATTTAACACAGACTTACTCAACTAACTGCAAGTTTTATGACTGTTAGGACCTTGCCTTGATAGTAAAATATAAGAATCATGTTCCTAATGACTGTGTCTTCTAGAAGAGGAAGCTGAAAATATTCCTTGTCCCACTTTAGATTAACTTTATGGATTTATGTTTGGATATTGCACACTCCAGTTCCCTCCTTGTGGTTCTTCCTAGAATTTAAAGCCTCCTCTAGTAATAGGGGTTAAACTGATTTTTCTTTCTTTCTTTCTTTCTTTCTTTCTTTCTTTCTTTCTTTCTTTCTTTCTTTCTTTCTTTCTTTCTTTCTCTCTCTCTTTCTTTTCTTTCTTTCTTTCTTTCTTTTCCTTCCTTTTGTCTGTCTGTCTGTCTGCCTTTTTGTCTTTCCTTTTTGTATCATTTTTTGCAAAAATAGTAGCTTTTTCAGTGGGGGAGACAGAGAAAGAAGAGCAAAATATTAACAGCCTTGTCATGTATATTAAGGTGGATTAGTGAAGGATGATAGGAAAAAGAGCAGAAAATGGAAAAGATGTAGGCTACAGTGGTGTGGTGTCTTTGAAGAATAGATCAGAGTGCCTGTAGCACTGAGAAGAGGGTAAAGATATGGAGAGTGTGGTTATGGAAAATGATGTAAGGACTTACCATCATGGCCTGCATTGAATTCTAAATTTTTGCCTCCATTAATGTCACAGACCCCTCTCATGCTTTATTCATTGTATAGTAGTTTTTCAAGACATTACATTGAAAAACCACAGGCATCTCTATATCCACAGGATCCAAATAGAATCTATCATTCTTTGCCACCACTGTTCCTTCAGCCTACTGCTTGACCTTTGCGCCATTTTAATGTAAAAATCTCAGAAATACAAAAATCATCCTAGAAATCCCTTTTTTCTCCTGATAGCCAATTAATAGAAGTCTCATCATGTATTGATTGTGATCCTACATTTAAGGATCAAACATAAGTACAATAAAAAAAAATAATACCTGAATTTCTCAAGAAATGTTTTGCTTCGGTCAAATTCACTAGAGGTTTCTGTCTCACCTCTCGAGTAACAATGAACTCTATCAGTGTGTGACAGTTTTATGGATGTGAGTCTTGCAGTACCTAAGCCTGATCTATTTTTAAAATATTAGTCCAATTTAAAGACAATATTGTAAGAACATTCTGGGTAGGACTTTGTTTTATAATTTCTAAATGTTGGAACATATCTGCATTTTGCTGAAATTGATTTTGTTCAATATCCTCCTGAATAATTTCTCTCACTCTCCTTCTACCTCCCAGTCTCAGCTCATACTCTAAGTTTTTAAAAGGAAAAACATGTAAACTACTCTATGTTGAGGCTTCTCTACTAATAAAACATAATAACTTATAGTACCTTAATTGATTTCTCCCATTTGATCATATCCAGAGAATGGCATTTCTTGACCATCCACTTTGTACACCAAAATTCTAAGTAAACTAATAAGAATAATATTTAAGTAATGTAAGTAAACATTATTGTATATCATCTCTGTTACTAAGTCATTATTCATTCTTAGACAAGGGATTAATTCCTTTTTGGGGACTTTGCTCACTGACATTGTAAAAATCCATGAATGTCATAAAGAAGGTCACAAAGCCCCCAGAGGTATCAGTTATACTGTGTTTGAAAAGTAATACAACGCATGCTAAAACCACTTAGAAGTCAAAGTCAAGACCGAAAGTGCTTCCAATAAAGTCAATTACTGTATGTCTGAAATAATGGCCTAACCCACCTATGGATAGTACCTGTCAGCAAAACCAAAAGTTTTTTCAACAAACATCCATTCTGGGCTGAGAGAAGGGCTCAGTGCAGGCAAAAAGCCCTAGGTTCAAACTATAGTGTAAATAAAAGATTAAAAGTATTTGTTTCGATGCAAAATAATATAGGAAACTTCAGTGTCACACACACACACACACACACACACACACACACACATATACACACATCTAAATATTGCGTGGCAGTACCATGCAGTTAAAAGAGTGTAAAACAGTATATCTTCCCCGTATTCACCATCACTATCCCCAACACACTCAGACACACACATCAGGTCTCCTCAGACCCTGCCATCATACTTCTCACATACCTCCTTGTTCTCTGATATTTATTTATGGATTTATTGATTTATTTTTTAGCCACTAAATCTAATTATGTTGCCCATATGTAGATAGGCATTGGGATGTTCACGAGGGTATACATATAATACCACTGACCAAACTCCTAAAGAAAAGTGACTTCACCTTCCCAGAATCCAATTGCCAAAAGCTCTTAAGGTAGGAGTGAAGCCTTGGGAGCCCCCCCCACCTCTCTTAGTGCTAGAATTATTAACTGGCTTTGTCTTACTCAGATAACCACAACACTTGCAGGTCTGTGTGTGCAACAGCCATGTCTTATCCAGAGGACAGCATTTATCACATCCTCTGGCTCTTATGCTTCTTACAACCCTGTTTCTGTGATGTCCTCTGAGCCCCGGACTATAATGTATCATTTATGGCTCAGCACTTATTTCAGCATTTTGAAAAGTTATAAGTATTAAGCAGTATCCAATTTAATAAGAAGCTTCTCTGACCAAGTTTGAGGGCAGCACCAAAGACAGAAGCAAAAGTAATTAGAAGACGGTATAACAACGGGAATACTTACAAACAACAGTATGTCTTCCAGTGTGCATAGATTTCCCTTGCAATTTCCTTATGGTATTTACTGTACCAGAAATGAGCCCCTTCCTGTGAAACTGATACAAATCCAATTCATACAGCATTAGGTGATCCCTTATGGTAGTCTGAATATGCTTGGATGAGAAAGTGGCACTATTAGGAAGCACAGCCTCATTGGAGTATGTGTGGCTATGTGGGACAAAGTGTGTCATATTGGGGTAGGCTTTGAGGCCTTCCTCCTAGCACCTAGAAACCAGTCTTCTCCTGTTTGCCTTTGGAGCAAAATGTAGAACTCTCATCTTTTCCACCGACATGTCTGCCTGGACATCAAGCCTCCCACCATGAAAATAATGGACTGAACCTCTGAAAGTGTAATCAAGCCCCAATTAAATGCTGTCCTTTATAAGAGTTGTCATGGTGTCTCTTCACATGGTTAGAAACCCAAACTAAGACACCTCTATAGACAGTATTGCTGCTATTGCACCAGTATGCAGATCTTGCATGAAAGATGGGTACTATAGCATGTTGATTCAAACACTATATAAGACCATTGATATCATTACTGCACAAACTGCATAGCATCTGGCAGTACTTTGAAAGCTTGCTAGAAGGGAAAGAGTTTCCTTGAAAGTTCAAAATTATTTTAGCTGTATTCTGCAACTAATGTATGCAGTATCCGCAATAGTGTCTTACTACTGAGTTATGACATACCTCCTGGGATTAATTTTTTCACTCATGCATGGTACACATGTCCATTTTAAATTATATTTTTAATTCTCTTACAAACTAGTGAGGTTTCACAAAGTTCCTTCCTATATGTTTAGTATTGGTTATCCCACTGCCCTCCTTCCCAAAACCCCAGCCTCCCTCCCTGCATAAAATTTTAGTTACCAGTATCCCTCCTTGTTAATTCATATAACATATCCCACTATCCTCTATTATACCTTCACTATGTTTGAGATCATAGGTCTCTGGTATATTTCATTTTGCTTTAGTCTTCTTTTAGATCCTGATTTCCCCATTCCAAAGATTCTAAAACATGCTTCAACTTTTCTACTTAATTTTTATCTGTATCACATGGAGCAAAACTCAGGCTTAATAAGTTTAATTCCTTCCATTAGTCAAATAAAAAAATCAACTAAAACATTACATATTTTGCATTGACCACTCAACATATGCACAAGAAACATGGAGTAAAAAAACATATAAAAGTCTACACATGACATTCCCAATAATATCCATTCCATTTTAATCAGTATTGACAAGAAAAGACACATTTGGTGCTATATTGCAGTGAAGTGCCCAGTGCTTCTTCCTGACACTGAATTTTAATTTCTTGCTTATCTTTAGTAACTCATCAATCATGGGCTGAAAAACTGTCAAGTCATTGTTAGGGATAGATGGGCACAGTCATGAGCAAAAATATGCATAATATTATCTTCCTGTGTATTCAGTCTCTTTTTCTTTCATCCAAGAAAAAGAAATACTAAATAGACAAAAATAATTATTATTATATTAGTATATACACAAATTTCTCTGATGTCCTAATGCATCTGATTTTAAGAAGCAAGGAGTGCTGGTAAGGAAAGAAGAATACACACACAGTCCACAGTGTGCTGAAAAGACTGAAAATTTTTCATAAAGGCAAATAAGGCAGGACCTAAAGTTAAACGGGCCTGATGAGAGATGAGGCTGGAAAAGAAGATATGGAGACAAATTGATAGACACAGAAAGCAAATAAATGCCATGGTTTCTTCCTCAAGAGAAATAGGATGGAATTTCATTTTAATAGCTGACATGGTTAGATGTTCATTATACCAAAACCACCCTGAATTCTGGAGAAGAGATTGGACAGGAACTAGGTAATTAAACAAGACAAATAGCAGTTTAGAGACTATTACATCAATCAGTGAAAGATGGAGTAGAAGTCCACACAGGGAAAGAATTCTGTAAAATATTTAAAAGACAATAAAAACAAAGATGTGGGTGGGGCCAGAGTTATGCCAGATACTTGGGTGTCTAATTGAGAGTAAAGGATGTGAAGAAGAGGAAAAGTTCGAGACAACATAACAGAACAAGCCCAGTCCTAGATGCAGGGAAGCCTGGAGCAGCATTGGAGATGCTTATACAGAGAATGAGAGGAAGTATTTCTGTTTGAAGCCTGTTGAATTTGGGGTATCTTCAAATAATAAATGTTAAACATCCTAACAGAAAGTCTGGTACAGTTGCCTCTGGAGATGGATCTCATTCATCGATGAAGATGTGGACTTGAGCTTTTGTCGTTACTGTAACTCAGGATTGGTGTTGTCACTCCATTGAGAAATCAGTATGAATACACAATACCCAGTCCAAGGAAATGTCAACAAGAGTACAAAATAATAATTTTAAATTTCTTGGAAACAATGAAGGAAAATAAATGAAGGTGGTATAAGTGAAACAAGAAAAATACTTTCTAAAGAATTAAGGATTCAATGGCATCAGTTGCTGCCTTAAATATGAATAAAAAGAATAGTGGAGTTGGGAACAAGGCCATGGATGACCTGGAAGAGTCATCCTCACTCTATGTAACATGAAGTGGGATGCATCTTGAAGTGGGATGAGGTTAGCTGTGGAACAAACAAGATGGGAAAATAAACAAGAATAGACCATATTACCAACAACTTAACTCTTGGCACTGAATTTTCAGAGTAGATTTGGGAATATATGTTCCCATTAAAGAATGAAAATCCTAGCCTGAAGATCATAATATGAGTTTCAGTGACAATGTACAATGTCTGGAAGGTGGTACCAGACACAAGGGGAGGGGAGAAGGAATTTGGAGAAGTAGGGGGAATGAAAATCATAAAATTCAGAAAAAATGTGTGCATAAAAGCTATTTTCAATAAATGAAAAAAATATAACAACCATGTCTAATCTGGAAATAATGGTTTCTCAGCAAACACTTGTTTAGGTGAATGACTTACTTATCTTACAAGGCAAACTAGATCTGCAGAAAACACGTTTAAGCCATGTGAAGATCACTACTGCACTCATCTCCATGTTCATCTGCTCCAGTTGACTGAAGAGTAGCTCACATGAGCTATCTTCATGAATCAATCATACCACACTAGGAGATTTTACTCTGATATATCGTTCTTTTCCAGGTCACTTACTTCTTTGCCCCCACAAGGCATGCTAGCAAATTACAAATTACAATCAAATACCAATTTTCCAAACTGATGACTTTAAAGAGCAATAATGTATAGTCAAAATGAGAGTAAATTCATGTCCCATTTATCTCTGTGATGTATTTCATTAACTTTGAGTGTAAGTAGATCTTATATGGCATTTATAATAAAATGAAAAGGCTTCTCAAGTGAAATGACTCAAAAAAAAAAAACTTGGAAATTTTCCCAACATCTCTGTAACATTTTTTTCTATTGTGTCTTGTGTTTAAGTCATACTTTAAGTCAATATAATTTTTAACATCAGTTAATATAGTATATATTATTATAGTATATATAGAAAGAGTATATGTGTATATACTATATATAGTATATATGTGTGTATGTGTATGTTATTGTAGGCATTGTTAAGATATATGATACTCTGTGACTATCCCTCTGACAACTCTCCTTCACAAAAGTTAAGGAAGTAGAATCCATTATTATCCATTAAAAAAGCTCAGTATCTCTTTTTTAACATTTACTCTTTGTTAAGAAACATGACTGTTTCTTCTCTAATACATTTCATATTAAGACAGCAAGCATATACTAGAAATGAGGAGGCTGCTGATTGGTCTGTTATCTTCTGTGAGCAACATGATGCAAACAGAATTCTTCCCCTAATCACAGTGCTTCCCCCAATCACTGGTACAAAAATAAATGAGTCATGGAGAACCTGGGGTATTCAGTATTCTTGGTATTCTTGTTCTCTCTGATGAAACTTCAACTAAATTGATGACACCTTATTTGTGCTTTATGAATTTTTAAAACTTTCTGTGTTACTGATTACTTCTTACAGTGGAGGAGAACACAAAATGTAAACATTTAAAGATTTTAAAGGCTGGCACCTAAGTCATTCGATTATCAGATTGGACTTTTAGTACTAGAGCTGTTGAGTAATGATCTGTAAAATACCAAAAAGTTCTTGTTTGCTAAGTGACTATGTAGTAAGAAATTTAAATCATATATCCTTCCCCAAGGTCTGAGAAGTATTGAGGAAGAAAGATCAGAAGGCTGGAAAAAGCAGCAGACACAGACAGAGACTGCTGCTGCCAAAGCATCTGTTCAGGGCCACAGTAGGCAACACCAATATAGCAATAGCTATAATTGCTTGTACAAGGTCTGCATGAGATCTATCTAGTTAACATTCCCATAGATACAAGGATAAGTGGGGAACTCATAAGGCTCTGCACCTACCTGAAAGATGTCAGCAGCCCGCCACTGCCAGGGGAGAGAAAGTTGATTTATGTCATAGATAATGCAACTCCTAGGTTGCTCATGCTATGATATACAGTACTCTACCCATGTTTATGCCAGCAACATTAAGTAGATTCAGTAGGTATTACATAGAGAGATGGAGACATGAAGTCAAGAGTGGGTAGAACCCATGAGGAATTGGGTAGGGGAGTGAGGAGTGGATTTGACCAAAATAGAATGTATTTATCTATGAAAGAAAGAAGAACTTAATTTGGGACTTTTAAACCAGGACATTATCAATATGCTACAGGCTATGTATACTCAATATTAAGGATAATCTGAAGTTCTTATATTCCTTTCTTTTTAATTTGACTGTGAATCTAACATATGCATTTTGGAACTTTTTCATAGAAGTAACATACTTCTGTAACCTCTTGTTATAACACTCATATGACACTCATTCAATATGTTAGCTATTTCATATGCATTATAGACTTCATATATTTTCAGTGGGTGTAAAATATTCTGCAAGATTTCTCTTGTACCTAAAACTTGCTTTGTGTGATAAGATTTTAGAGGTCAATTACTCATGTCTGTTTCTTAAGAAGTTTACTAAGCTTGCTCTAGGATGGGAAGAGTGTTCTAGGATGTGTACAATCAATCCCACAGCTTACAAAGATAGGCCCTCCAAATAGAGAAGTATCTTATTACTGACACTATATATTGTTTTTCTACTTTTGTCAAGTGGTAACTTATGAATGGTAATGGGAGTGTTTTCCCATTTTAATATAACAGAAACACCAAAACAACTTTGATAAAAATAACTTTTACTTGACTAACAATAATTGCTTGCATAAGTACTTACATGTGCCTACCTGGAATACTGCTAGAGATATTAGTACATGTGCTCGTGTGTGTGTGTGTCTGTGTGTGTGTGTGTGTGTGTGTGTGTGACACACTTACATGTATACATGGAATTATCTAAATCAGCATAGACAAAGCAATTAAGATTGTTCCCAAACAAGTGGGAAAACCAGATTTAATGGCACAGCACAAATAAGGGTTTGTATAAATGATCAGACTACCCTCTATCCCACTTCCACTCTGATTCCTTAATGATAGGCTATCTCACCTACCACCCTGAAAGAATGTGCTCCTAGGTTTTCTGTGTGGGTCACAGACTGGAACCATGACAGTAGGTATTTCCAGTCTTTCTTTACTTTACTTTACTTTACTTTACTTTACTTTACTTTACTTTACTTTACGTCACGTCACGTCACGTCACGTCACTTCACTTCACTTCACTTCACTTCACTTCACTTCTCTTCTCTTCTCTTCTCTTCTCTTCACTTTTCTTTCTTTCTATTTCTTTCTCTCTTTCTCTCTCTCTCTCTTTCTCTCTCTCTTCCTTTCTTTCTTTCTTTCTTTCTTTCTTTCTTTCTTTCTTTCTTTCTTTCTTTCTTTCTTTCTTTCTTCCTTCCTTCCTTCCTTCCTTCCTTCCTTCCTTCCTTCCTTCCTAATCTTTGATTACCAAGAGTACTTTGATATCATTTGTTACAAGGAAAATTATGGGAAGCTGGAGAGATGGCTCAGTGGTTAAGAGCACTGAGTGCTCTTCCAGAGATCCTGAGTTCAATTGCTGGCAACCACATGGTGGCTCACAACACCTGTGATGGTATCTAAAGCCCTCTTCAGGTGTGTCTGAAGACAGCAACAGTGTACTCATATACATAAAGCAAACAAAGAACATTATGAAGCAAAAGAACAAAAACGCAAACTCCTCAGGAATAAGAAGAAGCCGTTGCCCCGGGTCCTGTTTCGGTTTCCCAGTCTAAGCTTGTTTCTACATTTATCCAACCATCTTTTGCTTCTGTTTTATTTAAACAAGTTAAAGAAACATGCACATGTTTTCTGTTTTCTCTGTCTCCCCCTAAAAGATTCCTAAGCAACCTGAAATTCTTTAAGACAACATAGTCACACATAATGGAATGAATGTTCAGTTAACATTAGAAAACTTTTCTTCCTATGTCAGAATTTCTGCTGGCTATCAAGACTTTGAGGAGGCTATTGAATTGATGAGCTTCAGTTTTCTTGCCTCTAAATTGATTGAATATTGAATTAAGCATGAATTAAGCATGGTAACTAGTATGACAATATAACTGCATACACAATTTTAATTAAGCCAAGTATGGAGTATGATGTGCAGATTTGCACTTTCGACAATGCCATTGTAACACGAGATAGTGTGAGTAACCTAGGGTTACTTCAGGAACACCAAGACAATTAGTCAAGCCGCTGATACAAAATTCCTCTACACACGCAGTCTTGGAGCATTGTACACTGTAGAGTGTCTCCTAGCAGCAGGAGGCACAGGGTAAGACCCTTAGCAGGACCTGGCTGCTATTCTAATATTCTCCGGAAGAGTCTGAGACTCTCTAATGAATGTCTAAAAGCCAGTGGAGACAACCAGACCCTGATCTGTTAATTAACTTTTATTAGTTTGCATTATGGACATCCCATTTAAATTACTCAATTATAATGTGAACATTATAAAATTATATCACCATTCTAATTAAATGGCTTAATAATATACTTTTGAGACAAATTTTATTATTATTTCATTTTTCTCAAGTTCTAAAAAGATGAAAATAGACTTATGTCAGTTTTAAGGGGTTTTGTCTCCATTATATGTTTCTAAGAAGAAAACGGTTGGTTAATTACATATACTCAAAGGAATGAGGAAGTAAAACTACCATACTTCTCATTTGAAATACATAAATTGATTTTTAATATTCACTTCTGTGAAGACACTTAGTATATGGCAAATATGAAACAGTGCATACTCATAAGGGATGTGGAATTTACATTGTATTTCTCCTTGCTAACACAGGTGGATCTTTCAGAATTTTCAACCTACCTATGATATTTGTAGCTTGTGTAAAAAAAAAAGATGTGATTAAATGGTCTTTTCTTTGAATGTTTATGAATTTTTAGTGTCATTGTTTTATTAGAATATTTTCTTACAAATGAATTATTTACCTTAAAAAACAAGAGTCTTGTAATTTTACTAAAGGAGAAGTCAGAACATGAGATGACTATATCTATAGGTATGAACAGTTCTACAGGTTTTATTTTTAATCTCTTTGTGTGTGTATGTGTGTGTGCATGTGTGTTATACAACTTTTACTTTTAACTCAGTAATTTATTGGAAGCATTTAGATCAATTGTGGTGGAATAAATGAGTGAATTGGCATGTTTTTGAGTATTTACTAACCTGTGTTGGAGCATCTAGAATTAAAATGGTCTACCTGAAACAAAATGAGTGTTCTTTGCCGTTATTATCATTGGGAACTGTGTTTGGAATGGTGAACAGTCACCAATCTTCACAGAGGATGCCCAGAAGAGTTAATAAAGGAGAAGGCTGTGGAAAACAAGCAAGCAAGTCATAAGACGTGCCTCTGATTCTTTCCCCTGTGTCATAAAGCTGAAGAAGAATGCAAGGATGGGATTCCTTCCATGAGTTTACAATGTAATGTGAGTAATACATTTGCATGCTTCCTCTTTAAAGTATATATTCCAGGCCCAGGCTCAGGCCCAGGATTCTGATTAATTAGATCATTCAAGTCCTGGAAATCTGTAACTTAGCCCAATTAGATCTCACATAATGGAAATGAGTCCAAGCAGTCATTCTACTTTGACTTTCTTAAAAAACCATGTGATCATATCAGTAATTGAAATACCAGTCTGTGGGCTGGAGAGATGGCTCAGTGGTTAAGAGTACAAACTACTCTTCCAGAGGTCCTGAGTTCAATTCCCAGCATCCACATGGTGGCTCACAAACCATCAGTAATGATATCTGATGTCCACTTCTGGTGTGTCTGAAGACAACTCCAGTGTTCTCATATAAATAAAATAAAATAAATCTTTAAATAAAAGAAATACCAATCTGATTTTCACCTGTATATTCCAGACCAGAGGGAAAAAGGCCCACACAGATAATATTTGAATCCATTGTAGTTAAATCAGACAGCTTGTCGCTTCTCTAAAATATTTGCAAAATGTATATATGTAATAAATGTCCATCATAAAAGTATTATTCAATGTACATCTCTGATTTTGTACTGCAAATTACACTGAAGCAGACAATTGTGCTACCTGATTCATACTTCAGAGGCCTTATAAGCAACACAATGTCAGAGACTAATGATAATTAGGTAGTCCCTCCTCAGAAAATGACTGCTTTATTTGATAGGGTTTAGAAGTAGAGAGAGGTACGGGCCAGAGACAGACTAAGGAAGGATTTAACAATGAAAACATTTATTGACCTAGGAAGACATTTCAGAGTATTCTTAAATTTCAGTCTTATATGATTAGATGAAAACAGTCCTCAACCAAAAAAGAAGCACATTTTGTTGAAGACTGGTTGAATTTTGGTTGAATTTTGGAGATTGTGTTTTTCAAGTGTCTATGAAAAACAATAACCACAGAATACCTATTCATGCCCATGAGTCTAAAGTTCTGAGATAAAGGAAGCAGGTCTACTAGACTCTATAGATGCCAATAATCTAATTCTTAGAACCTATAAAGATGCATATTAGAAAAGAATTTGCAGAAGTGAGCAAACAAACATATAAGTTATTTTTGTGTCACTATGATAAAGTACCTGACATAAGTGTCTTAAGAGGAAGAACCATTTGTTTTAGACAAAAAGTTTCAGATTGTTCACTCAGTATTGCTTGGTTCCCTTGGTTCTGTAGCCAAACCATAGTGGTGACTGAACATTTAGCAGAGGCAATTCACCTCATGATGGACAGGAAATAACGAGTAGACACCAGGACCAGAAACCTAACAGAACCTTCAAAGGTATTCTTACTATAACCTACTTGCTCCCCTAACCTCCTAAACTCATTGGAGCTCTAAACATAGCATCACAGATTCGAACCCAAACATGTATCCCCAAGAGATTTTGGTGGCATTGGACATTCAAAGTACAATAACTAAGTGCCTAAAAGGAGCAGTTATCCTCAATTATCCAGGCAGGCCCTATGAGAGCTTTAATATGGACATTGTTCCCACAGCAAAAAATTTTCAACAATGTCATCATCAATGTGCAAATAGAGCTGGGTACCTTTACCTCTACAAGTTTTCCTTATGTTTCCAAGTTTCTTGAACTCTCTTAATTCCCCTGGTTCATGACTATATGGTTGTTTTTTATTGTTGCTGTTTTGTTATGTTTTGTTTTTTGTTTGTGTTTGTGTTTGTTTTTCTTTTGGGGATTTTGTTTCTTTTGTTTTGTTTGTTTGTTTGAGGCCTGCAGGTTTTGACCCTTGAACATAACTACTTCTACTCATTTATCATATTTGTATAGATAGAAACATTATCAGAGATATAATATATTCAGGTAAATCACATAAAATCATGCATGTATGTGCACATATATATGAAGGAAATCTTTTATATGTGCATATACATGCACATAATGAATCCTCCTCATTCTGTTTCTGCATTCTTATAGTAAATGGTATAAATGCATTGCTAAGTGTTTGTCTATTGGCAATCAGTCTGATCCTCACTCTTCATATTCTCCTCTGGGATGAAACACTGTCTGGAAGCCTATAAAATCCATTGCCCAATGCCCCTTGCCAGCTGGTTTCCAGTTAGATCTGCCAATATCACTAGTAGGGAAATACAAGTTACTAGACTGGGAAAGGGTTTTTTTTTTTTCTGTTGCTTCTGGGTCTGACTACTTTCTCATCTTAATAATATAGAATTCTGATAGTGGTAGAAGCAGCAGTCAACACAATGACAGAAGTCATAGGCGTATCTGGTTGGGCAGGGAATACAGTTACAGGAACTCTACTGGGACTTGCATGCCTGCAAAGTAACGCTCGTTGGCCTCACAGTCTGCATCTGTGCCTTACAACCACCAGTGCCAAAGCACATACCTGCAGGCTCACATAGCATCACTTGCTGTTCCTTCCAGCCTTGTGGCCATTGACTTCCCAGCAAGTGCTACTCATTATGGATAATAGCTACCCTGGTATTTCTCTCCCTTGGCCCCTCAACAGGTCTGTAGACATCTCTATTTGAAAGGCTGAGAATTGTTTCTGTTTCTCTAGCTACATATCAATGCAAACATTTTTGCAACACAATATAGTGAATGATACACACTAAGGACTTTTAGGCACATCAACAGAATATGCTTGTATAAAAGCTTATGTCTACATATCAATTTAATCCATATCATAGTATGTGTGTGTAACTATATAGTGTTTGGTCATGTAACATTTCTTTATTTCAAATAATTTACTGTCAAAACAAAAACTTTTTCTTAAGGAAAGAAAGTGATAAGGGAGTATGACTGTTGTTAGAATTTCCAGAGGCAACAGAAGACATCAGCACAAAATAATGAGGTTGGATGCTTACCAGGAAAGAGACAATAGTTTTAAATTAAAAAAAAAAATCTATCCATGTAAAAAGAAGAAAGAGCCTTCTACAAGGCAGCAAGATCATAAAAACAAATGCTAGCACTTTCTCAATTTGCTCTGATAAAAATACTAAGAGAAACAGAAAAGCCACATCAAAGATGTCCTTGCCTCGAATTAAAGCTGTGTCAGACAAGCAGACCACACTAAGCTTCTTCATTAGAAAAACTGTACAAACGCTGCTCTGCTATTTGGAGCAGCTGTGTTAAACAAAATCTTAAATACTACCCCCTCTCCATACACACACACATACTGTGCTTGCACTTCTCTTCCAAGACAATACAGTACTTCTGCAAACTTACCAGACCACCACCAATAAACAATTTCAACCTATTCATGAAAATGCATTGAATTTCCTGTTACCACCCTGAGCATGTGAACCAGTCACAGGAAAGTGCTCTGAGCAGGTCTAACACATGGTGCACCAGGTCCGAACTGGCTCCTTTCCTTGTGTACTTCCAGTATGCCAAGCACTGTGCTACATCTTTAGCATCCATTAGCTCACTTACCCCTTCCAGGAGCTGCGTGAGACAGGGGATATCTCAAGTAAATAACCTGAAGAGTCTTGATGGCAACACAGTCAAGTAGTTAGAGATGGAGCTGGATGTCCCACCAGTTCAACACAACTCTGGAGTTAGTGCCTGTAAGCATTTCTGCAGAGTTAGTACACATAGGGAGACGTTTTCTCTAGCTACAGTACAAGAAGGGAGATGTTTCATATTTCCATTATATATGGAAATTTCAAATTTCCATTATAAGAGTCCAGGACAAGTTAATAATACAGGGCAAAATACAGCCACCTACAAACTACTGACATTTCTGTCCAGAGGCAACCATGTAAGGGGTGGTGCTCCTTAAGGTTAGCATGCATCTATGCTCAGCTCTATAAAATTAATTTGCAGCCCTTTTTTTACTGCAAGAAAGAGACTATTTGTCATGAATATACTCCACAAGTAACTAGATTAATGATGTTTCAGTTCTGAACTCTGTTTTCTTGGTTTTGAAGTATTTCCATTAATATAATTTTGTTAATATTCAGAAATCTTTGTTACCTAGATCCTCTGACACAACCAACAGGAAATGACAAGAATAACAGCAGGATAACAGAAGGATGATGTTTATCTCTATTGTAAGATTTAAAGTTATGTCTGCTTGCTTGATACAATTCAATTGCTTATTGCATAGCCTATACTACAGGAACTTTAATGGCTGTCTCTCTGTATATACTTGCTCAATTCCTAACAGATTTCCAAGTCCCATACCAGGGCTAGGACCATCAATTCTTCATATATCTAATTAGCCATACTATACAGCAGAAAATTTTCTGCAACTCTATTACTCGTGTGGTGGTGTGAATGAAAACGAGCCCCAGAGGCTCATAGGGAGTGGCATTGTTTTGAAAAGATTAGGACCTGAGGCCTTGTTGGAGGAAGTTTGTCACCGGGAACAGCAGCCTTTGAGGTTTCAGAAGCTCAAACCATGCCCGGTGTTACTCTCTCCTAACTCTCTCTTGCTGCGTTCTGAGGATCCAGATGTAGAACTCTCAGCTACCTCTCTAGCACCTTGTCTGCCCTAATGACACCATGCCTCACACTGTGGTGAGGATGGACTCAGCCTCTGAACTGTAATCGAGTTCCAATTGAATGTTTCTTTTTTAGGGATGGCCACAATCATGGTGTCTCACAGCATGGAAACCCTAACTATGATAACTAGGAAAGTTCACACTGTCTTCTCTCTCTCTCTCTCTCTCTCTCTCTCTCTCTCTCTCTCTCTCTCTCTCTCTCTCTCAAACACAACACACACACACACACACACACACACACAAACATCAATTAGTGTTTCTTCACAGAGGCTAGTAGTATATTTATAGAGTAGTGTGAAATACATTTTTCAGTAAGCTCCACTCCTAGTCCACCATCTCCTTTAAGACAGATTTTGTGCTTGACATGTATTAAGGATCCTCAAATAGCCTGTGACAGCTTAAGATCTAAATTCCACCAGCTTTGAAGTGGAGCCATATCTGCTCTGGAAATTCTCTCCTGTGTACTTGGGTAGCACATGCTCTTAGTCCAAGTAGGGCAGCCCAGATCTCTCACAGGCAGTGACCTCCCTTGCCAGGCCTAGTCTGTATGGGTTTCATCTTTGTGGTGTCCAATTTCCAGGGTGCTCTAATTTAACTTGCATCCAACACTCTCTACAAATCCTTGCATTATCCTCTCAAATGGCCTCCTTTTGCTTCATGACCCTAACAGCTAAAGTATTTGGCTGAGAGAAGGAACTTTCCCAATTCCTTTATGTATATTGAAAAGCAAATCACAGTATGAGGATGTGATTCTTATATCTATTCATAGTTAGTGATATCTAGATTGAAATATTTCGCATCTGCTCATCATAGAGTGGCAGAATTTTCTCTATGGACAACAACAATTTTATTTTGCTTGCTTTGCTTTGTTTGTTCGGTTTGGTTTGTTTGTTTGTTTGATTTGTTTTGTTTTGTTAATTGATGAGCTTTCACTGCTAAAAACCAGAGGAAGTGGTTCTGTATATGGCACTTTGCCAGGTTTCTAGAATTTCTTTTGAATAGGATTCTATAGCTTTAGGAAGATTAAAAAAATTATTAGTCAGGGGCTTACAAATATAGTAGAAAATCTTTAGTGACCACTGCTTTTCCCAGTCTTCATCAACTACAGCACTCGCCATAATCAGAATGCTAGAGCTCGCACTGAAGAATATGTAACTCCCTAAACTCAGAAGCCATGTTGAATTACAATAAGCAAATCCTCCAGACTAAATAATGCCAATGTGCTACAGAAATCCAGCTCAGCTTATTCTGTACGAATGTGTTATCATCAATGTGCTTATATCCATCATCGTCTACTTCTTAACATGTTCTACAGAGAAATGACACTATCAGTTTCAGGTATCCTGTACATCCTAATGATCACAGGGAACAGAATAAATGTAACATTTACAATTCACAGCAGAGTGGCCACTGGTTGTAATGAAAACTAAGAAGGTTTATTGCTTTTTACTATTTTCATTTTTATACCACAATTCCTCAAATCTTCTATGATAACAACAACAACAACGACAACAACAACAAAAAACCAGCAAGTCAATAGAAACTGTCACCAAGGTCTCTCCCAGCAGCCTTATCTAGAACTTGTGAACCTACACTACATAGGATGTGGATAGCCAAACAAGACCATTAAATTGGTTTTAAGAGGCTTTGTCTTACCTAATTTTCTGCTGCTCCAACAGAACTTAAACTGAGTTATTTTGAAGGATATTCTATCCTGCCAGCCTAGTCATTGTTGTGGTTCATAAACTTTTAAAGTTAAGCAGGAAAACTGATTGTTCCACTTTTATCTTTTAAGTAAGCAATAGCTCTCTAATTGGACTTAAGGCTAAGCCAATCGGAGAAAAGACATGGATATTATTATAAAACTAGCCAATAACCATGACTGCAGAGGTCAGAGACCCAAGAAGAGACTCTTCTACTGTCATTTCCCTAAACCAATATAATTTCTAAGTATCCTGATTCCCAAAAATAAGTATACCTCCCCCTCTCACTGGTCATCCAAAGGCTTTTATCTTTGTCACTGCTGGAGACCATTACGGTTATCCGCAACTGTCAAAACCTCAGGGAATAATTGACTGTTATGTATCCAGCCCCAACTGATACATCTGCATATCAGTCACACACCTAAAGCTCAGAGGAAGCTCACAGGTGAAAGGGTAAAGAGATTGTAGGAGCCAGAGACTTGTGATGCCTGCTGTTAGATAGTGTACCCTCTAGAAAATGGACCCATGAAATTGCAACAGCATGGTTACCTGAACATAATTACACCAGCTGACACGCTAGTGAGTCAGGAGGGAATCTATGAGGTCCTACTCTAAATGAACTGCTACAGTGGAGGAGAGTCAATGCCTGTCAAGAATGGAAGAATCCGTTTCCTGCAGGGATGGGCTCCTGCATAGGTTGTTTATTTTCAAGTTAGCTTTGGGCACATGTACATATCAGCAACACAATACAGACTTAGTAGAGCTATATATACGTGTGTGTGTGTGTGTGTGTGTGCTTGTATGCATGCACAAACATATATATATATATACATGGAACAACAAGAGACCATGAATTTCAGGGGCACAGGACAAGTTGGGGTAGGTATAGGGACAAGGATAAGACTTGACTTACAGTGCTCATGTAAGAAGTCCTCTCTGTCTGTCTCTCTGTCTCTCTGTCTCTGTCTCTGTCTCTGTCTCTGTCTCTCTTTCTCTTGCTCTTTCTCTCTCTCTCTCTAACACACACACACACACACACACACACAATCTTTCTTAATTAGAGGTTTATTTTGTCCACCAGTCAAAGAGGCTAGAAGTCTAAGATTACCGTTCTGGGATCTTGTAGGCTTCTGGTGAGAACCTTGGGCTGCCTCAAATCATGACAAACAGGAGAAAGACAAGCAAGTACAGGAAAAAGAAGCTAAATGTGACTGTTGCCTTGCTTATAACAACCACACCGCAGGTAGGTACTGAACCAGTCTGTAGCGGTAGGCATTAACCTTTCCTAACAGCTTAAGCTCCTCCTTGAAACTTTATGTCCTAATGCCATTGCAGGGGCAATTGATTTCAGCAGATATTTGGAAGGCATATACCATCTCCAAGCTATAACATTTAAGAATAGCTGCATATTCACATATAAAGTCATTCAAAATGGACATGGAAAGTTTAATCTTTATATATAATCTTCTTGGCAACTCTACTATTTTAACACAAAGCTAACTTTCATACTCATACTTAACGAAATTATCGTTTTTCTGATAATGTTTATCTTTCATTTAAACATAAATATCACTTTTACAAAAAGTCCAATATAAGTATGCCTGTCTTTTAATCACTTATTATTGACTTGCCACTAAGTACATAATTTATATCTCCCCTCAAATAATGAAAATGCATCAGAGCCATTCCTATCCATTTGCAAGAAATTTCTAAACCCACAAAATGGCTGCATCTTTGAATTTTAACATGGAATATTAAGCAAAAGATAATGAGATGTTTCACAGATATTAGCCTGGATTTAATCTATGTATTTTATTAGCATAAATCCATTTGTTGTTACCTAATCAGTATTCTCTTGTTCATCTATTCCAGGGAGCCAGATTGTTTTAGCCATCAAAGTGAAGCAGAAGCAACAGAAATGCAGTGTGGCTCTTCATTCTGTGCCCCTCCCGCACCACCACCACCGGTTGATGGCCTTCATTCACACAGTGGCTGCCAGCTGAGCTGACCTTAGCATTTTTATTTTTATTTCACATGTTTATTCCTTGGGTGTCTTTGTGAATGTACCTCATGGTGGTCTGGACACTTTGCTTGCAGGAGTTCATCCTCTCCTTCGTGTGGGCTCCCAAGGCTGAGCTCAAGTTGACAGGCTTGACTGGAAATGACCTGACATGGTAAGTCACTGAAATCACCTTAATTTTCTTAATTGTATTTTGTTGAGACAGCCTTATTTCCTCTGGGTGGGAGTAACACCTTACCACAATTCAACTGAAGCTTCCAGGTTTCCCTAAAGTTCCATTTAAACATGTAAACATGAAAAAGAAAAAAAACCCTGCTTGTAGTACAGCAACGTATATTTCATGTTCTGTTTCATTATAAATTAAAGAAAGAGAAGAAAAAAAGGATCCCTGTAGGATCCAAAACAATCAAGGACACCACAAGAAAACCTACAGCATCAAACCTGAACTCAGAAGGTCTCACTGAGATTGAACCAGCAATCAGGGAGCCTGCATGAGTCTAACCTAGGTCCTCTATAAATATGTAATAGTTGTGTAGCTTAGTATTTGGGGGGGGGCATGTCTAACAGTGACTGCGGAGCGGTTTCTGAGGCTTTTGCTTGCTTCTGGGACCCTTTTAGTCCTACATAGTTGTCTCATTCAGCCTTAATATGTCTAGAGGTACCTAGTCCTATTGCAACATGCTATCCCCTGGGAGGCCTGCCTTTTTCAGAAGAGAAACAGAGGCAGAGTAGATATGAGGAAGAAAGAAAGAGGAGAAACTATAAGGAGATGAGGGAGGGGAAACCGTGGTCTGGATGTAATATATGAGTGAATAAATTAACAATTTAAAAATAAAATATCCCACTTTAGGAGCTTCTAAATTTTTATATTTTATATTATATTTATATTTTGTATTTTAAGTAATTTATTTTACATTATATTTTTATATTTTATATATTATTTTGTATTTAATTTTTAAACTTTTTTTTTACAGATATCATTATAGAAGTTTGGGAAAATTTATAGAATTGCAATTCCTCTATTCAGATAATAGCTTTTATTTAAATGAATGGAATTTTCATAGGTGGTTGAAATTAAATGTGATTAAATCTAAGACTAAACTGAAAAAATATCTTAACATGTGCTTATTAAATGATTTGCTTTTGTTATTAATTTATATTTAACTATGGCAGATATATACCATACAGATACAGGTACAACAGATGAACATCTTGGAGAAGAACACAATACATAAATATATGAACACTAGTTTTCTAGATATGTCACTACAATTTAGAGTTTATTACCTTCCTGGGAAGGTAAAAAGCATGAGTACATCTCAGAGCTTTCATTACATGAAAGAAAAATGCAATGAACACCTAAGAACCGGTTATAATATGTGCATGCAATTTAGGTACAGCAAAATAATATATTATATGCATGAAAATTTTTCCTCATGAACACTTTAGTCCTTTATATTACTAAGCAATGCTATATATCGCTAATCTCTATTTATTGAGCCTGGATTAACTGCCAACCTCCTCTGAACATTTAGACATATTTCAAAATAGAGACCTTCTTGTCTCTCTATATTCCTGATTTAAGAGGACATACTAGGTATCACCGGTAGAAAGGAAAAAAGGGTCCTTTGAGGAAGCACAAGAGAAATTGTCATTATTTTGTTGCTCTTGCTTAAATGTTACACTCCGGTAAGGATAATCAGGATAATTTCCCATTGTTTCTCTAACAAATCACTAAGCATCTTCTGGCTTAAAGTAAATTACTGATCTTCTATTACTTTTAACTAGAGGCTTTTCTGGGATAAAAATCGTAACAGGAATAGGGCTATGATCTTTCTAGAAGTGCCATATGGCTCTCAACCTACTTGACTGGGCTCCAGGTGATCATCTACATACCTCTGCTTACGATCCTTTACTCTTACTTCAAAACCAGCAGTTTGGTTGCTTAAGACTAACTGTTACTCTCACCTGCACTGTCCCAATCCTTACACATGGATCTGAGCTTCACGGTCCAGGATAATCTGCACAGTGTTTTGAATTACACATGAAATAAAAGCTCTTCTTATTTTTTAAGGTGTTGGATGTGTGTGTGTGTGTGTGTGTGATATATATATATGAGACTGTGGTCTCCTTGTGCTCATACCCTGACAGATCCTTAAGAAAGCCCCTTCAGCAAGTACGTGCCTTTCTAGACAACGGACAATAGTTGAGAATTACACATCCACCACCCTGTAGCTACTCTGAGGTTTGCTTTCTCAAGGGCTATGGTAACCACTGGCCAGGGAATTATTGTATATTTCTCCATAAGGCATAAGGACGATAAAAGGAAATGACCTAATGTGAATATCCTACCACTATTTCTCATCCTCACTATCCTTACGACTTCTAAACAAAAAGGAATGATTAGCCTCCTCTCTTGTGATTCATTACTCAGAAGCTTTTGAATATGTTAGAATGGGAAGTGAAATCTTTACTCATGCATTCACCTCAGCCACCTATATGCATGGCATTCACCTCAGCCGCCTATATACATGTCATTCACCTCAGCCACCTATATGCATGGCATTCACCTCAGCCGCCTATATACATGTCATTCACCTCAGCCACCTATATGCATGGCATTCACCTTAGTCGCCTATATGCATGGCCTATTTGTAAGCTCTTGAGGCCTTCTGTTAGAGCAGTTCTACAATAGTTACATGGAACTATAAAGCACCTACAACTTGAACTAATAGAGAAACTTAGTCATACCTGAAACAACTGGCCAAGCAATTTTGGTAGATATTAAAGTGAAAAGATTACCACAGAAAAGGGAGCACTTTCCAAGAGTAGAAAGGTCAGCATCACAAGATTCTAACAGGAGAAAAATTCAAGAAATAAATTCCCTCCTAGAGCTGCACTAGAACTAAAGGGAACATTCATGCCAGTTAAAGCTATAATAGAATTGACATCTTTTCTGCAAGCAATTTTTTTTTTACAAGAGAACATTATCCTAATTAAAGTTGTGTAAGGTTTTTCAAAGATCTTCTACTTGGCAACATCAGGAGTACATATACATGCCAATATGCTTGAATGGTAATAACTGCTAACATTTACTGGACACTCAATGAATGTCAAGGGTTGCTCTTAAAGCACCATATTTGGAGAATCCATCCGTGCTGTGAAGAAGTAGAAACTGAAATTACGATAATTTGTATAATGCTATTTAATTTCTAATTATTTAAGATAAGAGAGTTTGACCCCCCAAAGCCTTTCTTTGTTTAGATTCACCTGTAACACTTGTCCTGTGTTAATAAATACAATAGTTCCAACCATGAAGGGAAATGTATCTCCAGATGACATGTAACAGGAAAGACAAATGTGCCCTCTCTATGTGTTACAGATGGGTTTGGGGAAATGTAGTTACTCATTGTGAGTGCCTAGAAGGAATGTGTGAGTGGATAGTAGAGGCTGACTGCCTTTCTGTCACCACAGAGATACTTAGGGCAATGTGAAGTACTCAGTAATCATTGTAGGGAAAAGGGGCATAGAGCAATACTATGAGAGTTCTGAATGGAAACGGGAGGAAATTCTAAATTATGATCTAGAAATAAAGGTTATGTGTGAATGGTGCCTACAGGATACATACAGTGGAGTGAAGACCCAAACAAAATTGGGGGTGTTCACTGTTTTCAGAAGCTAATGTCTCTTTAGTTACAGACATCGTACCATCAATTACATGACAAAAAAAGGATGTTTAAAAAATGGATAATCAAGAAATGAAAGAATACAACTCAATGATGACAAAGATGAAGGAGGATATTGTTTAAAACAAACTTGCAACATTTATTTCAAAATAAAACATGTTCATAGACTTGTGAAATAAAATCTTCCAAAGGGAATTCACCATTGTCAAAGCCCCAAACTGGAAGCCTTGCTAAGAAGGAAGAAAATTATAACACAACACTGGGTAGCATGGAGCCCCCAGGGTCAGCCTCACATGGGGACGGCCTATGTTTCGTTATTTATAACTTGTCTTGACAATAAATCTAAGTCTCCTGAAGGAAATTTCATGCATTAAAGTAACAAAACATAAATTTAAAAAAAAATAAGCACCCCAGGAAATAAAGTAATACTTAGACTGGAAATGAGTGATACACACAGGTGAATCGAGGGCTTTGAAGACAACCTACCATTGACCCCTACCATTTTATCTCTGGGCTGCCTATCAGCCAAGAAAACATAGAAACAAAATGAGTTTATTATATAGGCATCCTTCTTGTTGTGAAAACATTAAATATTTCCTTTCTACATGATCAGATTTTAGATGTATAATTTAAACAAAAGAAAGTTTCAGCTCAACATACCAGGTGTCCATCATTTTGAAATCATTAGCAAAAACAAATTTTAAAATATCTCTTCATTTTAAAAGCAATGCATATTTTTATATTATTATACTTCGGGATACTATCTAAATTAAGAAGCAACTCATCTCTTCCCAGTTTCAACTTCAGGTAGTCCTTCAAATGAGTAAGTACACAATGGAATACTACTCAGCAATTAAAAACAATGAATTCACAAAATTTTTAGGCAAATGGTTTGATCTGGAAAATATCATCCTAAGTGAGGTAACCCAATCACAAAAAAATACACATGGAATGCAATCTCTGATAAGTGGATATTAATTAGCCCAGAAGCCCTGAATACCCAAGGCACAAATTGCATGACAAATGACTCCCATGAAGAAGTATGGAGAAGGTCCTGATCCTGGAAAGGATTAATCTAGCCTGGGAAGGGAATATAAGGACAGAGAAAAAGGAGGGAGAGAAGAAAGTTTATGGGACATATGGGGAGGGGGGATCCGGGAAAGGGGAAATCATTTGGAATGTAAACAAAGAATATAGAAAATAAAAATATTAAAGAAAATAAAATGAACCAAAATAGCTAAAAAAAAAAAAAAAAGAACATATATTGGGAACTGTTATGTTCCTATTAGCACCAAAGAGTTTCTCCATATGGACCGATCCACTAAGTTTGTGTGTGTGTGTGTGTGTGTGTGTGTTGCCTAAGGATTGTATTTATTATGAGATTATGACAAGCAAAAGACATGAAATATAATTTTAAATTTTGTTTAAATGCTTTTCTTAGAATACATAATTATATGCATATATGTATATAATTATACAGCTGTATTATATGTATATAATTATACAGCTGTATTATATGTATATAATTATATGGCAAAGGGTTATTATGACATAATCAGCTAACCTCACACTTGAAGGCACATGGTAGAAATATTGGGCATGTGCCTGATTCTCCTTGCTCTCAGGTCTTCTTTATACTGACTTAAAACAACCTCCACTGAAGCTCTGTTATTATTTTCCCATGGAAAATACATATTTCATTGTAAAGCATTGTACAATAAGTACTTTAGCTACAATTACCACTAATTTTTAAATTGGAAATGGTAATAGGTTCAATCAATCATCCCATCTACCTGACACGTGATTCCAACATGACTTATATTTTATTTGCAAAATATAAAGCAGAAACTTGCTTGCGTTAATTTGACTGCTAAAAATGAATAAACAAGATAGAAGATAAATGCCAAGTAACAACAAAAGTCACAAAATTAAAGCCCTTGATACTGACTTCCTACTTATGGAAATTTTCTGAAGTTAAATAAACACAGGCTCGTTTAAATAAGAATGGTGACACTCTTCCCTTCAGATAAATGGTAAGCACAGATTTTGTGTGCATTCTCAAAGAGAAGGCAGGGATGAAAGGACAAGGAAAAGAAAGCACCGTTTGCTTAATATGGTATTTGATATTAAAAAAAATATTAGCTCATCATGCAGCTCAGTCTTTACTGAAAATATGTGAAAATAGAATATAGTCATTAATTCAAGAACAGACCAGTGACACCTCTACTGGAGGGCATGTCTTCATAACTATAGTTGATACGTGAAAAATACCTCACTTTGGGAACTTTATAAAATGATTATTCTATACTTATAAGTATCTTGATAATGCTCGTGACTGACTAAGATAGGCATTAATAGAAAGCACTAGGGTCTATCTATTGCCTTCCTTATTTAGGAAATTCCTTGTTTGGAAACTTCAGGGTTGCCATCATTTCTAGAATAACATCTTTCATTTCTTGATAAACATTTGTAATTTTACAAAAGGAAGTTAAAAACATTAGATGTGTTTTGGCTGCATGCATATATGTGTATATACCTTCTAGTTATATTACATGATTTTGACAAATTTACAACTCAGAGTAAGATCGTGAGACATAAAACACATTCAAGACCATGGTGTATGCAATTGGCACTTTAAGGGGTCTCTTCTGCAGGGTACTTTAGGTAGTAAAGCAGGCTTTGCCGTTCCTCTTGAATTTTAACTATATTGTGACCTGGAAGGAATCCAGATATGCAACCCACACTAATTTTCAGAAGAGTGATGATCAAGTATATAAAATAGGTTAAATATGCAGCTATGGTTAGTAATTAATGGATCAAGTGCAAGAATGAATGTCTTACTATTAATCACATGTAGATTAAGCTGTACATAAAAATATACACTGAAATTAATCTAAAGTTGAGATATTTCAGCGTACATAAAGATAACTAAGAATCAATTGAAGAATACGTTTATATTGCTGAGAAGACATTTATTTTATTGATGTCAAATATACTGATAGAGTTTCAAGGTTTTCTTAATGAATCCTACAATTATTGTAACCAAGTTGCGCATGTTTGGTGGCTCAAAAGAACTATAATATAGAGGTAGGGGTACATTTTGCACACAGTGAGTCATGTGTATCTCACTACCTATCTAGCATATGAGTATGTGCACCTAATACTGACTCTTAGAGGCATCATACAATCATAGTACTTAAAAGTTGAAAAGATATAAAGGATAAACATCCTAAAATTTAGCAAAGTATTTGTGTTTTAAATAGACTTTTACACTAAAAATTAAAAGTGCTTTTACTTTATCTGTATCTGTCATGGATTTAGAGAAACATAAGCCATCTCAAATCAATTATTCACATGATTATTAGAATGAAAACACAATTTTCTGTTTTTCATGCAGAACAAACAGATAATCATGAGATACTTCTGTGTTAACTTTCAAGATAGAAATAGAATTCCACTATAAGATGTTCAGTTTAATAATCTGTGAGCATTTTTATGGGTCAAAATACTACATTGCTTCATTTATCAATCAATCAATCCTTTTCATATTTATTATGAAATATATAGATGAGAATTATGAATGATATAGATGAGAAATCTATATCATGATATTTGATATTTCATAAATGAAATCTTTGAAATTATATGTATGTATATGTGTGTATAGGCAAGTGTGTGTGTGTGTGCACATGTGTGTATGTATGTCTTTATACCTAACGCTCTTTTGTACTTTGAGGTTATCTCCTGTTGCCATTAAACAGACATAGCTTGAAAATAAGAAATTTGTATAGTTATTTTTAAATATCTGGCCACTTAACAATATTATGTATTAGACAGTGAAATGTCAAATCTATATTATACAGGTATAAGTAGAGCAAAAATTCAAAACTAAAATTTATTAAGCTAAAAAGTAATTATCACCTTTCTTCTTTCTATAACAGACTACAAAATATTCTTATTCAGTAATTTCACTTTATTGAACATTAAGGCCATGTCTAACAACAAAAGCATGAAATAAATAGGCAGACATAAGTTAAAAGAGTGAGGATAAATACAAAGCACTGGGAGACTTGGTGAAAATTTGTTGTCAGCTAACATCCCAGTCTATAGTTCTAGGTAAATGGAATCTTGGGAAGTTACAATAATAAGTAACATCCAGTTTTACATGACTCTAGAAATCAATTTGAAAATGTATTGTCATAGGAAATACCTATTTCAAAACTGTAAATTATTGTATTTAATTATTACATGATTAATGAGCTGAATATTTATGTTGAGGACATATGAATGCTTTAATGTCAACCTGGCTATAACTTGAAAGCCGTTGCTGAGTATGAAATTAAATACATATCCACTTTAAATTGATGCTTTACAACCTGTTGATCAAAATGGCAAGCACACTCTAGAGTCTAGGAAGTGTTAACTTATTCTGCCTTAGAGAGAAAGACACCCTGCACTAGGAATAGAATTCAAACCAAATAAAGACTTATCTCAACAATCCAACAGGGACAGAGAAGGAATGAGTAACAGTTTCCCACACAACCCACCTTATGTGAAAGACTGGTCAAAGTCTTTCTTGAGCAAGACACAAATTCCTGGTAAAATGTGAATTTGAACAAAAAAGGTGGGGGTTCAGGGATAAAGAAATGGGTTTGTGTAGTACATTTGAAAGATATTTCACATGTTTCTAAAATAGTTCATACATGATTTTAGTCAACATCATGAATGAAAGTGAAGAATCTTGACAACAAAGTAAGCAAATCAGCACAGCAATGAAATCGGCCAAGTAAACTATAAAAATAGCAAACCATAGGTGTGCAGTTCTACCCTGGACAGCCAGCGCAGCCGTGTGGATGGAAGGCAGGCTGGTGTCTGTCATCCATGTCTGCACACCCAGTCTGTGTAAGGTCAGCCAGGCTTTGGGGACATGAGCAAGCAGAGAAAGAGATGCAGAAATATCCTTGACCAAAGGACGGGAACTATCTTTTTAAACACTCAAGAATTTAGTTCAATATCATATTGTAATCTCCTTGAATAAAATTAAAATGTGTAAATATGGTGAGGTCTTCTTCTTTTGTCCCAAGACTGAGACTTATGTACTAGAACACAGAAATCCAACTCAGGAAGGTTGCAGTCATAGGGATTATCAACACACTAAGAGAGAATGCCCTTAAGAAAATTGGAGCATTCTAGGTTTACAAGACAACATGTGCCTAAGGAAGAACAGGGAGTGGAGGTTTGCCCTGAGGAAAATGCTTCTGACATGGTGAGTTGTTGAACACTGTAATGGTTTGCTGAGGCTGCAGAAACCCCAATCCTCAAAATCTTTAAAGCAGGCAAGATTGAGATCCACTGCTTAGGCTGACTTCAGGCTGTATTTTTCAGTCAGCCGGAACTGCCAAGTCCCTTTCTAGCCCTGTGAGTTTAATTGTAACTGTTAATGCAAGCAGTGCTTTCCCAGTAGCATTCCTGGCTCCCTCTCATTTAGTTTGGGGTGTTACAAAAACACATATTTTAAAGTATGTGAAAATATGAGTGAAGAGTTTGTCATTGGGAATCTTGGTAATGTATGTAAGTACATGTACCTCCCGATTCCAGACTCCACATGCAAATCACAGATGCTGTTTAACCAGTGGTATCCATAATAGATAGCAGTTGTAAATAGTTCACACTAATGAAATATTCAGCTGTAATGGAAAGTATGAGGCAGAAAATACTCGGGCAAGTTAAGTGCTTCCTTTCTATGCCATGCAGAATAAAAATGTTCTCAAAATCAGAATAGAAACTTGTTCATTGAGTTTGGATACTTGGTCACTTACTGTGGTCTAAAACTGATTATGCATGCAAATATACATATGTACATGTTTCTTTAAGCTCATTTGAACCCTTAAAACATTAGTTTATAGCACCCGTGAATTAATTAATATAGTAAAGCCTTTGACTTTGTACAACAGAATTTGAACAGTTTACTAAGCAAAATGAAGGCACTCCAATTGCAGGTTAACTTGTTTTTCTGTAATACAGCAAACAACTCAGTTTGGCTTTCCACAAACAATTCATTCACTTTTTTCTAAACTAAAGAATTTAGAATTTTAGGATGCTTTGAGAAACCACCCCTTTTCATTTCTCCAAGACAAACCCCTTGAAGAGTTTATTTTCTTCTAATTCAGCTGTAAAATTATTAAACTAATCTGAAAGTATGACTTCACAAAAGCACATTATAGAGTGTCACTCAAACTTTCTACACTACCCAAATCCGCAGCTTCCTATGTGAACTCTGCCGGAGGATCTACCTTCATCCCTGCAGTTAACTACGTTCAGTAAACATTTGCATGCATACCACTACAGATCAAACGACTGGGATGACAAGAAACACATAAACAAGCACCCCTCGTTGTAATTGTCTGCAAAGTATGTCTACTGACATAGTGCTTACTCCCTAGGAGTCTAACCCACTCCACCAGGCAGGACAGTATCTCCTAATGTCCCTTTTTGTTTTCATTCGTGTGTGGATGGGTGTGTGCGCCTGTGTGCACATTACCGGAGACGGAGATCCATTCTTGCAGAGGGGCCCTCTGAAGACTCCCTTAATGCCCCGGTAGTGCCCATTGCTGAGATGTCTCGAACTGATGACCAGGTAACAAGCCATGTGGGTCCCGATTGGAGGTGTAGTCTCAACTCCTCACTGAGCGACCAACAGGCAGGGAGATGCAGGCTGGCTTCTCCGCAGCAACAGTGACTGCCACCTCCTGTAAAGAAGAGGCCAGCAGCAAGCTGGGGACAGAGTGCCCGAGCGCCCCTGCTCCTCGACCTGCGCGTGGCTCTCGCTGCCCACAGCAGCTGCTCGGACTGAGGCGGCGGCGGCGGCAGCCCAGAACACTTAGGGGACCTGGCGAACCAGTCCACATGCTGCTCTGACGAGGCAGCGCTCAAAGGCAGGCTGAAGATGTGCTTTTTAAGGACAACTTCCTGGGTCCACCAGGGAATCAGTGTCCTCCGCCCCCTTTGCCCCGCCCCCTGCCGTCGCTCAGGGTGCAGGCGGAGTTGGGTGGGGACACTCAGGTGCAAGTGTGCATTTTCCAGCTGCCGAGTCCCCAGGCTGAGCTGTAGGCTGCGGAACCCGGGATGCAGTCGATGCTGCCTGTAACAGGGAGCCAGGGAGCGTGGCGTTCCTCCGAGCGCCCAAGAGCTGCCCCCTCTGCAGTGTCCGGGAGAGGGCGAGCGCAGGGAGTTTGAGACATTGTCACTATGGCTTTGCGAGGGGACAGTGAGCGCTCAGCTTGGAGCTGTGGACTCTGTAGGGTCTGGGTTCACGGAGTGGCAAGGAGACATCACAGCTGCCACACCGGTCTCACTGCTCCGCCTTCTGGAACCACCAGCACCAACCTCTTGACCCTTCTGGCCCGCTTCTGAGTCAACTTTCTAAGGGGTTTAAGGGGCGGGCACCCAAGAGGACTTGGAAAGACTGTGGAGGGATCTGGAAAAGAGAGCATTTCCTTTAGTCATTTTTCTGCCTGCTTACCTCTAGGGACCACTGCATCAAGGCGTCAGCGGCTGAAAAAAAAACAGCTTCCCAATTTCCTGTAGGGGCGAGAGGTTCAGCAGAAACGGAGCCCGTTAAAGGAACTTTCAGGTGGCAACTTATTGAAGCTATAGACACCAATGCACAAGTTTATGTACACATCTAGCTACATATATACACACATTTAGCTACAAAGGCTCACTTATAAACCTTTCTCTGCCAGTTAAGATGCACTTGTTTTTGGTAGGTAGAGGTTTCTTTTCCCAATCTCTAACATCCGTGCTCTTGGAGGTCTTTGGTTAAATGTAAATTAAGTCACCAGGGACAAAACTGGACTGAAAATAAAACATCTGTTCAAAAAAAAAAAGGCACTGAAAAAGAACAAACCGTTGAGGAGGGATGGATGGGAGGAGAGAGACAGCAAATGCCTTCTCCTGTGCAATCCTTCTCTATCCAGCTCAGTCTCAGATATCAGTACACAGAAGCAGGAGAGGGTCTCTTCCTGCAATTTTTCTCCTTCAGCTCTGGGTTCCTTGAAACTCCTCTGTAGCCACTGGTTCTATCTAGTTCTCCTAGAGGTCTCTCCTCTCTCACACTCACCCACACTATTTTAACTTTTGTAGCTTCCTAATTAAAGACCGAATTTGTTTATATCATCACATGGCTTGCTATCAGAAACATTATATTTAAAAAAATCTTAAATGTATGACTCATCACTAAACGCTTAGAGAAAAAATTTTGTATTTTGGAAGATTTTGAGTATGCACTGTAAGCTTTTTTAAGGGGGAATTCTATTTTCTTTTAACCCTTGAACTAAAGATGATTGAAACTTAGATAGTCCACTGTAAACTTTCTAGGAAGAGTGTAGTTGGCTTTTAACTATCTTGATAAAAAAAAACTTAGAACACTGAAAATGAACTCAAAGAATTCATCCTCTTCCCCCCAATGACATTTTAACACCATAGTACTTGTTCTACTTAAAAGTATAAAATGTTCTATGAACCTATACTTGCCACATGAAAATATATTTTTGAATACTGAAAATACAGAAACAGGTAAAAAGCTTTAGTCCTTACCTGGAATTTCAAAAGGAGGTAGGGTGGCTTAGTTTGCTCTTGAGAAATAGAAATATCAAACAGTCTCAAGGACCTAGGTGCAAACAATATGGAATGAATTATAAAGTTAAACAAGGTCACCATTCGTGAATACATTCCCAGGATGCAATTTGTATTTATTACACAAGTATACTTGCTGACAATCTGCAAATATTTAAGAATAAAACACATTTTCTAAGAGTACTAGTGAGCTATAAAGCATAAAATCTAACACTCCACACTATCATGTTATGTTTCACCCAAACCGCTTGTTATTTTTCTGACATTCTTGTCCACTAGGACATCACCTCTGTACATTTGCCTTTCCCCAAGAGAAAACTAAGTATTTACTTTGAAAAGATGACAATTATTTGACTAAATTTCTCAATTACTTGTTAATGTTTTAAGGTTTATCATCTTTGCAAATAACTGGTACTGATTTGTCATGTTATTTTAAATTAGTAATAGCTTTTCTCTTTGCTTTCAAGTACTTTGATAAATTATCTTGAAATATTGAGTCAAAATATGCCACAGTTGTTATGGGGACAATTCTAAGACTTGTTTTAAAACAAACAAACAAAGCATTTCCTGTCTTTACCAGCTTGTGATTGCTAACTTTCTGTAGAGTACAGTATTTAGAAACATATATAAGTGTCATCCTGTATTTCAGACATAATCTACTAAATGTAAATACCAATATATATACATTTATATGTAAATTAATGCAACATATATATGTGTGTGTGTTGTATTAATTTGTCTTTTTACAAAAAGAATCTGATAATTAAAATTATCAAGGAAATTAAAATGAAAATAAATCATATGTCCACACAATGTCAGTGTTAATCATGAGTCAAATCCCATTACAATAAACACTAAGAAAAGCAAATATCATGCACAAATTTGCAAGCCCCTGTATTTTAATCAATGTTTGATATAAGAATTTTCATTCCATGGAAAGGGATGTGAACAGCAAAATCTGTGGGTATCAGGCTGCAATCAGCCCAAGAATCCCACATATTTATAGGTGGTTGTGAGCCACCAAGTGGTTGCTGGGAATTGAACTCAGGACCTCTGGGAGTACAGTCAGTGCTCTTAACCTCTGAGCCATCTCTCCAGCCCACACATTAGATGAATGTGGCCAGCAGTCTTCCATTCTCTTATCATCAACCGTGTATCTCATGTGTGCTCCGTGTCTCTAGATCCTCTGACCTCACCTAAGTCTGAACCACTCTTACTTCTTGAGCAAGTATGGTTTTGACTTACTATTGTCCCTAACTCTCTCGAATTTTACATCTATATAGATGTAGTTGTCAAAAGGCCAGGGGTAGTTTACAAAGTCTGATCATATTCTAGACCATCCTGATTAAACCATGAAGTTTTTTCATTTTGTCTTTAAAATTAAGTCAAATTGTATTGCAATGATTTCACTGAAAAAAAAAAAAAGAAAGAAAGAAAGCCTGCTGGATCTAGCTAGTAAAAGCTTTCCTTTGCACGCCCTCCCCCCTCCTGCCACACCCCTTCCACCTCTGCTCCTTTAGGTCTTCTGAGAGCATCTTTCTAATGGCCTCTCATTTTTCCAGCTGCCCACTCACCCACCTGCCCTTCACATCTTGCCCTACAGGACCAATTTATAGTTAGTTGATTCCAAGAAAGCATCTTCCTGGCCACCTAAACTAAAGAAGCTATCTGCAGTCTTGAGGCTTTTAAAAAATATTTTTTAAGCAAAGTCACAGGCATTGTTTTTCTCACACATTTTAAATAGAGCAGACACTTTAGAGCCCCTGTGTGTGCTCTTAAATCTTCACAATTTGCCCTTTACATCAGTTCTGTACATTGTTAAGCCAATATTGAACAGCTCTACCCAGATCTACAAATGGGTTCATTCATATGGGATCATTCTTTGTGTTTCCCACTCTACAGGTTAAGGCATGTATAACCCACCTCCACTTCATACAAAACAGTTCCGATGCTCTAATGAGTCCTCTCTGTGCCACCTACTAATCCATCATCCTTCACCCCTGATTTCCCCACTAATAATCCACCTCCCTAGCAAATAGAATAATCTCAATGCTCTAATATATCCCCTGGAATCCACCTACCCAGCCTTCCTTCTTGTTCCCAGAACTCCTTATCAATCTTTTAACTCTCTCTTGTATTAAATTTTTGAAAATGTCGCTTAGTTATGATATATGAATTTTCTAGTAACTTATTATCTCACTTATATTTTATTGCTGAATAATATTGCGTGGTGGTTTGGTTTCTCTGGAAGCCTTAATCTCCTTGAATATGGCTTTGTTTGGAAACAAGGTTTTTGGAAGATAACAGTTAAGATGATTGTTACAATGGGTCTTAATCTGATAATGTTCTGAGAAGGGAACAGATGGATGCACAGACATTTGCAGGTGGATAATGAAATCCATGTGGAGACTCCAGTTATGATGGAATGCTCCAGTGAGTGCCTATCACTCACGCCTATAATTCCAGCACTTGGGAGGCAGAGGCAGGCAGACTTCTGAGTTCGAGGCCAGCCTGGTCTACAGAGTAAGTTCCAGGACAGCCAGGGCTACACAGAGAAACCCTGTCTCAAAAAAAAAAATTCCTATCAAATCATTGAACACTAGGAAAGAGACATGAGTGGACTCTCCCTTGTATCACGCAGATGGAATTTAAACTAGTCTCAGCCTCAAGAAAAGTGTGAAAATGAGTCTTCCATTGAGCTACCCTGTCAGTGATGTGTTGTCATGGCAACCACTAGGAAACAAGTTCATATTACATAGAAGTAATATTCTTCCTTTGTTTCTTAAACTATTGAAGGACATATTGGTTAATTCCTAACTTTGACACTTGGGAGTCAAACTTCTATAAGCATTCATGCTTTCATAAGTTTCTAAATCTTTCGGCTAAAACATAAGAAAATCTGTCACTGGGTCTGATGTTTAGCTTCGTAAGAATCTGTCAGGTGATCTTCCATTGTCACTCTTGACTTTGACTTCAGCAGCAGTAGATGGAACTTTCTTTAACTCTACATTTGCCAGCATTTAGTGTCAAAGTTTTGATGTCCAACCATCTAAAGGACTTGGTTCTGTATCTCACTGTTTCAAATCCCAATTCTCCTGTGACCTGGGATGTCAAACCTCTTTCTCATGTAATTTCTTGCTATGTTTTTTCTTTGCTGGTTTCTCTTTTATTATCTTTGGTCAGTTTTTAATTATGTTATTTTCTGTTGAGTTTTGTTTAAGACTTTTCTATGTCACATGCTGAGTCTTTATTGAAAATGTGTTTTTAAAATATTTTGTCTCATAGATTCCCTGAAGCCTCCCTTATCTTCAGTCCCTGGTACATCCTAGAGATGCCTCCCTCCCACTCACTGAAAATTTCCATTCCCTCTCCTGGCCCTCTCTTCCTGGCTCTTTTTATATCTGATCCCCTGACCATTCCCTTCCCTATCCCCTCCCCCAACCAGTTCCTTCTATTCACCTGCCCCATGACTATTTTAATTCTCCTTCTGAGTGAGATTCGAGCATCCTCCCTTATTATTTAGCTTTTTTGGACCTACCTGTGTAATTCATGCTCAGCAATGATATGACTGAGTTTTGAGGTACAACTATTACAAATTTTCTAAGGGAATCTGTGAGGCTGACTCTGGCTGAGACTCCTAGCAGTGGAGAATGTGGAACCTGAAATGGCTGCCTCTTGTAACCAGGCAGAACTCCCAGTAGAAGGGTAAGAACACCAACCCACCCACAAAACTTTCTACCCAAAATTTGTCCTGCCCTACAAGAAGTGCAGGGGCAAAGATGGAACAGAGACTGAGGGAATGGCCAATCAATGACTGTCCCACCTTGAGATTCATTCAATGGGCAAGTACCAATCCCTGACTCTATTAATGATGCTCTGTAATGCTTGTAGATGGAAGCATAGCATAACTGTCCTCTAAGGGGTTCCACTCTGTAGTTGACCCAAAACAGATGCTGAGACCCACAGCCAAACATTAGGTAGAGTTTGGGGAGTCTTATAGAAATGTAGAGGGAAGGACTGGGGACCATGGAGGGGATAGAGACTCCACAAGAAGGTCAACAGAGTAAACTAACCTGGACACTTTGGGGTTCCCAGAGTCTGAACCACCAACCAAAGAGCATATATGAGTTGTACTTAGTCCGCCCCCACACATATGTAGCAGATGTGTAGCTTGTTCTTCATGCAGTCCCCAACAACTGGGAGGAGGTCTGTCCCTGACTACTCCGGTGCCTGCCTTGGGATCCCTTTCCCTGCCTCAGAGGGAGAGGATACATTATTTCTGCAGTGGCTGGATGTGCCAGGGGGTGTGATACCAGGGGTGTGGGGAGGTCCAGGGAGGCTGCTCCTTTATCAGAGGAGAAGGGAAGGGGGAGGAGGGACTATGTGAGAGGATGAGAAGAGAGAAGAGCTTCAATCTTGTACACAAAGTGAATAAATAAATAAATTAAGGGAAAATAAATATTTTGTCCTCATCCGGAGCTTGCATTTTCATTTCTTAGCTGTGCATCTCACAGAACAGATGTTTTTAATTTTAATGAGGTTCATAATTTATCAGTTTTTATGGATTATGCTCTCAGTGTTACATCTACTAAGTTATTCATAAAATCCAAATCACCTATATTTTCTTCTGTAGCTTTGCCTTTTGTGTTAGCCTTTAATTCGTTTTGAGTTAATGTTTATGGAGAAGGCAAGGTCTCTGTCTAAATACAATTCTAAGGATGTTAATATCCAGTTGCAGAGTACTTATTATTGAAAGAACTGTCCTTTCTCAATTAAACTGCCTTCCCTTTCTTTATCAAAACTGCCTGAAAATGACTGTGTGAATTGTTTCTGAGATTTGTGGTTTGTTCTCTTGATTTTTCTATTTCGTCAACAACTTGCTTTATTGCTCAATATAGATAAGAACACTTTAAGCACTTCCATTTAATATTTATTTTAATGTTTCTGACACATTTATGTAGTAACTATTAATCACAATATTAATAACATTATGAAGACCATTTTTTACTTTTGTACATTTCTCAGGTTTTAATATTTAAAGCCACTCATAAATAACTTTGCAAGGAGGATCTCAGTGCTAAGGTAGCAAATGAAATTTTATAATTTAAGTTACTAACATTGTTAAATTATCCAGTATATGTGTTCATATGTATATATATATATATATATATATATATATACACAGAGTTTAAGTGTTTACTTGCTCAGTTTTGTTTTAACACATGAATCCCAAAAAATATCTGTTACATTCTACCAGTACTAATATTTACATAAATCCCCTTGCCTTTCTTTACAGTTCTACAGAGAAAACTCATTATTATTGTGTACGTTAACATATGATATTATTGGTTTTATTTTTTATATAAATAACTTAAACCTTTCATTAAAGAAAGCACTATAGTTAATTTGCACTCTTTTTAAAAACTTTTCTTCCTCGTCTAACCTATGCTTTATATATTAGCAATAGCAGAAATATTTTAAGTCCCAGTGTGGTGGTACAAACCTTTAATTCCAGCATTCAGGAAGCAGATGCAGGTGGATCTATGTGAGTTGCAGACCACATATTAAATGGTTGGTGGAGATTTTGCACTCATAGTTTGGTCCTGAGAATGGTACAAACTTCTTGTTCCTTGAATCAAATACGACTAATACTGCTCAGACATTTGAGGACACAAGTGGCCTTGAAGCCTGTTCTCATATCACTTTACACTATTCTTCCATGTTCAAGTTCCAGTAACCACACAGTGGCTCACAACTATAACTCCAGTTCCAGAGAAGCCAATCCCTTCCTCTTTTCTCCTTTGCAGACATTACATGCATATTGTACACATGCATGCAAGCATACAGCAGGCATGTAGCATAAATATGCAAGTAAAACACACAAAATAAAATAAATAAATAAATAAATAGATAAATAAATAAATAAATAAATAAATTGTACATGAAGACCCAGTTTCACAAGTGCTACATGTGTGCAGAAGGCCTAGGGCCATCCCACTCACGCTCTCTGTTGGGTGGTTGAGTCTCTGTGAAACCTCATAGGCCCAAGTGTATAGACTCTGTAGGTTTTCTTATGATATCTCCCTCAATCCTTACATTCCCTCTTCCACAAGATTCCCCAAGCTCCACTCAATATTTGACTGTGGATCTCTGCATCAGTTTTGAGACCTTTTTTTTTGTTTTAATTTATGAGAATATAGCAATTAAAACTTTCCTTTAAGGCTATCAATTTTGTATCATCAGCAAGTGACATGCCTATCTTCTGAATCCAAAGTTATTGTAAAGCCAGTGGACCAGGCAGCCTCCATTGGGAAGCTAGCTGAGACTTGCTCAGTGCCATAGCTGCAGGTGACAGGACTGCTATATTTACTGATAAGATAGGGCCTCTGATGTGATTGGGAGTAGGTAAGAGCTAAGCTTGGAGGAGACAAGGGGAGAATAGAGGGATCAAAGTGGGTATGTTGCCCGACCTGTCTAGTACCTCTGTTAGCAAAAGCATTCCCCAAGCATATGCCATGGAAGTAAAGGGGCAGACTCTATAACATGGTCAGAGGAAACTACAGCATAGCCTATTTGGTAAGAACCAGTGGAACTGAGAAATGAACTTCCATCTATAAACCAAGTACTCTCAGGATGTGACCAATGGGAATTAGAAAGCTGTGGATTATTGTAGGTAATGGTTTCAAGTGATTCTAGGAAGGAATGGTGAGAGTAGTGTTCTTGGGTAGGAGTGTAGTTGAGAGGAGGACAGTAATCAAACGAGATATCAGAATTGTGTAGAGAAGTGGTATGCAAAGGCTGAGGCTTAGAAGGGAACAAAGTAGAGATGTTTTTGTGTGATAGAAGAGTCTTGTGCCAGTGTCGTGAGAGGATAGAGAGAGGGAGACCTAGAAGGTGAGGTTAGAGGCCTCCTGGGGTAATAGACAGATTGTTGCTAGTGTCTACAACAAGGTTATCATCCCCTAACCATTGAACCTAATTGTTTAGATAAATAGGCAGCAGGGCAATGGTATAGCCCCTTAAATGCTTGAAACCCCCACAGAGCTATTTCCTATTTTTTAATAGTATACATGATAAAGGGTTGGTCATGGTCTAGGAGGGCCAGAGCAGAGGGCCATAGGAGTACCCATGGGAGTTCCTCTATCAGGTAAGAGCAGGTATAGCAAGCTCTATAGGGTCTAGAGTCTCACTTAGCTGTCATAGAGCTGGCAAGAAGGAATAACAAACTTGAAAATCTAGGTTCTATGGTACCCAGCCACCAGCATCTATCCACATGGCTGGAGGTGCGAGAGACTTCAAATACTGTCTGCAATGGAAAGGGAGCTCCAATAGAAGGCCTGGATACTTGATCTGCAGGACAGAAAAATGAGATTTGGAAAAGGGAGATTAGATATCCTTTGTTTCCCAGAAAGTTAAGAAAGTTTTGCAGTATGTTGTCTTGATAAGATGGGTGGAGGGTTACAAAGTTGAAGATAGTTACTCATTGGATTAAATGTTTGGGAGACAGGTAAAAAAGACAGAGGTCAGTGGCTAGAACCTGGCTGAAGTAATGGGGCCAAACTCAGAACCCTTGGTGGTCAGTCCAAGTAAATCTAAGATGGCATTAATTCCTCCCAGGTAAAGTCTACCTATATATAGGTAACCTTCACCATTCCTTACGAGCAGATTCACATGACTTGAAACTGTCACCTCTTTGGTTATAAGACTTAAGCTAACTTTTACCACTAAGGACTTTGCAGGTTAATTTTAAACCACCCCCTAATGGTTTTACAAACCCTGAGGTAAAGCAAGTTTAAATTTCAACAAAAGCTTCCAAGGTAGTAAACAAACTCAAGAGAGGAGAAAGGATATTCAGAGAGCCAAACGTCTGCAATTATACTTAGCCACTAGTAAACCCTATTGAGAATAATTTGCTTCGTCCTGTTCTCAAGCATATAGTGTCTTTTTTCCTGGGGTGATCGGTATGGTTGTCCTTCTCTCTGTCATAAAGCAAGGTGTCCAGACTGACCAAGGGAGCGTCTGAATAAATATCTTGAGTATAGCATGAGCATGCCAAATCTCATCTCCAGAGCTTGTTTTTCAATAGAGCATAACAGCAAGGGACAATATTTCAATATTATATATACTCAAAAGACATTTGAATCTCTGTGCCCCATGGTCTGAAGGAGGGCCTCAGGGGAACAGAGAGCCATGACAGTTGAGAGACAAGAGATTTTCAAGAGCAGGAAGCAGAGAACACTTACAAATAAAGGGATTTTCACATCATTTGCTTGTGCGGTGGCAGAAGTTGTCACAATCTATGGGAATTTGGAAATAGAGAGTGCCACTTTCTAGACGCCTAGGCTGATTATCTAGCTTGTACTGAGGCCAAGACATTTGCAGTAAGATGGTGTGGATTGATTGAATCCCTGCATCCAAAGAGAGGAAAATATTAGGAAAGGCAAGCAAGAGAAGTGATGAATTAGTAAAAGTTCATGGTGATATTGGGTTCCAGTGATCTAGCAAGAGAGACAGCAGACTGCAAGGGAGGCCTCCTGGAGCAGAAAAAGAGGAGGTATTAGAGACTTCAGCAAAGGCCTGTCCTAGTCAGTGTGCTATTGCTGTGAAGAGATACCATGACCATGGCAACACTTACAAAGGAAAGTCTTTGACTGGGGCTTGCTTACAATTTTAGAGGTTTAATCCAGTATTAATGTAGCAGGAAGCATGGGGGCATGCAGGCAGATAGCATGCTGGAAAAACAGCTTAAGAGTTCTACACACAGATCCACAGGCATCAGGAAAAGAAAGCCTCTGGGCTTGGCATAGGCTTCTGAAACCACAAAGCACACTCCCAGTAACACACATTCTCCAAGAAGGCTATACACACACACATACACACACACACATACGCACACACACACACACACACACACACACACACACACACACACACGCACGCACGCACGCACGCATGCACGCACACCAGGGCTATACATATATCTCCTAATCCCTCTACAGTAACACCAGTCATAAATGACCAAGCATTCAAAACTGTGAACCTATAGGGATATTTCTATTTAAACCAACCCTGGACCCTAAACAGAAATTCAGCCAAGAGGATCCTTCTGGCATAGAAACAGAAAAATAGAGAAAGTGCCTTGGTAAAGGTTAAGTGCCATGGAACAGAGCTTTGATCAGAGGGCATCCCTAAAAGGGAAAAATAACTTATCCAAAATAAGCCCAGAATCACAGTGGAGGAGCAACCTTTTCCACATGATGGGCAGCCAGGAGGGTGTAGGATGGTTGCCTGACCAACCTACTTGACTTTTGCTGAGTGGGCTCCAACAAACCAGAGAGACAGCAGGCTTCAGTGAGCCAAGGAGAGGAGAGGGAGATAAAGGAGGAAGCTCTGAGAGGACACTTACTTGAGTAGTCAAGAAGAGACGAGTGGGAAAAAGAGGTGGAGCAGAGGATCAGCTGAAGAGTTGGACCCTAAATTTTGGAGCCAACTATAGTAAACTACGTAGTCCAGCATGAGCAAATAATCCATACCCAGGATGTTTTTTTTTTATTCGATATATTTTTTATTTACATTTCAAATGATTTCCCCTTTTCTGGCTCCCCACTCCTGGAAAGTCCCATAAGCCCTCTTCCCTCCCCCTCTTCCCCCATCCACCCCTTCCCACCTCCCTGTTCTGGTATTCCCCTATACTGCTGCACTGAGTTTTCCAAAATGAGGGGCCACTCCTCTGTTACTCTTGGACATCATTTAATATGTGGATTATGTCTTGGGTATTCCACGTTTCTAGGCTAATATCCACTTATCAGTGAGTGCATACTATGAGGGATCTTTTGAGACTGGGTTACCTCACTTAGTATGATATTATCCAGCTCCGTCCATTTGTCTAAGAATTTCATGAATTCATGGTTTCTACTGGCTGAATAGTAGCCATTGTATAAATATACCACATTTTTTGCATCCATTCTTCTGTTGAGGGATACCTGCTTTCCAGCTTCTGGCTATTACAAATAGGGCTGCTATGAACATAGTGGAGCATGTGTCCTTATTGCATGCCGGGGAATCCTCTGGGTATATGCCCAGGAGTGGTAGGCAGAGTCCTCCAGAAGTGTCATGCCCAGATTTCTGAAGAACCATCAGACTGATTTCCAAAGTGGTTGTACTGTCTTGCAATCCCACCAGCAGTGGAGGAGTGTTCCTCTTTCTCCACATCCTCGCCAACACCTGCTGTCTCCTGAGTTTTTGACCTTAGCCATTCTGACTGGTGTGAAGTGAAATCTCAGGGTTGTTTTTATTTGCATTTCCTTAATGACTAATGATGTTGAATATTTCTTAAGGTGCTCCTCAGCCATCCGAAGTTCTTGTGAAAATTCTGTTTAGCTTTGTACCCCATTTTTAATAGGGTAATTTAGTTCTCTGGGTTCTACCTTCTTGAGTTCTTTGTATATATTAGCTATTAGCCTTCTGTCAGATTTAGGGTTGGTGAAGATCCTTTCCCAGTCTGTTGGTTGACGTTTTATCTTTTGACAGTGTTCTTTGCCTTACAGAAACTTTGTAATTTTATGAGGTCCCACTTGTCAATTCTTGATCTTAGAGCATAAGCTATTGGTGTTCTGTTCAGGAACTTTTCCCTTGTGCCCATGTCCTCAAGGGTCTTCCCAGTTTCTTTTCTATTAGTTTCAGTGTGTCAAGTTTTGTGTGGAGGTCCTTGATCCACTTGGAGTTGAGCATAGTACAAGAAGATTAAAAATGGATCAATTCGCATTCTTCTGCATGCTGACCTCCAGTTGAACCAGCACCATTTGTTGAAAAGGCTATCTTTTTTCCACTGGATGCTTTCAGCCCCTTTGTCCAAGATCAAATGACCATAGGTGTGTGGGTTCATTTCTGGGTCTTCAATCCCATTCCATTGATCCATTTGCCTGACATTTTACCAATACCATGCAGTGTTTTTTTTTTTTTAATCACTATTACTCTGTAATAATGTTTGAGGTCTGGGATACTGATTCCCCCAGAAGTTCTTTTACTGTTGAGAATAGTTTTAGCTATCCTGGGTTTTTTGTTATTCCAGATGAATTTGAGAATTGCTCTTTCTAACTCTATGAAGAACTGAGTTGGGATTTTGATGGGGATTGTGTTGAATCTGTAGATTGCTTTTGGCAAGATGGCCATTTTAACTATATTAATCCTGCCAATCCACGAGCATGGAAGATTTTTTCCATTTTCTGAGGTCTTCTTTGATTTCCTTCTTCAGAGATCTGAAATTCTTGTCATAATAGCTCTTTTACTTGTTTGGTTAGAGTCACCCCAAGATACTTTATGCTGTTTGTGGCTATTGGGAAGGGTGTCATTTTCCTAATTTCTTTCTCAATCTGCTTATTCTTTGAGTATAGAAAGGCTACTGATTTGCTTGAGTTGATTTTGTAACCAGTCACTTTGCTGAAGTTGTTTATGAGCTGTGGAGTTCTCTGGTAGAATGTTTTGGGTCACTTAAGTATACTAGCATATCATCTGCAAATAGTGATAGTTTGACTTCTTCCTTTCCAATTTGTATCCCTTTGACCTCCTTATGTTGTCTAATTTCTCTAGCTATGACTTCAAGAACTATATTGAAAAGATGATAAAATAGCAATTTCATTCTGTAAGGAGTTATAGGGTCCTAGGGGACCCAGTACCTGCCCCAATTGGTTTTGTCACCAAATGGGTGCAAAAGAACAGTGAAACCACTAACTAGACCATTCTGTGTTTAAGGATAAAGTAGAACGTTTTATTGAGGATTAAACTGCCAAGGTCACTTTTGGGAGATGTGCAGAGAGGAAAGGCAGTGAACAAGCAAGCATTTATGGGAGCCATCAGGGTGGCCTGTATTAAGCTGATAAAGGTTCTTTGGATTGACTGAACTACTTACCCTTGCCCAGGTAGTTGACTTTTGAGGGCAGATTCTGGAAAGTCCTGGTAAACCAGAAACTCTGCTCGTGAGAATCCTAATGAATGCTTATGCTTTTGCTTACTAAGGCAAACTTTTCTCTTTAGGACTCTGTCACCAGCACTGCTATTTTGTTCTGGGCAAAAGGTTCAATATTTTTAGTACTGTCTCCTAACAGATCAAATTCAGACAGGATGATTTATTCAAAGACAAGAAAACAGTATAGGATGCTCCTTCAACTTCTGTGTCAGGAGCTAGTTTTCCAAAAAAAAAAAAAAAAAAAAAAAAAAAAAAACAGTTAAATCAGACAGTTCAAATTTGACTTAATTGAGAGGACACACTAAAGAGAGAAAAAGAAAAATCAACCAGAGTAAATGGATTAATTTAAAGTATTTTCCAAGATAAACCCGGATGAAAAAGAGAGGGGAAAGATGAAAGGTAAGGAAGAAAGGGAGGGGGAGGAAAGAGGGACGGAGGGGGGGAGGAAAGGAGGATGGAGGGAAGGAGGGATGAAGGGAAGCAGGGATGGAGAAAGGACTTGTTGCAATTAAAAATAAACTATGGCACAAATAAACAAATGTTACTGACTGTTGTTCTGAGTTAGCAAGATATCACCTCTCACATAAATTCAGATTCACAAATTGATTAAATAAATCAAAAACTCCAGCCAACAAAAACTCAAAAACTCAAAAAGCCAACAAAAACTACCAAGCAATAAAGTTGCTTTGGTTCAGCGGCCTAGGCCATCAGGAAAAGACAAATCAAAACCACTTTGAGAGTTCATCTTATCATCTTTAGAATGGCTAAGAGTAAAACAAAAATGAGAGCAAATGCTGTCATAGATGTAGAGAAAGTGGAGGAAACTTATTTACTGAAACAAAACAAAACAATATTAAAACCAAAACAACAACAACAACAAACCTTGGGAAGTGTTTATTCATCTACTGTGGATACAAAGCACCATAACAAACACACCTTACAGAAGACAGCCTTTCATGGCGGCTTACAGCTTCAGAGGGGCATGTCCATCATCAGCATCATGGGAAGCATCACTGCAGACAAGCAGAAAGTGCAATAGAGCACTTCCTGAGAGCAGCATCTGATCCACAAGTATACAGGAGAGAGAGAGAGAAGGAGAGAGAGAGAGAGAGAGAGAGAGAGAGAGAGAGAGAGAGAGAGGTTGTAATTGGCATTTTAAATCTCAAAGCTCACGTCCAATGACATACCTCCTTGAAAAAAGCCACACCTCCTCATTCTCATCAAACAGCCCCACTAACTGCAGAAGAAGCATGCAGGTATATGAGCACAGTGGGGCCGTTCTCATCCAAACTCCCACAGTCAGCCACTATGGAAATCAGTGTGGACTTTCCTCAAAAAGTTAGAAATGGATCTGTTGCATGTTCCAGCTATACCACCAGTGAGTCTATAGTCAAAGCCTCAGAAGTATTTACCCATCCATGTTCATTGCTGTTATCATCACAGTAGTCAGGAAGTAAAATCTAATGAAGAATTGATAATAAAAATGCAGTACCTTTATCAATAAATTTTTATTCAGAATTAAAAGGAAATGAAGTCAAGAAATCCACTGGTAATTATATGGATCTGGAAATACTCATTCTGAGTAAGGTAACCCAGACACAGTGAAAAACAAAATGATACTTGTTCTTCTTCATATGGTTATATTAGCTTTGAATTTGGATGAATTGGTACAAGGCCATGGGGCAGATTTAAGGAAATAAAGGAAAAAATACAGATGATAAAAAGCATTAGATGGCAATAATGTAACAACAAGGGATAAATAGGTTGTGGCATGGGAGCACGGGGTAGGAGAATGAGTCTCCTAAGAGGCAATTAAAAACCTTTGCACATGCCACTAATATTGTAAAGCTTCTTAAAATTTATACCTGTATCTTTAAGAGTTTGAATATAGTTACCCTACAACAGGAAGACAATGCCTTTCCCAGATGACATAAGCTATCAGATAAAATTCTCAGCATCAGGAATGGCTTATTACTTTTTGAGGTGGTCGTCAAGAGTGTCCGTAAATACACAGACATTCAAGTCTATGGATTTTGCTTTCTGTTACCCTCTATAGTAAGACCCATACTACTTAAGATAACACATACTTGAGTCATTAAATGGGAAGAAAGATAGTATCTTTTTTTAGAGGATATTTTTTATTAATCATTTTATTCATTTATGTTTTAAATGATATCTCCCTTCCTGGTTTCCCCTCCACAAACTCCCATCCCATTTCCCCTTTCATTTACCTCTATGATGGTGCTCCTCCACCCACTCACTCCTTCTGGCCTTACCACTCCAGCATCCCCCTAATCTGAGACATCAAGCTCCACAGGGTCAAGGACCTCCCCTCCCTTTGATGCCAGAGAAGACCATCCTCTGAGTAACTGGAGCCATGGGTCCCTCCATGCATACTCTTTTGTTGGTGATTTAGTCCCTGGGAGCTCTGTGTGATCCAGCTAGTTGATATTGTTCTTCCTATGAGGTTGCAATCCCCTTCAGCTCCTTTAGTACGTCCCCTGGTTCTTCCATTTGGGTCCCTGGGCTTAGTCCAATGTTGGCTGCTTGTATCTGCATCTGTATTAGTCAGGTGCTGGCAGAAACTCTCAGGAGACAGACATACCAGGCTCCTGTCAGCAAGTTTTGATTGGCATCAGCAATATTGTCAGGCTTTGGTGTCTTCAGGCAGGATGGATCCCTAGGTGGGTTGGTCTCTGGATAGCCTTTCCTTCATGTAGCAGTGGGAGATGGGAGACTAGGGGGTAGCCACTAGAAAGTCCCAGATGCCAGAGAAGAGAAAGGCTCCCAGGACCCAACAGGGCTGACACTAGCCAAAATACCCAAGAAAGAGAATATAGAATCTGTAGAGACCACCTCCAGTAGATAGTCACAGCCCTGGGTTAAAGAACGGGATCACTGACCTATCTCAATTTTTTAATATATTTTTTATTTATTCTTTAATCTTTTTTTTTTACACTCCAGACTTTTTCCCCTCCTGGTCTACCCTCGGACTGTTCCACATCTCACACCTCCTTCCTCCATCTCCAAAAGTATGTCACCACTCCACTTGATCTCCCCACTCCCTGGGACTCTATGTCTCTCAAGGATTAGGTGCATCTTCTCTGACTGAGTTCAGACCTGGCAGTCCTCTACTGTATATGTGTGTGGGCCTCATATCAGCTTGTGCTACTGCCTGATTGGTGGCTCAGTGTCTGAAAGATCTCACGGGTCCAGGTTAGTTCAGAATGCTGGTCTTCCTATAGGGTCACCCTCCTCCTCAAAAGAAAGGTAGTTTCTTAAGAGCAACAAGGAGACGTTTCCCTTTTTATTTCTTTTCCCTAGCAAGCCATTTAACCAAATGTGGGACCCTTTACAGTGGAGACCCTGACTTACAATGGCACTATTTCACAGTATTGGTGTATTTGTAATCTTGTAGGTCTCATGCTATTGAAAGTCTGCCTTTATATGTAGCATCTTTTTTCTCATAATTATTTTTAAAAATTCATTCACTCAGCCAAAATAAAGATGAGACTAACTTATGATGTATGTCACAAACCAAAGTTGAAATAAATTATTATAATTAATTTTTCTACATATAACTTATAAATTTAAAATTTTCACATTTAGTGTTTTAATACCTTTTATATTCCACCTATAAATATTCATCATTCATATTGTATGACCATGTATTTCACAATATAGAAAGGGTGTATATGAGAACAGTTACAGCATCAACCAAAAGAAAGCGCTGTGAAAGCTTTAAAATCACTTTGGTTTTCTCCAAAGTTTTCATGATGTCAAAACAAAGAAAGCCAAGACCATAACTGAGGCATTCATAATAATGCAACATAAGATTTTACTATATTTGCTTTCATATCTTAATGTTTTCGTGACTTAATTACTTAGTAGTTATGCTGAACTTGTTGGCTCATGATTTTGTGCACCTTCTAGAAAGAAGCAGAGTGTCTATTCTTTATCAGAGAAAATCTCAACCTAGACCACACAATCAATCATGAAACATGAACTAAATCATTCATCTTACTATTTTACACAGTTGTTTTATGTCATGAAATTTCTGATTAGATTTTAGTACTGAAATGTTGTTATTTTTTGAAATATTTTATGAGAATAATTTTTAACTTCCATCTGTTAAGACTTAAACATGCTTCATGAAAATCAACCACACAGGCAAATGACCAATACAAGAATTTCTAGTGAAATTAAAATTTTTTATAGAATATTTTCATAAATTAGACTATATTCATTATTTATGACAAAACTGAAAATTCTTGCAGATGTAAATACAGACCCATTGTCCTATAGTAAAACTATATTTTGTGACTTGTAGAATATTGAACCTTTTCTTTTGAATACATGAACTTTGTAAAATATTATACCCAATAGTCTTGAATGCCTAGACTTCATAGTGAACACAAAATATAAAACTAATACAATAGGAGTTAGAGAGATGGCTCAATTTTTAAGAATGTTTACTTCTCTTCAAAATAAAATGTGTTCAGCTCCCAACAACCACTCCAGACAGTGACTGCAACTCCAGCACAATGAGGCATTCCTTTGTAGTCACAGAAGCTTCCATACATATGAGCACACACACACACACACACACACACACACACACACATGCACACACACACACGTAAAGATGGATCTTACAAAATACTACAATACATGCAACATTTGATGGACTCAAATCTAGCAGCATTTCAAGCAAAACCAATTTCTTGTAAAAATATCTGTGTACTTGAATTTAGAAGAAAGAGTAGAGCAGTTGCCTAGCATGATCAAAGGCCTGTGGTCAATGTCCAGTACTGCGAAGTAGATAAGTATACAATAAGTTAATTAGCACAAACTTCTTGTACCTTTCCTTTAAATTTCATTTAACCAATAAGTACTTGTACATTATTTCTCATTTAAAATGCTTGTCCTAATATAAAATACTCACAGAATGTTGAAGAGCCTTATGTATAATGAAAATATAAAATTACTAGCTGTTAATCTTTAAAGGTTACCTTTGCACAGGAACCTTTTAGGAATGGTTCAATACCCTTTAAATAGCCTTTAATGCTTTTCTTCACATTTAACAAAACATTTTATAAATGTGAAAATTAATAGGACACATTACCACAGATATTTATCCAAACATCCATAAAGCAGTGCTTCCAACTCTGCCAGCTATCAAGCTGTATTTTAAGGCAATGGAAACCAAAACATATAATAAGCCATTAGGGCATAAATAAGGTGACTAATGGGATTTAATGAAATGTCTGAACAAATCATTTTAACAAATTTTTAAAGCAGGGAAAGGAATTAGTAATTAATTAATAATACATGGAAAAATAACCTAAGACATAGGTTATACAGTTATATTAATCCAAACTTGTGATAGACTCATGAATTAAGTAAAATACATCTTAGAAAATTAACTAATTGCTGATGACTAGAAAAATAATATAACTGCATAAATATATGTATAAATAGACAATGATAAATCATTTATTGTAAGGGAACTTGACCTAACTTAAAATTCATATGAATTTCAGCTTTCACATAGCAGAAAAACAATTGATTATTGAAGAAGCATTTTATTTCCTTTTATTGAATTACAATAAATTTGGTGTCAAACAATGCACTTTATTTTTTTTTTATTTTTTTTTATTTAATTTTTTTATTCGATATAATTTATTTACATTTCAAATGATTTCCCCTTTTCTAGCCCCCCCCCCACTCCCCGAAAGTCCCGTAAGCCCCCTTCTCTTCCCCTGTCCTCCCTCCCACCCCTTCCCAGTTCCCCGTTCTGGTTTTGCCAAATACTGTTTCACTGTGTCTTTCCAGAACCAGGGACCACTCCTGCTTTCTTCTTGTATCTCATTTGATGTGTGGATTATGTTTTGGGTATTCCAGTTTTCTAGGTTAATAACCACTTATTAGTGAGTGCATACCATGATTCACCTTTTGAGTCTGGGTTACCTCACTTAGTATGATGTTCTCTAGCTCCATCCATTTGCCTAAGAATTTCATGAATTCATTGTTTCTAATGGCTGAACAGTACTCCATTGTGTAGATATACCACATTTTTTGTATCCACTCTTCTGTTGAGGGATACCTGGGTTCTTTCCAGCATCTGGCAATTATAAATAGGGCTGCTATGAACATAGTAGAGCATGTATCCTTATTACATGGTGGGGAATCCTCTGGGTATATGCCCAGGAGTGGTATAGCAGGATCTTCTGGAAGTGAGGTGCCCAGTTTTCGGAGGAACCGCCAGACTGCTTTCCAGAGTGGTTGTACCAATTTGCAACCCCACCAGCAGTGGAGGAGTGTTCCTCTTTCTCCACACCCTCTCCAACACCTGCTGTCTCCTGAATTTTTAATCTTAGCCCAAACAATGCACTTTAAAATTCTGTTGAAAACATCATTATATATACATGAGAGAATTCTGCAAGCTGCCTTGTAGACAGATTTATACTCACCTAGAAATTTATTCAGTTCAGGTCAACACACCTAGGGAATGGTGCTGCCCACAGTGGGATGGGTATTTTTATAACAATTAATAATTAAGACAAACCCCTACATATGGCCACAGAACAGTCTATATAGGTAATTTGCTATTTAAGTTTCTCCTTTCAGATAATTCCAGCCTATATTAGTTGATAGACAAAGTTTTGTAGGACACCCACATTTTGAAAAATTCATGGGAGGACAAATTTTAGCTGAATATAAATCTAGATGTATCGCACATCACCAAAGAAATAAAATGATAAATAATTGATAGTATATGTAAAACTCAAAAACAGAATGATGTTTAAGCTAATAATTTGGTACCAATGTCAAGTTTAATAATCTTCTACAGTACTTGCAGAATATTGGAGCATAATTCATCTTGAGTAACAAATGCAGGACTATCTCTGAAAAGCATTCAATTTTTGTTCAGTAAATATTAAGATTGATAGCAAACATTTCACTTTTTCCTTGCTATTATAATATTGGTTAATATGTAGCTCAGCCATCCTCACTGTTCAAATTCAAGACCTTAGAATCTTAACACTTTAGGCCTTTAAAAAATCTATATAGGGCTATATAGTCATAATCTATGACTAATGCAAAAAACAAGCTTACCAAAGGTATACCATTGTACCAAAATTACATACATGCATATATTCAAAATATACAAAAAATTTAAAGCCATTTGTGTAAATTTATGGTTTGATGAATTTTTCCAATATCAATAGTTTTGTATTATTCTTATATGTTACTTTCTAAATTTTTAAAAGAGCATTTAATGTGATAAAAAATATTCTTTTAAATTTAACTGCAGTTTATTTTAAAAGTGCTAAAGAATGTAGATTTATTCTGGGGAAAGGAATTAGATTTTTTCTTTAAAAATAAAATGAAATAATAATTTCTTCATTATTTCTGCCTATGTGTAATGAGTTTAATGATGGTCCAGGAAAAGGCTTACCTAATCATAAATTTGAAGTCTGTGAATATCACCTTACTTGGGGGCAAAATAAGTCTTTCTAGATCTAGTTAAGTATCTTCAACTGAAATCATCCTGAATTACTGTGCTAGCCTACAGTGGCAATTTCTGGTTGTGTCACATGAGGCTTTGCTGAAGTAGACTAATGTGGTATTCTGCTAAGGCCAACCCATGAGAGGGCATTTGATGTTTGGAGAAAGTGTAAGTAGGACCCAACAGACAGTGACCATGCACTTACAAAGCTAACCTTGAAACGCTTGGTCTTGACTCTTTATTGATCTTTACTTCCTTGTGATAGGCACAACAGAGAACTTTTCCTGGCATTCAGGCTGGTTCTGGTCCTTCCTACAGACTGGTGCTGATTAGGCAGAAGCCAGGCTGTTTCTGCTGTATCATGGCACTGATGTTGATTCATGTGTGGTGACCCTGTTTGAACTGGACTGTTTGTGTTCTGATGACATAGATTGGACTTGCCCCCAATGAACTACTTTTAAACAGATCTACCTCCCCTTGTTCTATTTACTGTCTTTTTTCCCCTACCTTAGGACAGAGGGCTGGAAGGGGGTGGCCTTATTAACATAGGTTTTGAAAAATCTAAGGTCATACTAGCTCTATATGCAACGATCTATCCTTCCACATGACAAAGAATCCGTGGAGAAGGAGAAGCCACACATGCAGAGAGAGACAACAGAATGAGGAAGCCATAGGTCATAGACATCAAGAAACAAGCAGAGCCAGAATGAAAAATACAAGGGGAGAAATATGACCTAGAATCTGTAAAAGGAGCTGTGTGTCATAGACACCTTTATTCATATGTTTGACCTCCAAAATTGTGAAACATGAATTTTGACAACTTTGAGACACCCAGTTGTAGAAAATTATTAGAATTGCTGTCATTAAAATTCAGAGTGATACTATGACATTAGAAAAATTATTCCCCACCAACATAAGCAGTAAGTATTAAAGAATGTCTTCCTTTTTAGTGAAGAACATATTAAGAGGTCCTTGAATGGTAAGAAGAGGTTTGGAAAGCCATCTTCAGGAGGAAAATGACCTACTATCAATTGGCCAGCAGTCAAGGAAGGGATGACCTCAGTGATTCAGTTTTTCTTTTATGCTACTATTCTGTGCTTCTCTGAACTTGTTATGCACCTTTTGTGTCCCATTCTTCGTACAGGTTAATTCTTGAGAGAGTAGTGCTTTGGTGACTGAATAATGGGTCTCTGCTTTGGACCACTGAAAGACAAGGAAAAAGAAAATACATTGAAGAGAAAGAAAGACACAAAGATGATACTGTGAGCAAAGTATTAAAATAGAGTTTCTAAAAAGTCAGTAGGAGTTTGAGAATATTTCATCATTGTTTTCAAGCATAAGGGTCAAAGTTCAGATCCAAGACCCACAAGTAACCAGCAAAACATCTCAGAGAATGAAGATGATTCCTGGGACTTGTTTGCAGACAGCCTAAGTAGAAAACATAAACTTCATGTTCAATAAGAGACTCTGCCTCAAAAGAATAAAGCAAGGTCAGAAAAAGGACACTCCAGTCTTCCTTGGGCCTACAGTACACACATAGTCTGTCTTTTCTCTCTCTGTCTCTGTCTCTGTCTCTGTCTCTGTCTCTCTCTCTCTCTCTCTCTCACACACACACACACACACACACACACACACACACAAAGAAAAAAGAAAGAAAAGAAATTTAAAAAGTATATAAGGGATATAACTCAAAGTGAGACAGAACATATGCAGAATCATTTCAAGTTTCTGACTTTTAATGAAAGGTATAGTCAATTTAAATTTTAATTCAAGTAATGATATTCAGGGGATGTTAGCATTTGGAGTCAATGAGGATTTATTTCACTTTAAGAGAAGTTAGGTTGCTAGCAACTGTATTAATTCTTTCATAATATTTCACTTTTGTTGCAAAATCAGTTTTTTGCAAGTAATTCTGTGACCTGAAAGAGTTCACTTATTTCCTTAAGAGAAATTATTCACTTGGGGCACATCTTTCATATTACAAGTCCCTGGCACAGAGCTAATGATAAAAATGTACTTCATTACTGCTATTTTGAATAAATTATTAGAGTTTTCTGCATCCAACATCAATTTGATTATTTATAGGAATTAATATAATCTGAAGGAAAACTATCCAATACTATGCAATTTAAAAAATGAATCTTTGGATAACACATAGTCATCCATTTTAGGTTTATAGAAAGGCAGTTCTTTCCAAAAGATGAAATGAGAAGGTGATGAATATGCAATAATGTTTTCATACACTTGCCAATTTAATGTGTTTGCATAAATATTTAATACATCAATCTTTTCAAGAATAACGTGTTCAGCATTTCTATGTGTCTTTTCTTTTTCATTAGACTGGCCTATTTCTAAGATCTCCAAGGAAAGTGTTATTATTTGGTGGACATTTCCACAGTAGTGATTAAACCTCCTTATTGCAAGACTAGAAAGTAAATGTAACTTTTATTCAGTCTGTACACAGTTATATGTATATTGTGATCTATATTATTAAAATATGATTTATTTGAATTAACAATGTACAAAAGAGGGAAAAGCATCATTTGAATCAAATGTGAAAGGTGAGCAAATGTGTTAGGATAAACCTATAACAGCCAAAGCATGAATGCTTCGCTTGAGAGTAACACTGTAATGTTGTACAAGATTGAGATATTTGCATAATACACAAGAACTTTCATCATGCAATTTAATTTGGCTGTATTCAAATCATTGTACTTTTAAGGTTTTGTTCAACACAATTCATTGTATTACTTTTCTCAAATCTCATTGAAGTTAAATTACTTTTCCAATACTCTTACAATCATATATGTCCCTGATTACTCCACACACAGTTCTTTAAATGCCATCTTGACGGTTCAGTTCTTTACATGTATTATTTGAGTTGATGTTATTCCCATACAAGCTGGTTGTGCTGTTAAGCGCCTCACCAATGACTACTTCTTTTCTTCCTCTCTCTCCATGCATTCTCTACAAAGCACGTAATTTTGAAATCATTCTAAAACTATTGATGAACCAAAATTATAGATCAGGCATGAACTACTGAAAACCTGCCAGCCGTTCCAGTAAAGAATCCCCTTTACATCCTCAGCTCTTCTACAAGTACTCAAGATTTATTGAGATATGATGGCTGTTACCAGTACATTTTACAGCCAGGTAATTATAACACCCCCATGCCCACCCAGCGAGCACACCAGTATTCAAGAGCTGAGGATCAATGTAAGTAGCAGGGTACATGCTCTCATCCAAGAGAGAAGTAATTTGGAGTTAGAGAACTTAGCATGAAGGCTTATATTTATTTCAGGAAACACTAGCAAAATTTTAATTTTATAACTATAAAATTTGAGGACACCATCTCAGATGTAGAACACAAATTCTGCTGGGAACAGAGCTTATGTCTAGTTTGCCATTCCTCCGTGATGAGTAAATGAACTGCAGGAATGCTGTGTGATCAATAATTAATTGTAAAATAAGTGAATCAAAGGAAGACAACATTATCAAGAGAAAAGTCACTATTTTATAATAGGCCAACTGTAAAATTATACAAAAAATTTGATCTCTCAATGAGTGGAGCAAATCAGGATCAGACGGGCTAGATACATATCATAATCTACAAAATTCTGAGTATGTGCCCATCTCTGAACACATTATATAAACAACAATATCTTTTTTTATAATATTTTGGCATTTTGTTTCTTATTGTTTTACTCATAAAACCTACAACTACCTAATCAAATCATCCAAAAACAATTGAAATATGAATATTGAGGTGGTACTTGCAACCACTGTTATTCACAATAGCTGAAGATAGTTGCTTGTCATTATTTGTATAGGGTTGAGGCCTAGTGGTCACATTATCATGTGTATAACTGTTTTGCAGTTCATGTTTAGACAGTCAGATTAAGAGACTTTATAGATGTGTCTTTTAACTTTGCTAAAGAATCCTGATAGTGGGATAAATAGTCTTCTGCATGAAAGGACACACCATCTGGTCATCTAACACCAATGGTAAAACCTAAAAGCATACAAATACCATTATACAGACTGAGCAAGTTATATTTATGAACATATATGTGTGTACACATACATATATAGAAGAACAGGTAATGTAGCAGCCTTATTTATAATAGACAGAAGCTGGAGAGAACCCAGATGTCCTTCAACAGAGGAATGGATACAGAAAATGTGGTACATTTGCACAATGGAGTACTACTCAGATATTAAAAACAATGAATTTACGAAATTCTTAAGCAAATATATGGAAGGGGAAGGGAGGAGGAAATTTTCAGGGTGGAGAATCCAGGAAAATTGATCCATTCTTATCTCCTTGTACTAAGCTCAAGTCCAAGTGGATCGAAGACCTCCACATAAAACCAGACACACTGAAACTAATAGAAAAGAAACTGGGGAAAATGCTTGAGGACATGGGCACAGAGAAAAAGTTCCTGAACAGAACACCAATAGCTTGATCGAAGACCTCCAGATAAAACCAGACACACTGAAACTAATAGAAAAGAAACTGGGGAAAATGCTTGAGGACATGGGCACAGAGAAAAAGTTCCTGAACAGAACACCAATAGCTTATGCTATAAGATCAAGAATTGACAAATGGGACCTCATAAAATTACAAAGTTTATGTAAGGCAAAGGACACCAACAAAAGGACAAAACAGCAACCAACAAATTGGGAAGAGATCTTCACCAACCCTACATCTGACAGAGGGCTAATATCTAATATATACAAAGAACTCAAGAAGTTATACCCCAGAGAATGAAATAACCCTATTAAAAATGGGGTACAGAGCTAAACAAAGAATTTTCACCAAAGAACTTTGGATGACTGAGAAGCACCTTAAGAAATGTTCAACATTATTAGTCATTAGGAAAATGCAAATCAAAACAACCCTGAGATTTCACCGCACACCAGTCAGAATGGTTAAGATTAAAAACTTAGGAGACAACAGGTGTTGGTGAGGATGTGGAGAAAGAGGAACACTCCTCCACTGTTGATGGGATTGCAAGATGGTACTTCTGGAAATCAATCTGGTGGTTCCTCAGAAAACTGGGCAAAACACTTTTGGAGGACCCTGCTATACCACTCCTGAGCATGTACCCAGAGGATTCCCCAGCATGCAGTAAGGACACATGCTCCACTATGTTCATAGCTGCCTTATTTATAATAGCCAGAAGCTGGACAGAACCCAGATGTCTTTCAATGGGGGGATAGATACAGAAAATGTGGTATATTTACACAATGGAATACTACTAAGCAATTAAAAACAATTAATTCATGAAGTTCTTAGGCAAAGGGTTGGAACTGGAAAATATCATCCTAAGTGAGGTAACTCATTCACAAAAGAACACACATGAAATGCAGTCACTGATAAGTAGATATTAGCCCAGAAGCTCTGAATACCCAAGACACAACTCACATATCAAGTCATTCCCAAAAAGAAGGAAGGAGAGGGCCCTGGTCCTGGAAAGTCTTGATGCAGCATTGTAGGGGATTGCCAGGACAGAGAAGGGGTAAGGGGTTGATTGTAGAACTGGTGGATAGAAGAGTGCTTATGGGACTTAGGTGGAGGGAGAACCGGGAAAGGAAAAATCATTTGGAATGTAAACAAAGGATATAGAAAATAATAAAAAATAAATAAATAAAAGAATATATCTAATAAAAAAGAAAAAATTGAGGCTATGAATTTGAAAGAGAGAAAGGAAGATCATACAGAAAGCATTGGACAGTGAAAAAAAGGGAAAATGGTGTGATAATTGTATACTGTCAAAAATACAAGAAATAATTTTCATTAAATTTATTTATTTACTCACTTTACATCACAATATCTGCCCCTGCTCTCCTCCAAGTACTGCCTTATACAGATCCTTCCTCCATTCCACCCCTCTCTTATCATTTGTAAAGTGGGAGGCCCCCTCTGTCTGTTAGGCCCCCATACTTCCACTGTCCCACCCCGTCCCTACCACCCTACTGTACATCAAGTAACTAAAGAACTAGGCACATTTTCTTCCACTGAGGAAAGGCAAGGCAGACTATTTGGGGGAATGGGATACAGAGGTAGCCAGGCAAGCAGGCTAGCAAGCAACATATTCAGGATTGTCAGGGCATCCACATGAAAACCAAGCTGCACATCTGTTACCTCCTCACAGGGACAGGGAGTCTAGGTCCAGGCTGTGCTCACACTTTGGTTGGTGATTCAGTCTCTGGGAACCCCTAGAGGTCCAGGTTAGTTGACTCTGTTGGTCTTTCTGTGGAGTTCCTATCTTCTTCAGGCCCTCAGTCCTTCTCCCAACTCTTCTATAAGACTCTTTTTGCTCCATCTAATCTTTGGCAATGGATCTTTCCATCTCTTTCCATTGGCTGCTGGGTGGAGCCTCTCAGAGGACAGGGTCCTGTCAGAAAGCAGAACAAAGTATCATTAATAGTGGCAAGGATTGGTTCTTGCCCATGGGATGGGTCTCAATTTGGTGCAGTCATTGGTTCACCATAACACTCTCTTCTCTGCTTTATCATTGTCGCTGAACTTCTAATAGGCAGGACACATTTTGTGTTCAAGGTTTTCTTGGTGAGTTACTGCCCTTATCCCTCCACTGAGAGTCCTGACTGGCTAGAGGAAGTGGCCACTTGTGGACCTGTATCCCCCACTGTTAGGAGTCTCAGCTAGAATCACCCCATATAGCACTGGGGACTCCACCCATCCCAGGTTTCTGCATGTTCAGGAGTTTGCTCCCCCCACCTCCACTCACAACTCCTTTCTCTTCTCTCTCCTCAGCTTTCCCTGGACCTGATTCTTCCCCTACTTCTGCTCCCCTCTCCGCCCCCTTTCCTACCCATTTCACTTTGTTCCATCAACCTCTGATATCTATTTTGTTTCCCCTTCTGAGAAAGATTCAAACATCCTACCTTGGGCTCTTGTTATTTGGCTTCTTTGGGTCTGTTTTATTATAATGTGGTTATCCTTTACTTTATGGCTAGTATACACTCATAAGTGATTACATATCATGCAAGTATTTGGGGTGTGGGTTACCTCACTCAGGATGATATTTTCTAGTCCCATCCATCTGCCTGCAATATTCATGATATCCTTGCCTTTAATGGCTACTTAGTATTCCAGGATATGAATTAGCCACATTTTCATTATCTATTCTTCACTTGTAGAACACGTAAGTTGTTTCCAGTCTCTGGCTATCAAAAATAAGGATGCTATGAATATATTTGCGAAATTGTCCTCGTGGAATGGTGGAAGATCTTTTGGGTATATGCCTAGAACTACTATAGCTGTGATTTCAGGTAGAACTGCTACCAATTGTCTGAGAAATTGCCCAATTGGTTTCCAGAATGGTTATCTGAGTTTTCCCACCCAGCAGCAATGGAGGAGTATTCTCCTTGCCCCACAACTTCACCAGCCTATGTGTCCCTCAAGTTTTTGTCATTAGCCATTCTGTTGGGTATAAGGTAGAATCTCACAGTAGTTTTGATTTGCATTTCCCTGAAGAGTAAGGACAGTGAACATTTATTTAGGTGTTTCTTGGCCATTTAATATTCCTCTGTTGAGAATTCTGTTTAGCTTTGGACCCCGTTTTTATTTGGTTCATTTGGTTTTCTTGAACTCTTACTTCTTGAGTTCTTTTTATGTTTGGATATTAGCCTTCTGTCATAAGTACGGTTGGTAAAGATCTTTAGCCATATGTAGGCTGCCATTTTGCCTTATTAACAGTGTTCTTTATCTCATAGAGGCTTTGCAGTTTCATGATGTCCCATTTATCAATTGTTGATCTTAGGCTCTGAGCTATTGGTGTTCTATTGAGGAGTGTGTCTCCTGTACTGACAACTTCAAGGCTATTCCCCACTTTCTACTCTGTTATATTTAGTGTATCTGGTTTTATGGTGAGTTCTTTCATCCATTTGCGTTTTCTACAGGGTAACAATTGTGGATCTATTTGTGTTCTATATACAGACAACCAGTTAGACCAGCACCATTTGTTGATGGTGCTCTCCCTTTTTCATTGTAGGGTATTTAGTTTACAGTTTCCATTGCTGTAAAGAGACATCATGACCAAAGCAACTCTTATTATAAGGATATTTAATTATGGCTGGTTTACAGTTTCAGAGGTTCAGTCCATAATCATCAAGGAAGGAACATGGAAGCATCCAGGCAGGCATGATGCAGGAGGAGCTAAGAATTCTGCTTCTTCATGTGAAGGCCCCTAGGAAAAAATTGGCTCCCATATGGTTAGAAGAAGTGTCTTATTGTCCACCCCAACAAAGGCATACTTCCTGCAACAAGGTCACACCTACTCCAACAAGGCAACACCTACAAATAGTGCTACTCCCTGGGCTAAGCATATTAAAATTACCACATAGAGTTTTGACTTCTTTGTCAAAAATCAAATGTCCATAGATCTGTGAGTTTATTTCTGGGACTATCGCTCAATTCCATTGATCAAACTGTCTGTTTCTATACCAAAACCATGTTTATTACTATTGCTTTGAGTACAACTTGCACTCAGTGATACCTCCAGAAATCTTTAACTGTTCATGATTGTTTCAGTTGTCCTGGTTTTTTGTTTGTTTGTTTGCTTTGCTTTTCCATATGAAGTTGAGAATTGTTCTTTCAGGATCTGTTAAGAATTGTTTCGGTATGTTGATGGGGATTACATTGAATCTATAAAGTGCTTTTGGTAATGTCCATTTTTACTTTGTTAATCCTAATGACCCATGAGCATCAGAGATCTTTACATCTTCTGATATCTTCTTCATTTTCTTTCTCAGAGACTTGAAAATCTTGTCATATAGGTGTTTGAGTTGCTTGTTAGAGTTACACTAAGATAGTTTATATTATTTGTGACTATTGTGAAGGGTATTGTTTCTCTAACTTCTTTCTCAGTCCATTTATCACATGTATAAAAGAATGCTATTGATTTATTCAGTTAAGTTTGTATTCAGCTATATTGCTGAAGCTATTTATCAGCTGTAGTTCTCTGGTAAAATTTGTGGGGGTCACTTATGTATACTATCATACTTCCGTGAATAGCAAAACTTTGACCTCTTCCTATTTTGTATCTTCTTGATCTCCTTTGTCTTATTTCTCTAGTTAGAACTTCAAGTACTATATTGAAAGATAGGGAGAGAGTGAACAGCCTTGTCTTGTCCCTTGATTTAGTAGAATTGCTTTAAGTTTCTCTCCATTTAATATTGGCTATTGGCATGCTGTATATTTCTCTTTATTGTGTTTAAGTATGGACCTTGTATTACTGATATCTCCAAGACATTTTTTTTTTTTATGAAATGGTGTTGGATTTTGTCAAAGGCTTTTTCAGCATCTAATGAGATGATCATATTTTTCTTTCATTTTATTTATATGGTGCATTATGTTGATAGATTTTCATATTTTGAATCACCCATGCATCCCTGGAACGAAGCCTACTTGATTATGGTGAATAATGTCTTTAATTTATTCTGGAATTCCTTGTGCTACTATTTTATTGAGTACTTTTGCATCAGTGTTCATAAGGAAAATTCATACTAAATTCTCTTTCTTTTTGAGTTTTAGTGTAGTTTAGGTATTAGGGTGACTCTGGACTCAAAGAATTAGTTTGACAATGTTCATTCTGTTTCCATTTTGTAGAATAATTTGAGTAGTACTAATATACGCTCTTTTTTTGAAAGTCTGAAAGAATTCTGCCCTAAAACAATTTAATTTTGGGGGGTAGGAGGTGAATGTAATGACTATTTATATTTTCTTAGGTGTTATAGGAATACTTAGATGGTTTACCTGATCTTGATTTAACTTTGGTAATTGGTATCTATATAGTAAATCATCTATAACATTTAGATTATTTATTTAGATTTAGATTTCCCAATTTTGTGGAATTCAGGATTTTGAAGTAAGAAATAATACTTCTTTGAACTTCCTCAGTGTCCTCTGTTATGTCTTCCTTTTCACTTCTGATTTTGTTAATTTTGGTGCTGTCTCTCTGCTTTTAAGTTAGTTTAGCTAAGGTTCTATCTTGTTGATTATCTCAAAGAACCTGCTCTTAGTTTCTTTGTACTGTTGATTCTTAGTTGATTATTTGAACTTAGTTGATTCTTTGTACTGTTCTCTTCATTTCTAATTCACTGATTTTAGCCCTGAGTTTGATAATTTTCTACTACTCCATCTACCATCTACTACTCCTGGGTATATCTGCTTCTTTTCTCCCTAGGACCTTTATAACTTTAAATTTTCTAGTATAAGAAATTGTCACATTCTTTTTCAAGGGCACTTAGTGCTATGAACTTTGCGCCTAGCACTGTCTTCATAGTGTCCCATGAGTTTTGGTGCCACACCTTTATTTTCATTAAATTCTGCAAAGTCTTTAATTTTGTTCTTTGTTTCTTCTCTGACTCAGTGATCATTGAGTAGGGAGTTGTTTAGCTTACATGAGTATGTAGGCTTTCTTGTGCTTCTGCTGTTGTTGAAGTACAATTTTAATCCAGGGTGATCAGATAAGATGCTTGGTGTTATATAAGTCTCCTTATATTTGCTGAAGGTTCCTTTGTGACCAATTGCATGGTCATTTTGGAAAAGGTTCTGTGAGGTGCTAAGAAAAGGGTATATTTAATTATGTTGGATGAAATGTTCTATAGATATCAATTAGGTCAATTTGAATCATAATCACTCTTAGTTTTGTTATTTCTCTATTTAGTTTCTGTCTCGACCTTTTAGTTGGATAGAGTAGAATGTTGAAATCTCACACTATTAATGTGTAGGGTTCAATGTGTGATGTAAGCTTTAATAATGATTCTTTTAGGAATGTGTATGCCATTGCATTTAGAACATAGATGAACAGAACTGTCTTCTTGTTGGATTTTTCATTAGGGTATGCAATGTTCTTCCCTGTCTCTGTTTTATTACTTTCATTTGAAAATCTATTTTATTAGCTATTAGAATTGCTATTCTGGTTTGTTTCTTAGGACCCATTTTCTTGGAAAACATTTGTTTTATCATCCATTTATCTTGAGATGGATATCTTTGTTGCTAAGATATGTTTCTAGTGTCAGCCCTAAAAATATACAAGTAACATTATATAGACTGAACAGATTATATTTAGAAACATATGTCTATAAGCACACACACATATACACACACACGCACACACACATAAACTCAAGTATATAAGAATAATGAAAAATGAGACTATGAATTTGAAAGAGAGCAAAGAAGGTCAGAGAGAAAGGATTGAAAAGAGTTAAGAAAATAGAAAATGATATGATTATCTTATACTCTCAAAAAATACAAGAAATCATTTTTAAAAATAGACAAAACCCCTAAATGTATAAATACCCTCTTTGAAAAAAATCTTCCTTTTCATGATGGCATAGTGGGTTTACCTACAATCATTAATAATATTTAAAAATAAAATTGACAATTTCTAATTTAAATTCATGCTATTATATTTTACTCACAAATGTTCATTCAAACAATAAAAGTACTTCTAAGTTTTCATGAGATATTGTGTATTATAAAATATACAATATATTTATATATTTTATATATAATATATTTTATATTTGTATATTTTAAAAACCATTTTATATAATTTATTTTTCAGTAGGAAGAGTATATTGGTAATATGATGATAACTGTGGCACTATATTAGTCTGTAAATTTTCCAATTTGAATTTCATGGAGCAAGTTTTGAGATAGTTTTAAATTTGCTAGTATTATATTTTAAGTTGTGTGTTGACCTGTCCATCCTGTGTTATGATGGCAACTGTACAGCCTACATCCTGACTTCTTTCATTGGTACCCTTCACATCAGTCTCCATCCATTTTCAAACCTGCTGATGTGTGCTCAAAGGCAACTTGAGATGCACCCTTCCCTTTTCTCTTTCATAACTATACGTATGCAGAACTGACATGACCTAGAATACTGTCCTTGTAGCCTTCTCTTGTGTCCCTGCTATTATTGTAAAGGTGATATCCTACAAAATCCTAACTTCAACTGTAATATGAAAGTTCTTGAATTCTAAAGCAATAATCAAATTGCTTCCTTGACATCTAAAGACTGGGGACATCATCAACCAATTCAAAACTGAACTACTTATCTCCTTCCTTATCTTCTCCTGCCATAATACCATAACTTAGTAAATGTCACTTTGATTCTGTCTGTTTAATCAGACCAGTATTGGACCACATAACTGAATTGCCTTTTTCATTCATAATCACAAAAACTACTTTTTCAACTAGCTTTCTAAACATATCTAGAATCCAGTCATTCTATAATATGATTCCCATCATCATTTTCACTGATGACACCCTGGTCTAAGCCACTATCATGATCCATTTCAACTCTGTGGCTTTGCTCTTCTGGTTTGTGACAATGTAGTCTTACACTGAAGCCATTTTTGTTCAATGAAAATCAAAATGGAGTATAACATGTGTACTATAAAACTTCTCCTTCTTATCTAGTTTCCTGAGAATTCAAACCAAAGTACTTCCCAAAATCTGGAAGGTGTGTCCTGATGTTGCTAGGGACTCCTCACTCCTGGTCACATGATATGCTTGCTGTGCTTTCCAACACATCTGGTTCTCCCTGCGATTTCACATTTATGTTCCTTTATATTCTTTTCCATTCATTTACACATAGATCTACTTTGCAAATTACTTCCTTTTCTCCACTTTTCTATTAACTTTTCATAGAGGCATCTTGATATTAATTAACTTTGATAATATGAATATTAGATAATATCAGTAAAGACTGATATCCATATATGATGGTAATCTTGTGTCTACTTCTACCATTAGCATATATCAGAAATGAGACAAACAACTTTAAACTATAAGTGAAATCTAGTATTTCTTAAACAGAGCAGGAATCTGCAAGTAACCGTGAAAGACAAATACTAAAACTAAGATTTGCTGAATGTAATTCCCTTGGCTGTGTTCTATATTCATTGTGTGTATTAATTCACTTTATCATCAAACTAGCCTTTGGGAACAGGTAATATTATCACATTTTACAGATAAGACACTAAGGCAAAAAGGTTAAGTAACTTTCCCCAAATCCCAGAGGCAATAAGAACTCTGATATGAATCTGAATCATGACTCTCTATGCTCCTGATTCATAACCACTGTTAACACTGTAGACTTGGTGTTCTTTACAAAATGAATTACAAGGTCTTAAAATCATAAAATTATAGCAGTGAGTATATATGAAAATTGTATAAGCAGAAGGATGTCAGGATTATGCATCCTGATGTACTTTTCTGTATTATAAGCCCCTCCATTCGGTTTGTAAATATGATGAGTTAGTCACTTCTATGATGAGATTATATTGCTTGAATGAGTTGACCTTACAAGAAAAATTACCTTTAGTGGGACTGACCTAATTAAGAGAAAAGAATTAAAAGTTAGAAATGGATATTGAATGAGCAGCAAGTTCAATTTCTGTATGTCAAGAGAGAGGCTCACCCAGAATTGGCACCTTAGAAATGAGAGTGAACCTCTGGGGGACACATTTATTAAGAACTGAATTTTGTCTCCAGCCAGGGTTCCTTTGGACGAGTACCCTAAGCTTCTATTAAAACAGTTAGCATAACAGAAAATGTAGTTACAAGTATAACATTAATTGCTGTTTCCAGAAGCCACTATAGTTGTAGTAATTTGTTACTTCATGATATAAAGCCAGTATAGCTACTGTCTCCGCTATATTAATAAATATAATTCAGTTAAATTAGGAATCTTTCCTATTTGGTTGGTGATTGCAGAAATAAATTCTTCTTAGAAGAGATAAATCTTAAGCAAAATGCTAAAATAAAAATAATAAAATAAAATAAAAAATAAAGCAAAATGCTAGAAAGATATTTTAAATTATATAATAAATAATTTGCCAAAATGGAAATATTAACGTTAAGTAAATGGGAAAATGTGTAAAGTTAACAAAAGTTGTTTATATCCAATATAGAATTAAAATCTAAAATGTGTGTCAAGGTTATAAGGTAAGGAATATCCAAAAGCTCTGGAAAATCATTACGTTAGAGGACATATGTAAAAGTCTCAGCAGAATAGATTACCTACCTGTCTCAAGTGGGGTCTGTCTCTATTTATGTAATGAGACACCATGAAATCACTTTATGGGGCTTATATTTTCATATCACTGTCCATCAACAAAGGAAATCAGGACAGGAATTCAATCAGGGCAGGAACCTAGAGGCAGGAGCTGATGCAGCGACCATGGAGCTATGCTTGCTTCTCGTGGCTTGCTCTGCCTTCTTATAGAATCCAGAACAACCAGCCTAGAGGTTTCTCCACCCACAATAGGCTGGGCCTTCCCCTGTCAATCATTAATCAAGAAAATATTCTATAGGCTTGCTTGCCTACAGTTCTATCTTATATGTGCATTTTCTTCACTGACATTTCCCCAGCTCAAACAACTCCAGCTTGTATCAGACTGAACAAATTGAGAGGAAAGATAAAATCAACATCTCTGTTTCTCCTGAGACATGTTTCTCATCCTTGGACATGCTCTCAGTTCTCAAATCTTGGCTTTATACCATTTCAGCCCCATTTCATTATTTTTAATCATTCAGATAACAAATTGTGAAATACATTATATATTTCCTTCTCTTTTTTCCCAAATTCATACCTCCAGTTCTGATTCTCTGAAAGACCCTGATTAATAAAAACAACACATATTCACTTTTATGACATTAATATCTGAGTGCTTTATAAAAAATAAATTATGTTGAGCATCAAAGATTCAACCAGACACTTTGGAGATTAATTTTTAAAATGTTCATATTTATGATATGTCAAAATTGCATTGTAAACTATTTAAAGTATTGATGAAAGAATTTTGAATCGCAACATAAATACAAATGTGAGATGCATTATTTTCATAATGTATTAAGAAAAAGCTTGAAGATGTTATCAAAGAATGAATTGACTTGAATTTAGGCTTTTCAGAAGTCTAATAATCTCTTTACTATTTATGAACTAAAACCTAATTTTATCAGCTAGATAATGTGACTACATCTTCAACATTATTGGGAATAAATGAAAAGCTTTGAACACTGCCTACGGAACTATATGGGCAGCAACCTCACTTCTTCCCTTATAGGTAGCATGGTGCCAGGTATATACAGTACCAGCCAGAAAACTTATTAATTCCATTTCAAATACTCAAGATAGTATTCATAGAAGAAGTTTTCATTAGGACAACAAAGAGAGGCCAGGTATCTGCCTAACATCAGAAAATATAAATCCATGACTTTCCAGTAGCTGAGATGTAGCTTAGTGATAGAGCCCTTTCCTTGCAATTTAGAACCTCTAGATTCAATCCTAAGCACCAGGAAACAAGACTGATTCTATTTCTAACAGTCTATCTCAGGTCCAGAAATACTTTATTATTATAAAAGGAATCTTTTAGCTTTACATATATTATCCACTTATTTATCATCACATAATAATATGTGATCTTCAATGAAAGGGTGACACTTTCTTCTAGGTATACAAAGATGTGCCTATAAAATGGTATATACATATACTGCATAAAATTAGCATTCACTATTAGGATAATGGATGTTTAAATCTATAATGTTTTCTTTGAGCCTAATATGGACTCAAGATGACCAGTAAGCATATGATATTTTTAACACTGAGATTAGAGTTTTCCTATGTATGATGAATGTGCCAGGATAACTTCTAATAAATATAAACAAAGCCATTTCAAATTTGTTCGAAATACAAACAATGCCAGACTGAGGGTACAGAGGATTCATAAACTCATAGGCTGGCCTGCTTTTCTGATTTTATCTCTCAAATTAAAAGAAAGACTAGAGAAATAAATAGTTATGAATGAATTAATAAAGACTGAAACAATTCACCTAATCAAGAGCCACCCTTCCTAACATGCTTCTACTCTCTGGTCATAACTACCCACTACAGCTTATTGCCTCTATAAATAAGAGTTCTTGTTAGTCGTTCCATGCAAGCAATAACCTCCAGGAAATGATTCACAGATTATATTTCTGATGCATCATGACAGATCTGTGTCCTGTGTCTCTTCTTAACTCTCACAGGGGAAACTCCTAAATTGTTCCGGTAAGATAGATTCTGGGCAAAAAGGAAGAACAAATCCAGTATATATAATTGTGTCTTAACATAGGACAAGACCAACTCTGCAGCTATCGCTATGCAAATATAACCATTTAAGCAAAATGTAGCTATCCTTTTAACGTTTGCAGTGTAAGGCTACAAATGGGCAATAAAGGTGGAGCCAAATATTTAGGAATTTACATCTAACTTTTTAATAAAGTTGTCTAATTATGACTCAGTCCGACTACAGAGATTTGAAAGATGTTCAAGTATAATTTTATTTAATCACTTTTACTTCTATGTCTTTATTATTCTTTGTCTTTACACATTTTCCAAGAAACAACTGATGAAATGGAAGCTTTTCAAAAGCAAATAATTAAAATGGAGCATTAGTGATGGTGAGAGTCAAGTGAGCCATTCAGTCCTAGCAAAAGGTTTATGTCCAACAATTTCACAGCTCTAATTTTTATGAGGAGATAGGAAGTATACATTAGAATATAAATTCAGCCTTGATTTTATATGCACATTGGGTTTCCTAATTATAACAATCTAATTTATAAACAATACTTGCCATAGTTCTGAAAGTGAAATTGTTGTGAAACCAAATACAGCTTTAATTACACCTAGTTCTGATACAGTGAGCACTCCAGCATTTCTGTCATCTTTGAAATGGTAACAGAATGAAAAAAAAGGTTTTGAAATATGAGCATGAAGGTAATGAGATCAATAAATGTCAGCTAGAAAAAGTAATCACAGCTCCTGAGACTCACTGACCTTTCAACAAATTCCAGAAATAATAGAGTAGCTTAGGGTGAAGAATTCTTTAACAATGAGAAACTGATACAATTATAAGAATAAAGGAAAGCAGAGATTGCCCTATGACATCAAAAACATTCCCTATAAAGGTAATTTTGACACAATAATTTATTCCCTTGATTTTTCTTCTAAGGTCACCACCAACATAGATCACAAATCTTTAGTCGTTATAGAGACAAAAATTCCACTGGAGCCTCCTGAGTACTGGTACAGGCTTTATAAACCTTTGGTTTTCTTCTAATGTTTATCATATAAAAGCAATTTAATAATACAATTGGTTCATTGAAATAACTAAGCTGAAAAATATTCTTTTCTTGGTACTTGTAAAATCCTCTATCAGTATCAGACTATGATTTGAAAAGACTCAATTTAAACAAGTATCTTAAGGAGAATTTAATTAGTTTTTTTTACAAATTAGTAAGCAAAGTAATTCAATATGGCATTTTTATTGTTAGCTCTTTGAAAATTTCATATCTGAATATAATTGTTACTTTATCCCCAGAGTCTCTTTTGTCTCCTTCACACTGTTTTCCCCCAACCCTACCTAGTTTGTTTTCATTACTTTTGGTTTTGTTCTGTGAACAAACACATATGCATTACAATTTAGGAACCACATATAAACAAAAGCATGAAGTGTTTTCCATTCAGAATGTGTTACAACACTTAAATTAACTTCCAGATCTATCCATGCTCATACAAATTCTATTTTCCTTTATGTCCATACAAATTTAATTAATTTATTTAACCAGGGTCACTTGTGTGATCACTGTATTGGGACTATTCATTGGAACTTTGTGGGTTTATTAATTAGTACACAACTGAAGGCAGCTACTCTCCCTGAGTCTATCAATATGAAACAATGAATAAGTAAAGCCACCTGTATCCCTTTCTCCATCCTTGCTTGAATGTTGGTCATCATCGTATTATATTCTTTTTGGGGTGCAGCGAACTTTATTGGTGTTATTCAAGAGAGTAGGTAGGGCCCTTCTGTTATTATGAGGCCTGGGATGGAAATTGTGAGGGAGATGCTCAGTGTTGGGGGCCAAGTTGAGACAGGGACTTCTCAGCAACCGAGGGCCTCTCTTGTTCTCAGTGTCCTTGCTAGGATGGGTGGTTCAGGGTTTTCACTCCTTGGAGGCCATGTAGTCCAAGAGGTCCACCACCCTATTCCTGTAGCCATAATCATTGTCATACCAGGAAATTATCTTTACAACATTGTCATTGAGAGCAATACCAGCCCCAGCATCAAAAGTGGAAGAGTGGGAGTTGCTGTTGAAGTCTCAGGAGACAGCTTCATCCCCAGTATAGCCCAGGATGCCCTTTAGTGGGCTCTCGGATGCCTGCTTCACCACTTTCTTGATGTCATTATATTTGGCAGGTTTCTCCAGACATATGAGTGTGCACACACACACACACACACACACACACACACACACACACAGAGAGAGAGAGAGAGAGAGAGAGAGAGAGAGAGAGAGAGAGAGAGAGGACTTTTCCTAGTCCACATTATTATGACTATTTCTGTCCATGTTCAGCTATTATTTAAGGCAGGTGTGTTGCTGAGACTTTATGGGTGTAGTTTCAGCATTAAGCTTAAATTCTAGTCTCTCTCTCTCTCTCTCTCTCTCTCTCTCTCTCTCTCTCTCTCTCTCTCTCTCTCTCTCTCTCTCTCCTTTTCCCTCCCTCCCTCCTTCCCTCCCTCCCTCTCTCCCTCTGTCCCTCCATCTCTCCCTCTCCCTCCTTCTCTCCCTGCCTCTCTCTGTCTCCCTCACTATCTCCCTTCCTCTCTTCCACTCCTTCCCTCTTTCCCTTCCTCTCTCTCTCCCTCTCTTCATCTCAGTTCCTCTCTTCCCTCTCTCCTTCCTCCTCTCCCCTCCTCCTCCCCCCTCCCTCCCCCTCTCTCTCCCTCTCCCCTTCTCTCTCTCTCTCTCTCTCTCTCTGTGTGTGTGTGTGTGTCTCTGTGTGTGTATATGTTTTTGCTGGGACCTTTGGATTTCAGATCTTAATAACCTGCATTAATTGTACTTGAGGAACATTTTCTCCCATTCAGTGGGCTTTTTCCTTTGATGACGATTGCTGTACAAAAGCTTTTTAATTTCATGCAATTATATTTGCCTGTTCTTGAGGTTATTTCCTGTGCTGTTGGAGCCTTTTTCATAATTTTTTCCTTGGTCCTACCTCTTTAAATTTCTTGTTCTTGTTTCTCTCTTACAATTTAAGTTTTAAATCTTACATTGGCACCTTGGATTTTTTTTAAGTTGGTTTTTGCATAGGAAAACAGATATGGACCTAATGTCATATTTCATTTAGATATCCAGTTTTGACAAAATCATTTTTATCAATTATATTTTTATTTACATTTCAAATGATTTCCTCTTTCCTGGTTCCCCCCATGCGGCAAGTCCCATAAGCTATCTTCCCTCCTCCTGCTTCCCAATCAACCCCCTCATGCTTCCCTGTTCTGGTATTCCCCTACACTGATGCATTAAGCCTTTCCAGGAGCAGGGGTCTCTCCTCCCTTTGATATCCAACAAGGCCATCCTCTGCTGCCTATGTGTCTAGAGCCATAGGTAACACCATGTATACTATCTGGTTGATGTTTTTGTCCCTGGAAGATCTGGGAGTACTGGGTGGCTCATATCTTTGTTCCTTTTATGGTTCCTTTTATTCAATTGCATTGAATCTGTATATTGCTTTTAGCAAGATAGCCATTTTTACTATATTAATTCTGCCAATCCATGAGCATGGGAGATCTTTCCATCTTCTGAGGTCTTCTTCTATCTCTTTCATCAAAGATTTGAAATTCTTGTCATACAGATCTTTCACTTGTTTGGTTAGAATCACACCAAGATACTTTATATTGTTTGTGGCTATTGTGAAGGGTGTTATTTCCCTAATTTCTTTCTCGGCTTGTTTATCCTTTAAGTATAGGAAGGTTACTGATTTGCTTGAGTTAATTTTATATCCAGCCACTTTGTTGATGTTATTTATCAGCTGTAGGAGTTCTGTGGTGGAGTTTTTTTGGGGTCGCTTAAGTATATTATCATATCATCTGCAAATAGTGATAATTTGATTTCTTCCTTTCCAATTTGTATCCCTTTGACCTTCTTTTGTTGTCTAATTGCTCTAGCTAGAACTTCAAGTACCATATTGAATAAACATATATAGAGAGGGTAGCGTTGTCTAGTCCCTGATTTTACTGGGATTGCTTCAAGTATTTCTCCATTTAGTTTTATGGTGGCTACTGGTTTGCTGTATATTATACTATGTTTAGGTATGGGCCTTAAATTCCTGTAATTTCCAAGACTTTTAACATGAAAGAATGCTGAATTTTGTCAAATGCATTTTTAGCATCTAATGAAATGACCATGTGGTTTCTTTTTTCTTTGAGTTTATTTATGCAGTGGATTACACTGATGGATAGCCATATATTGAACCATCCCTGCATCCCTCAGATGAAGTCTACTTGATTGTTGTGAATAATCCTTTTGATGTGTTCTTATAGGCAAGAATTTTACTGATTATTTTTGCCTCTATATTTATAAGGGAAATTGGTCTGACGTTCTCGTTGTTTGTTGGATCTTAGTGTGGTTTTGGCATCAGCGAAATTGTGACTTCATAGACTGAGTTGGATAGTGTTCCTACTGTTGTCATTTTGTGGAATAGTTTGAAGAGTATTGATGTTAGGTCTTCTTTTAAGGTGTGATAGAATTCTGCACTAAAAGCATCTGGTCTTGTGCTTTTTTTGGTTGGGAGACTTTCAATGACTGCTTCTATTCCTTTAGTGGTTATGGGACTGTTTAGATGTTCTATCTGATCCTGATTTAACTTTGGTATTTGGTATCTGTTGAGAAAATTGTCCATTTCATCCAAATTTTCCAGTTGTGTTGAATATAGGCTTTTGTAGTAGGATCTGATGATTTTTTTGAATTTCCTCAGTTTCTGCTGTTATATCTCCCTTTTCTTTTCTGCTTTTGTTAATTTGGATACTGTCTCTGTGCCCTCTGGTTAGTCTGGCTAAGGCTTTATCGATCTTGTTGATTTTCTCAAAGAAGCAGCTCCTGGTTTTGTTGATTCTTTGAACAATTCTTTTTGTTTTTACTTGGTTGATTTCGGCCCTGAGTTGCATGATTTCTTGCCTTCTATTTCTCTTGAGTGTACCAGCTTCTTCTTTCTGTCCTAAAGCTTTCAGGTGTGCTGTTAAGCTCCCAGTATATGCTCTATCCAGCTTCTTTTTGGAGGCACACAGAGGTATGAGTTTTCCAGTTAGCACTGCTTTCATTGTGTCCCATAAATTTGGGTATGTTGAGCCTTCATTTTCATTAAATTCTAAAAAGTCTTTGATTTCTTTCCTTATTTCTTCCTTGACTAAGGTATCATTGAGTAGAGCATTGTTCAGCTTCCATATGTATGTGGGCTTTCTGTTGTTTTTGTTGCTATTGAAAATCACCCTTACTCCATAGTGGTCTGATAGGAGGCATGGAATTAGTTTGACCATCTTATATCTGTTCAGGTCTGTTTTGTGACCAATTATATGGTCAATTTTGGAGAAGGAATGATGAGGTGCTGAGAAGAAGATAAATTCTTTTGATTTAGGATGAATTGTTCTATAGATATCTATTAAGTCCATTTGGTCCAAAACTTCTGTTAGTTTCACTGTGTCTCTGTTTAGTTTGTCTTTCCATGATCTGTCTGCTGAGGAGAGTGGGGTATTGAAGTCACCCACAATTATTGTGTGAGGTGCAATATGTGCTTTAAACTTTATTAGAGTTTCTCTTCTGAATGAGAGTGTCCTTGAATTTGGAGCATAGATGTTCAGAATTGAGAGTTTTTCTTGGTAGATTTTTCGTTTGATTTGTATAAAGCTCAGATCCCTTCTGAATGTTCTTACTAAGTAGTCACATGTACTACTTAGAGGGGATTTTTATGTGTTCTTTCAGGAATCAGGTAAATATATGAACAGTCTATAAGCTGAACTGTGGCTAACATTTCCAAAGTTCTCAAATCTCCAATACCATAATTCTGAATGTCTGTGCTTCATCTGAGCCTAATTCTATAATTTGTTCAGTTAAAAAAAATATTGGTTTCCTTTTGAAATCTTAGTGAAATTGTTGACATAAATAAGTTCCCTTTAAGTCTTGAAGCTTTAAAAACTAAATATCTTTTCCCTCCTACTCATTTCTGACCATATAAAAACATAGCTATTTTGTAAGTGTAAATTACAGCATTATCTAATATTTTCTGGATTTAAAAAATATGTAATACCATAATATAATATTTTATAATACCATTACTTTATGTTTCAATCCAAAATATTTCATGATAATTAAAATTTTCCAAACATTTCCCAGAAATAAAACCACACACTTATTTATGGACACTTGATCTTTTAAAAAGAAGCCAAAAATATACAATGAAAAAAAGAAAACATCTTAAATAAGTGCTGCTGATCTAACTAGCAGTAGGTAGGTAGAAAAATGTAAATAGATCCAGATTTGTCACCCCTCAAAGTTCAAGTTCAAGTTGATCAAGAACCTCAACATAAAACCAGACACATTGAATATAATAAGAGAAAGTGGAAATGAGCCTCTACTTCACTGGCAAGGAAGGGTGATTTTTTAAATAGAACTCCAATGGCTCAGGCTCTAATATCAAGAATTGATAAATGGGGCTTCTTGAAACTGAAAAGCTTCTGTAAGGCAAAGGACATAGTAGGACAAATTGGCAACCTACAAATTGGGAAAAAATCTTCACTAATCTGAAAAATCTATCATATCTGATAGAAGGCTAATATCCAGATATATAAAAAAACTGAAAAAGCTAACCTCCCCAGAATCAAACAACCCAATCAAGAAATGGGGTATAGAATTAAACAGAGAATTCAAAACAACAACAACACCATCAACAGCAACAACAACAACAAAATCTCAGTCTGAGAAACAGTTAAAGAAATTTTTAAAGCCCTTAGTGATTAAGGAAGTGCAAATCCAAATGACTCTGAGATTCCACCTTACTCCAATCAGAATTGCTAAGACAAAAAATTCAGATGACAGCACTTGTTGCTGAGGATGTGGAGAAAGTGGAACACTCCTCCACTGCTGGTGAGATTGCAAATTGTTATAACCACTCTGGATATCAATCTGGAGGTTCTTCAGAATATTGGAAATAGATCTTTCTGAAGACACAGCTATATTCCCAAAAGATACTCCACCATGCCAGAGGGGCACATGCTCCACTATGTTCATAGCAGCTATCGCCAGAAGCTAGAAACAACCCAGCTGTCCCACAACAAAAGAATGGATACATACATGAACATATCTTAATACAATGAAGGCTAAAATAACAAACCTCAGTGTCATTCATGTCTATTACCCTTTACAAATCTTATTTCCATATGGGTCAAGAAACAGAGATGCTAAAAAATGATGAAAGGGGAAGTACAGAATAGGCTTGAACTCATAGGGACAAGACTTTCCGAACATGTCCTAAATAGCAAAGACAATGAGAGGTCTGAATAATAAGTGGAGCTTCATAAAGATAAAGAGCTTTCTGTATAGCAAAGGCCATCATCAATGACAGCTATGAAAGCCAAAAGAGATTGTAGAACTTTGCTCAAAGAATTATTAACTTGGGCCTTTGTTTTGTTTTGTTTTCCTTTGCTTTTTTATTACAGTATCTGTCATTCTTGTTTGTCTTTTCAAAGAATCAGCTCTAAGATTCAATAAAGTTTTTTTTCCTTGACTTCTTCTTTGCCAATTAGTTATCCCCTTGATCTCCTTTTGTTTTCTTATTGTTCTAGCTAGAACTTTGAGCATTCTATTGAAAAGATATTTGCTCTTGGTATGCTGTAAATTGTTTTTATTATATTTAGGTATATGGGCCTTGAGTTCCTGATCTCTCCAATACTTTTGACATGAAGGGGTGTTGTATTTTGTCAAATGCTTTTAGCATTAGATGCAGATATATAATCTGCTTCTAAGGAGGTGATCCTGTAATTTTTTTCTTTGAGTTTGTTTATATACTGGATTATGTTAATGGATTTTCATATGTTGAACCAACCTGGAATCCCTGGGCCAAAGCCTACTTGATCGTGGTGAATGATAATTTTTATTGTTTCTTATTTTATTACTTTCTTCCCTCATTTTTCTTATTTCTTCCCATCTACTAAATTTCAGTTAAGTTTGTTCTTGTTTTTCAAAATTCTTGGTGTGTGTCACTAAATTGTTTATGCTCTAATTATTTAATATAGGCCAATAATATGTTATCTTGTAGGGTTTTGTAACACGTTTTCTTCACTAGAAGAACAAAATCAACAGAATGAGTATACATTAAAGGGGTTTATTAGAATGACTTGCACAATACAGTCTAGATAGTCAAACAATGTCTTTCACCACCCTAGAGAGGAACATCCCAGATGATGCTCAGTCCACAAGCCTGGATGCACCACAATTATAATCTAACAAAAAAGACTCAGCAGATTCACAGAGAACCACTGGGCTTCAGTGCACATTGGAAGTCTAAAGAAGCTAGATTATGATATAAGGAAACAAAATCATTAGAGGGACCAGCAGTCACCTGTAGGAGGTAAAAGCAACTAGCCAAATGGGAAAAGCTGTTCCTGAGTCATCCTTATATCTGAACTGTTCACATTTAGTATGTATCTTCTCAATCCATATTATATAATGAAGAAAATTTCTACCATGTACTAGTAGAGGTTAATCTAATCAAGATAATTTTAAATGGTTCTGGATGCTTGTCTTTTAAGATATTCTTAATTTCTTTAAGCAAACAATTAATATTAACTACAACAGAGTATAGGGCATGCAAATGTAAACAGACATATATAACAGAAATATAACAGACATAACATCGAAAGTAAAGCACTATGCTTATAAGCTTACTACTACATTAAATGATTAATCTTGTTTCTTAGTGAGAACATATGTTAATTTGTAAAGATATGAGACACAAAAATATAAATAGCAAAACTATCACTATTGTTTGTTTTGAAAACTAGAAGATGATGAAAGCTCAAACAAGATAAGAATACAACTATTACACTAAAATAGTATCTTTCACTATTAAAAGATACAGCGAGACATAATAGTAGAACAACAATAACAGCAACAAAAAAAAGCAGAAGCAAATAATAGATAATAATCTCAAAGTCAACCCTTTGAGGAGTCTACTAAATGTCAAGAGATAGAATGTGACAATTGCAAGGTTGTTATTACAGAGGTGATCTAAAGAATAGAGCAGGACCAAATATAGATTAGGTACAACAGAGATGCCTTAAAGTAACAATGCAGACAGGCTGATAGTTAAGAAATAGGAAAAAAAATACAATGAAAACACCAAGGAAAAGTTAGTGGCTTGTATGTACAAGCTGAAGATGATCTCCAGAGTTAAAAAAACAGTTCATAAAAACTGGATGAGTAGCTCATCAAGAAGGTGCAACAACCATCAATATGTTTCACATAATAATATAGCTTTGAAATAAATGAAGCCAGAAAGATTGAGACTCTAGAGAGAAACCTGAGATTGCACAATCATCATAGGACATTTACCTTCTCAGAAACTGATAGCTTAATAAAACTAAGTCATACGTGGTTTGAAAGAAAAAACTGTTCAGCATTTTAACATGATTACTATGTACACATTTTTATACTTCATTGTGCCCTTCCCCCAGCCTTGAGCAGGCTAAATAGCTCTTAAGTGTTTGCCACAGTTGGACCTTAATGATTCAAGTGGAGTCTTCTGTCTTGCAGCACCTGCAATTTCCTACAGGAGTAGACTTCCTACTGAGCTTTCTTTGCAACATAATCCAGTTGAAACAGAGCAACATAATCCAGTTGAAACAAAGAATGGGGTCTATGGGTTTTCCATACATAAATACAGTGCTGAATTTTTTAAGGCTCTGGCATTTTGGTGACTCTATCTGAGATGAATCCCAAGGTGAACAGTCTCTGAATGTCCTTTCCTTCAGTCTCTGCTCTGTACTTTGTCTCCATATTTGCTTCAGTGAGTATTTTGTTTCTCTTTCTAAAAAGGACTGAAGCACCCTTACTTCTTCTTGAGTTTCATGTGGTCTGTGAATTGGATCTTGGGTATTCAGAGCTTTTGTGCTAATATCCACTTACCAGTGAGTGCATACCTTGTGAAACCATTGCACTGAGTGTGGGGTCCCCAATGAAAGAGTTAGAGAAAGAACTGAAGGAGCTAAAGGAGTTTGCAACCCCATAGGAAGAACAACACTATCAATCAATGAACACCTTCCCCCCCACCCCCCCACCCCCCAAGAGCTCCCAGGGACTAAACCACCAACCAAGGAATACACATGGCTCTGGCTGCATATGTAGCACAGGGCAGCTGTATCAGACATCAATGGGAGGAGAGTTCCTTGATCCTATGAAGGTTTGATAGATGGCCCAGTGTAGGGGAATCAATGGCAGGGAGGTGCGAATGGGTGAGTGGCTGGGTGGGTGTAAGAACAACCTCATAGACACAGGGGGAGGGAGTGTAGGAGAGGGGGTTTCCGGAAGAGGGGGAAATTGGGTAAGGTGATCACACTTGAAATGTAAATAAAAATAAATAAATAAATAAATAATACAGCACTGAATAGTAAACTTTGAGCCTTGATCAGAAACTTTTGTCTTTCTCCCACACCCTGTTCCCTTTTCATTTCCAGCCCCTATTTCAGGAAATCCAGTTCTTTCTCAGCTGCTGAACAGCTACAGATGGCACCTGGACAAGGGTACTGAAAATGTGAGGGGGAAAGCCACTGAGATGTTGTCTTGGGCAGAGCTCCACAGAAAATGGAAGAAAAGTATAAGTATCCTACATGATGGTAAGCAATAAAGAGCATTACTGCTAGTGTTAGTTATAAAGTTTATTTTTTGGAGGCTGTTGTTGCAGGAGGTGCATTAAAAGAGGATACAGCTAGGATTAACAAGTGTCTACCTGATGCCAAATTCACCTAGGGGTGACAGCATAATTGGGACAGGGGAATTTTTTTTTCTATGTAGGCATTTGTCTGCAGCCAAAGAGCTGCATCAGGCAAGAGAAGTAGGGTTTAAGAAAACAGATGTTAGAAAATTTCTTAGTTCAAATAGATTTATACTGTGTTTTGCTCCCAGAAGTAGGAATGATAAATATACAAATGACATGAGAAAAAGAGAGAGAATATGTCTCAGAAAAGCAGTTGTTCCCCTGTCCGGGACTTATTAACAAAAGAGAAGGAAAATGGATATAAACTATATCCTAGGGACAGGAGTAAATCAGGAGACATCCTGCTTCTTCTCTAACACTTACTGGAGATAAGTTCAGGTTCAGGTTCTCTTCCAGCTCTGTCCATTGTCTGTCCTTGGTGCACCATTGTACATGTGTGTCAATTTATGTCTGTCTTTTGTTTTTGTTGTTTGTTGTGTTTCATGTTAAAAAAGAAAAAAAAATGGTTAGAACTTTATCTGCTGGCTATCAATCCCTTGATTTAGTTTAATTTGTCTAAAAGGCAGTCTCAGTTTGCACAGAAGAAACTTATATGTTACCCTGAACTGTAGCTGGGAGTCAAACACAGGTAGAGAAAATTTGCTTTTAAAGAGGCCAGGAGCTTCTCAAGTTCTATGGCAAGTAAGCTGATGGCAGGTTTTTTTTTTCCTAGAAAATTCTCTGCAATTATGTTTATTGGGTTCAACAAGTGACAGGATGCCTTTTCTCTTGAAATTACAGTTAGAAAGATAGGAAACATTTTGTTTGGTCTAAATATATAAGATATGTGTAGCCACTTCATTTTTCTTTCTGACTGGCTTTAAAAGTATAAATATGTTCTGCACATCTTGGATATGGAGTATTGGCTTACAAGTTATTGGGTATGATTAAAAATTTGTAACAATGGTAACAGAAAGTTAGCTTAAATCTGGAAACTAAGGATTAGGGTCATTCTATACAATAACACGTGGCATGAGCCAACCCAGGAAAATAGGTTTCTAAAGATGCTTCTAAATTGGCTTAATATTTATGTAATTATTATCCTAGAAACTAGACTTATAAAGGATAGGATTTAAAATAATGTCTCTTTAATGAGGTGGTCAAAGCTGAACTGTCATGCATTCATATATAGCAACTGGCAGCCAAAAACTCTGTAAACATGGGGATGATGCACATGGTGTTGATTTTTGAGAGACAGGATTGTTTCTTGGAGGTTGAGTTTTGTTTTCCAAGGTTGTGGTTGTGCTTTGGCAGTACAAGGGATACTTAAAAATTATAGTTAAACTGTCAGTGTTCCATTGGCTGCACTTTTCACTTTGATCACAAGCTCAGGATTTTTAACTCTCCCATATTTGTAATTAAGAAAAAAAAATCAAGGAAGTGGAGATGATTGCAAGAGTAATAAAAGAGTTAAAAAAACAGGTGTAGCACAGTACCAGCATGATGACCCCTTTCCCACATGCTTTATTGTATAAAGTGGTAGAAACAAATTTAACCCCCCAAGATTGGAAAGGAGATCTTAGTGGGAGTTTGTCTAACAGAGTCATGAGGAACTGCTAAAAGCATCTGGTAGAATTTTGGGAGACAGAAATTGGACCCTCATGCAAACAGGGTCTGGCTATAGATGCTGCTTTGCATTTACATATGAGGCAATGTAAAGCTCAGAGCAGCTGGAGACTTGTTTGGCATTCCTTTTGTCTTGGTAATATTGACTACCCCATAGAAAGGTGGTTACCTGCTAACAAAAACAAACTGCCCAACTTATGTTAGTTCCCTTGCATCCATTAACTTTAAAATTTGTTAAATAGTCCTAAAGGATTAAAAGATACTGAGGCTGATGTAACAGTTATTAGACTACAAGATTGGCTTTCAACTTGACCTTTATCCGATACTCTCAATCACCTCCAAGGGATTGGTTATTCCATTAATCCAAAACAAATTAAAACTTAAGATTTATGAAAGGTTAATGAAAAACAAGGAATTTAAGAAGGCATTATAGCCTGGCTTACCTACTCTAGCTGCCACTCCAGGAAATGCATATAGAATTATTATGGACTTGGAAGATTGTTTTTGTACTGTTCCTTTGCATCCTGATTGTAAAGGGTTTGCTTTTAGTGAATTTGCAATTTTAAAGAGCAGATGAAGCAATATCTTTGCAAAGTTTTGCCTCAAAAAGTAGCTAATAGCCTTACAGTATATAAAAGATACTTGTCTCTGCTCCAATACAAGAAGTTAGAACTTGGAATCCTTCTGTGTATATTATTCATTATATAAAGGGCATTTTATTAGCTGATCCCTCTGATGGAGTTTTACTAAAAACCTTTGCTATTTTTATACAAGTTTTAAAATTTTGGAGTAGTTGTTGCTCCAGAAAAGATTCAAAGGCAATATTTTTTCAATATTTGGTGCCTCAGTTATATTCTAAACAAACTGTGGCAAGAAAGGTCAGGAAAGAAAAAATGATTTACTTCAAACTATTTTCAAAATAAAATCTCTCTTCTAGGAGAAGTTAATTGGCCAAGACCTCACCCTAAGCTCACCACAGGAAGACTTAAGCCTCTGTTTGATATTCTCAAGGAGGGACAGGGGGTACAAATCCTAATTACCCTAGGCAATTAACTGGTGAGGGACAAATAGCTTTGCATAAAGTAGAGGAAGCATTAGCCAACAACAGATACATTATATAGACTATAGATCACTTGTTGGCTGTTGGGGTTATTGCTACTCATGTGTAATGGATACTGATACTGGAACTGGCTATTACAGTCAAGCATTTGAGATGTTTTGTAGACAATTTAATATTACCTATATAACTGGGATTCTATAACTGTTTCATCCTGAAACAAAGGATGGTGTCTGTGACATTTCCCTATATAAATACAGTGCTGAATAGTAAACACTGAGGCTTGACCAGAAACTTTTTTCTTGGCTTCATCCTTCTCTTACACCCTGTTCCTTTTTCATTTCCAACCCCCCTTTCTGGTAACATAGTTCATCCTCAGTTGCTGGACAGCTATACTTTATACCATGAAATACCATTCCTTTAAAATATAGAGTATCTTTTGAGATAGATTCTCTTCTCTGCTTTAAAATTAATCTCAATTTTTGAAAAATAACGGGCTATTGCTGTAGGAGCTAAGATACCTCAATACAGCCATTAGCAGCCTAGTGCCTTTGAATACTTTATATTCTCTCTCCAAGTAGTCTTAAAGGTATCAGTTTGTTTTAAGCATTGAACAATAACAAAATGGATACACCTAGTTCTTCACTTAAATTCTTGCCTAGAAAATATCTATAAATTGTTGAAACCAATTTTTATTGCTTCTTCCAAACACCTAAAATCAATTGAGAAACAAATTGTAAGCAGTAAGTAGCATGCTAAATAGTAAGCCGTGTCATCTTAAATTGTATTTTTATAAAACAATATGGATGTCTGGAAACCAGGAAGAGGCCTAAGAGTGTAATGACATTTGCTGCAAAGCCTGAAGGCATGGGTTTGATTCAAAAGATCCACATGGTAGAAGGAATGGATTCCTGCAAGTTTCTCTGACCTACACTCAATACCCAAAGTGCACACACTCAATACCCAAAGTGCACACACACACACACACACTTAATATTGCATGTAAATTTGATTTTAAAAGCCATTTTTATCTATTTTTCAGCTAAGGTATCTTGCAAAGAAAACATTATTGCTGGCCACATCTGTTTCATAAGCCCATGAGAGAGAACATATTCAAAATTAAAAGCTGAAAGCACTGATGACTGGACAGAAGCCAGTCTTGGGTTACCAGACAAAGAATGGAGCCAGCACTCTTTAAAGCATAAACTAGAAGCAAAATTACTGTAAAATGTATCTAAATTGTAGTATTAGAGTTAGCTATGATTACCTGCTAATGTAAAGCATGGGAATTAGAGGCAATAACTAATAACAAATAATGACTTACAGTACAAAATTTAATATTTAGGCATGGCATGGAAGAGGTCAAGAGATTGCTTAGTGGGAAAGAGTACTAGCTGCTTTTCCAGAGGATGAGTGTTCCAGTTTCAGTATTCGTCAGGTGACTCACAATCATGTATAATTCAAATTCCAAGGTATTTGACACCTTTTGATCTCTATTAGTAGGTATTATATGTTAAGGTACACAGACATAGATACAGACAAAACATCCTTTACCAAATAATTAATTATTTAATATAAAATAGAATATATTATAGAATAGAATAATGCAAATATAAGGAGGGGAGAGACAGGCAGAGAGAGAGAGAAGCAGGGACATAGGATACACATACAAGATGGATGAGGAAAAAAATAACAAAAAAAAACCATTATTGTCTAAGAGGAAGGTCAATTTATTAATCTAGCCTGATGATTCAGTGGTTAAGAGCTTCTGATTACTCTTACAAAGGAGAGAGTTCAATTCCCAGTACCTATATAGAAACTCACAACCATCTGTAACTCAAGTCCCAGGGGACTTCTGACCTTCGTGGTCACTGCACAGCATACAGTACACACTGTATAAACATTCAGACAAAATACCAGTACCTATGCATGGATAAAACAAAGAAATAAATGAAAAACTAGTTAAGAACAACAAAATATTTAGCAATATTTTACATGAAACAAAGAAAGTAACAGTACTGATGCAAGAAAGAACTCTATAAAATACATCATGTGTTTCGGGCTAATATATGTACTACTGTATATTTAAGAATAAATTATTTTATTCCTGAATATATGCCTTCTTGACTATTATTTTTGCATTTCTAGAAAATTACCAAGATAGGAACTGGAGTTTTAAAAATACATCTGAACACCTCTGCTTTTCTTTACAATTTAAATCTAAAAACATAATCGGAATTCTGACTTTTAGAGTCATAAAGAGCAAAACATTGATCTTTCTGAGGAGGGCCACAAAATGCAACTGTACTTTTCAAAATTAGTATTGTCAACACAATGTACTTTTTTTCTATTCCAAAGTAGTATGTGGTATTTTCTACTTAGAAAAAATATAGGAAAATTCAGCATCAATTGAAAAGACACTAAGGCTTTTACATCAACCAAACTTTTCTGATGTCTCTGAAAATGTATAATGATTTTTTAAGGCCAACTTTATTAGAAAGACATAGTTATGTGACATACATATAAGCTCTAAAAGGCTTAGTGAAACCATGTAGGTCAACTTCTTTCACTTTGATTTCCAGATAGGTTAAATTTCATTCACAATTGCTTAAAAAGCACAGATGACATTACTACTTGATTGATGACATTACTACTTGATTTGTTTGTATAAGATATTTTGGGTATGGCATAGGCTTCACCTGTCACATAGAGTAAATCAATACTTATCTTTTTTCTAATGTACCTGGTTTAGCTATTCAAGTGGAAACTTCTATCATACATACCTTTTGTATACATATAACTGTAAATGCATTACCTAGTTGCTACAAAACACAGGTTTTATAGGCTATAATCTTTAAAAGAATGCTTATTCATGTAAGCATAGTACAACTTCTATATGCTAACAACAGAAAATTATCATAGAAAATAATATTTAGTCACCCAGCACAATTTTTTGAGCGTTAGATGTAGAATTATATGTTTTAAAAGAGTATTAGGGTTGGGCAGTGGTGGCACATGCGTTTAATTCCAGCACTTGGGAAGCTGAGACAGGCAGATTTCTGAGATCAAGGCCAGCCTGGTCTACAGAGTGAGTTCTAGCACAGCCAGGGCTGCACAGAGAAACCCTGTCTCAAAAAACCAAAACAAACCAAAACAAACAAACAAACAAAAAACAGTATTAGGAATACAAATAGATGTCAAGAGGACCATGTGATCTTGTGTATAACACCTGACAAGCATTTAAATATAATTTTCATACATTTTCATACATGTGCTCGATTTTCGTATGAGAATAAAGTAATCACTTGAATTGTAGACAAGGCTGCTGAAACTTATATGTATATAATAGCAGGAGTCCACTCTGGCACAAACTAACAATACATTTAATGGCTGTACATGAGGGTACATAGGAAGCAACTCAAGGGGCAGCACCAGTGATACTCCTATTTCTCCACAAACTGAAGTGCAATTCATCAGGCAGAGAGCTGGGTTAGCAATTCGTCATTAAAATTTTCAGTAGATTTATACTCATTTTCAATAGATCCACAAGCATTTCCTTTTAGGCCAGCAGAGTAACAATGTTATGGTTTGGATCTCAAACGGCTGTCATAAACCACATTCTAAATGCTTGTTCACCAGCTTAAGGCATTTTAGAAACATGGTAAAGAATTTAGAAGAAGGGGCTAATACGGTAGATCTTTGGAGAAGTGCCTTTGAAGGAAACATTGAGACTCTGTTCTGCTTTCTTTCTCTGCATCCAAGAGTCACAAGGATAGCAAGTGATCACTATGACCCAAACCAGGGTTGCCATAAGCCCAAAAACAAGGGATCCAAATGATGATTGACTCAAATCTCTAAAACCTTTTCTCCTTTGCATTGCTTATCTCAAAGTAATTGTCACAATGATGGAGAGCTGATTATATAAAGTTTTACAACTGCAATTTAGAACTTTGAAGAAGGAGAGAAGGGGTTAAATACTTGTCCAATTCCACACATGCTTGAGCGGGTATAGATTTGAAACTTTAACCTATGCAAGAGAAAGTCTAAAGCTTTCAAGAGTCTGGAATATACCTGATGCGGTTGTAATTGTAGCTTCATGCTGAGCTTCCATTTTGTACTTCTTGTAGGATGTTTTATAAAAGAAACACCAAATGTATTTCAGCCTCCAGATTTTCTTAAGAGCAAAACCACTGGAAATGTATGTTTCAACAGTAAACATGATACATTTTTTCCATTTATTCCTACTGCTTTTGTTTTGAAATGGAAAAAAAAAGCAATTCATTTGTACCACAGAAGAACCCTTAAACGAAGGGGAAGGCTTAGATTTTTTTTTCATGATTTAGTTCAAGCAGCATTAAGTATATAATTACTCAAAACATTCACTGTTTTTGCACATGTTCCGGAAAATGTCCTTTAGTATTTTTCAAAGAAGTTTGTATAGTATTTGAAATTTCAAAACTGAAAGCTTTCTAAAGACAGCCTACCAATATAGTGTTTTGCCTGTAATGAACCTCTTAGATTTTGAACTGTTATGCTTGGACATGTATAACTTTGTTTTCATTGCTTTAATTCACTACATTTTAAAAAGAAACAGTCAAAAGTATCTGGTTAAGAAACAGAAGGAAAAGAAGAACATTGCTAGGACAGTGTCTTGCCTGCTAAGGATTAGATCATTTTAGGCATAAAACTTAAAGAATATATCTACCCTATTCTGTTCACCAGATTTCCATTTTCTATGTCTTGCTTTCACTGATACCTTAAATAGTTTAATATTACATTTCTTTCTTTATTTGTATAGAGAGTCTGTATATACCCTTCATGTATTTGGAGACAAATCACAACTTGCATGATTCAGTTCTTTCCTTCCACCATGCAGGTTCTGGGAATTGAACACAAAAGTACATCAGACATGGTGAGAGGCACCATTACCCGCTAAGTCATCTTGACAAATCTATATTAGTACCCAGATATTTTATTTGTAATTTATTTCTCTAACTGATTTGGCAAATGACAATATAAAAATAGAAATCCATTGACAGTTGTCAAAGATAAATCATTCTTGTAATAGTACATAATAGAAACAGGTATTTGTTTTGTATTTGGAAATAGTCACTCATATTGCCTCAATAACTAGAAAGTGTGTCTATCTCTGACTCTCTATATCTGTCTCTCTCTGTCTCTCTTTCTCTCTGTCTCTGTCTCTCTCTCTCTCTCTCTCTCTCTCTCTCTCTCTCTCTCTCTGTGTGTGTGTGTGTGTGTGTGTGTGTATGTGTGTGTATAATTCCAAGGTGTGGTATATAACTTAGCTTCCTTAAAATATTGTCACCATCTTAACATCTCAATCATGTTTCCATCTTAAAACAATCATTGTAACTAATTCCTACTGGAAAGCATATTATATGTAAAGTTGGTAGAATTATGACCAGCCTTTTACCCTCCATTAGCTAAATTCAATTGATCTACATATCACATTATAACCAAAACTTAGTATTTTTAGATATCTAAAACCTATAAGCAGCCTCAGTATTATAGAAATCCCCACTCAATGCATTTAAACACATCAGGGATCCTCATGAGTCTTTCACCATAAAGACAGAAAGACTATTGTCTATTTTTAAGTACTTCTGAGAATTTCCATTTTATTCTATTCTTGAATTTCACAGGGAACATTCTATTTCTGTTTAGGAAAATGCATGTTCTCCTTATGACTTGGGTATTCTTTGAGATGGTAAAGATGCATAAACTATGGGCAACCTGGCCCAGGACTTAGGCATTTCAGACCTATACAATTGCTTGCATACTTAAAGAAAGAAGCTGGTATCATCAATTCATGCCACAATTATGCTTTTTACTTGTATTAATTCTGCTTATTGTCAAAACCAGGGCCTAAATTTTTGTTTCATTTTACACCAGTTTGTTTGGTATATCAGCAACAGAATTTTCATGCCTACTGTCATATCTAATCCTAAAATCCAATCAGAATGCTAGAGATCTTTCTATCGCTGATGGATTCTTTCATTGAGCATAAAGACATTAAATATAATAAGACTAGAAATGGACATTTTATTTACATGATCTGATCATGGGAAGGAATAAAATCCTAACCTAAAACATTCATTAAAATTTCTAGATAGCAACAGTGACTTTCGGTGCTTTTCATTTTTTATGCAAGAATTCCTTAAAGGAAACATAAAATATTTTTCCTAAAATTTAATCTAAGATATTTTTGTATCAAGCTTTTTGTAATTATGTCCCCAAATTACTTGATTGATATAGATAGCTGAAAGTTATAATGGTGTGATTAATGTTCTGGGTAGGTTAGACATGTTAAAATTGAATAGGTTTAATCAGCAAGATTTGAAATTTACAGAAAAATTTAGACAAGAATTTTAAATTGTACATGTCTGAATTTGACCTCTTAGTTCAGAAGTCTCCATTATTAACAAAAATGTAATGACATTAAATAATATCTGTATATTATTATAACATATTTAGGCATAAAATAATAAACTATTTTCTTTTCACAGTATTGTGCAGAATCTTCTGTAGACTTAAGTTTCTCTATGCATTACTGACATTCAAATTTTTATATTTGATTGAAATAGATTCACATGATTTTCCTCACTTCATTTCTTCCCTCAGATTCTCTCATCTACCCTACTGAACCCTTTCTACACACATATTGATTTATAGATCTTTTTATTTCATTATTATTACTAGTATGCAAAAATGTTTCTAAGTCTGCATATATGTACACTTTATGTACATGTTCCTAAAACAAAACTTAAAAATTCAATATCTTAATCATAAGAAAAAATGGTGCTGGTCTAACTGGCAGTTTTGGTGTAGAAAAATGAAAATAGATACATATTTGTAATCCTGCACAAACCCAAATACAAATGGATCAAGGATCTCAACATAAAACCAGATACAGTGAATCTAATAGAAGAGAAATTAGGAAAGATCCTGGAACTCATTGGCACAGGGGTTGGGGGGATTTCCTAAACAGAATCCCAGTGGTTTAGACTCTAAGATCAAGAACTGATAAATGGGACCTCATGAAACTGAAAAACTTCTTTAAGGCAAAGGACATAGTCAATAGGACAAATCGGCAACCTACAGATTGGGAAAAAATTATCTTCACTAACCCCACATTCAATAGAACGCTAATATCCAAAATATATAAAGAACTCAAGAATCTAAACTCCAACCAAACAACCCAATCAAGAAATGGGATATAGAACTAAACAGAGATTTCATAACAGAGAAATCTCAATTGGTTGAGAAACACTTAAAGAAATGTTCAAAGTCCTTAGTGATCAGGGAAATGCAAATTAAAATGAACATGAGATACCACCCTAAACCAATCAGAATGGCTCAGATCAAAAACACAGGTGACAGCACATATTACCAACTCTTCCCTTACTGGTGGTTTGTTCAACTGATACAACCACTCTGGAAATCAATCTGGAGATTCCTCAGAAAATTGGAAATAGATCTACCTAAGGACATGACTTTACTGCTCTTGGCATATATCCAAAAGATGCCCCACCATGCCACAAGATGAAGAAATCTAATCTGTAAGACAAAATAAACTCTCTCTTTCCCAATTTTCTATTGGTCATCATGTTTATCACAACAATAGAAAGCAAACTACTAACACATTACAAACAGTTCTACAAACCTACCTTCTTGATCCTCCATTTGATCACCATTAAGAAAAGATAAGGGTTATTAGACATAAACAGAAAAGCAGATGTATGGAAAGAAAATAATAACTACGTTAAGAAAATACGAAAACTATTAGAAAGAGTTCATATCAAAGGGGGAGAAGAAACCTTTCTCAGGATACCTTCACCTGGTTACTCTGTATTCAGTAAGGCTAGGAAACTTGGGAAAGGTGCCAGTTACAGAGCAGGAAAGAATTTGAGAGATTTACACAGCTGTTAAATTAAAAAGCAATAAAATCTTACAGTTTAGAGAAAAATATGGATAGAGAAAGATGAGTGAAGGAGACAATATAAAGATCATCGCAGAATATACAGTTTCCAGATATTCAAAGCCACAGAAAATAAGAACCCATTCAGTGGTGCACACAAGCTTCTTGGGGGAAGACTCAGGAGAAGGGGAAAAAGTCTAAAGGTCAAGGAGCTAGAAACATTTCACCTAGAAGCACAGCAGACCCTGATTTTCTTCCTTCCTTCCTTCCTTCCTTCCTTCCTTCCTTCCTTCCTTCCTTCCTTCCTTCCTTCTTTCTCTGTTTCTTTCTTTCTTTCTTACTAAATTATTTATTTATTTACATTCCAAAAGTTGTCTCCTTTCTGGTACCCGCAACCCACGTTTTTAACCCCATTCCCCTCCACCAACCACTGAGAGGGTCCTCCCTCATCTATCCACCCATCCCTGCCTCACTCCCACCAGTATCCCTCTTGCAAAGAGCATCATGTTTCCATAGGCTTAAGCACATCCTCTCCCACTGAGGCCAGACAAAGCAGTCCTCTGCTACACATATGCCTGCCTGGGGCCACAGACAATCAGTGTATGCTCCTTGGTTGGTGGCTTAGTCCCCGGAAGCTCTGAGGTATCTGGGTTAGTCGGTACTGTTGTCCTTCCTACGGGGTTATAATCCCCCTCTGCTCTTTCAGTTCTTCTTCTACTTCTTTCATTGTAGTCCCTGATCTCAATCTAGTGGTTGATTTAAGTATCTACATATGTCTCAGTAAGCTGCTGATAGGGCCTCTCAGGGGGCAGCCACACCAGACTCTTCCCTGCAAGCACAATATGGCATCAGTAATAGTATTAGATTTTGGTTTAAATGCATGGGATGGATCCCAAGTTGGGTAGCTCATTGGGTGGCCTTTCTTTCCATCTCTGCTCCATTTTCGTCCCTGTATCTACTTTAGACAAGAACAATTCTGGGTCAAAAAAATTGAAGGTGGATGCGTGGTTCCTTGTCTCAGCTGTGGATTATGTCTATCTACTGGACAGGGTCACACCACTATTCCATATCACCACTGTTAGGCATTTCAGCTAATGTAATCCCCATTGAGTTCTGGAAGCCTTTCACATCCCAAGGCTCTGAGACTTTCAAGATGTTCCCCCTGCCCTCACCCCACATGGTGCATATTTCTATTACTTCTCCTGGCCCCCTGGGATTCTCTCCTGTCTCCCCTAATACCTGACCCTGCTTCCATTTACCTATCCTCCTCTCCTTTCCCACCCAGGTTCCTCCCTCCTTCTGCCTCCCATGATCATTTGTTCCCCCTTCTAAGTGGATTTAAGGTATTCATACTTGGACCTTCCTTCTTGTTAACCTTCCTACTATCTGTAAGTTGTATCATGAGTACTGTGAAGTTTTGGGCTAAAATCCATTAAAGCATGAGTACATACAATAGATGTACTTTTGAGTCGAGGTTGCCTTGTTCAGGTTGTTATTTTCCAGTTCCATTCATTCGCCTGCAAAATTCATGATGTCCTCATTTTTAATAACTGAATGGTATTCCATGTGTAAATGAAACACAATTTCTCTATCTATTCTTCAGTTTAGGAACATCTAAGTTGCTTCCAGCTTCTGACTGGAACATAGTGGAACCCATGTCCTTGTTATATGGTGGAGCATCTTTTGAGTATATCCCCAGGAGTGCTATAGCTGGGTCTTCAGGTAGATCTATTTCTCATTCTCTGAGGAACCACCAAATTTATTTCCAGAGTGGTTGTGCCAATTTGCAATCCTAGCAACAATCCTCTTTCCTCTATCTTCACATCCTTGCCAGCATGAACTGTCTCTTGAATTTTTGATCTTAGTCATTCTGATTGGTGTAAGGTGAAATCTCAGGGTCAATTTGATTTGCAGTTCCCTGATGACTAAGGGTGTTGCATACTTCTTTAAGTGCTTCTCAGCTATTTGAGATTCCTCTACTGAGGATTCTCTGTTTATCTCTGAACCCCATTTTTAATTAGGTTACTGGTTTTTGGAAGTTACCAAATGGAATTTAGAAAGAAGAAAGAAAGAAACTTAACACCCAGGTTCCTCCTTCCCTCTGCCTCCCATTCCTTGACAATGAGCATAGTATAAACTTGTTTCTAGTTTGTCACTTTCAAATCAACCTGAAATCATGAAATATTCTTGTGATTGTGATTGTGTTTTTGTTTGGGTTTATTTTCACTTGATTTGAGACAGAGTCTAGTAACATAGCCCAGGCTTGCCTTAGACTCACAGAGCCAGTCACATCCCAGACTCTTAATCTATGATTACAGCTACTTCAGGATAAAAATATTTTAAATGTTAGTTTTAATATATAAAATATTACTTTTGCCCTGTTTAACAGAATTACTGTGTGAATCTTGGCCCCAGGCAGTAGTCAACAACTCAACAGACCTCAAAGAAACCAGTAGTTTTATCAAAGGTATATGTATTTAAGCAGCTTCAGATGTTGTCTTCTTTGATCCTGACAGTCAGGCAATGGAGAAAAAACATGGAGCATATAGTCTCAATTTCAGAAAATAGATTATGAGTGTCAAAAAATTTAACAACCTAAAAGTAAGGGAGGCTAACAGATGATTAAAAGCAGAAAGCAAGAAAAGGTAGGTACATGGAGTCACTGGCTCATAAATAGGGAACCATTTTAGATAATGCTGTGACAATCGAGAACATGTACAATTAAAAAATAAATGATGTATCAATAAAGAGCTGGAATTGCAGAAGTGATCAGAATGTGAACTTAATAACAAATTAGAATAGAAATATTTAAGAACAGAAGGAAAAGTTAGCGTTAAACGTTTTTTTTTTTTGTTTTTTGTTTTTTGGTTTTATGAGACAAAATTTCTCTGTATAGCCATGTCTGTTCTGTAGACCAGGCTGTCCTAAAACTCAGAAATCCACCTGCCTCTGCCTCCCAAGTGCTGGGATTAAGGCATCTACCACCTTAAGTAAACACAAAAAGTCTTCTGTTTACTTTTGGTGCCAAGGATACAGTCATGCCTATTGAACAGAAAGCAAGACAGTTGAAGGCATCTTCGGTATCACTTGTCCTCTTTTACCTCCCTAGAGTAATCCATCATTTTTGTTTTCTGACAAACTATTCTTCAAACCAGTACCATACTTTCACACATGGCGTCCACAGCTAAAGAAAGAAATATAAAGCAGAGCTTTGGAGGTGAGCATTAGGAAACATCCAAATGAAACTGCACAGAATGGGGTGGTTTGTATGCAGAAGTAATGGAAAGGGATCGGTTGAAAGCCTGCTGCTTTTCTGTAGGGTTCTTAGTGTGACCAGAAAGCTCACTACACTGGGAACTCAAAGAAGGCACCTTCCAGGACAGACTCATTCCCACAACTGCTCAAAGTGCTGCTAAGACACCTTTAACAGACAGCCACATAGCAGCTGTCTCAGCTACAGATAGTCATATCTCCTAAAGTAAAGGAGCCTCCTGGGAAGTCACCATGATGGCCTCCTGATGCTAAACTTCAGCTTGGCCTCTCAAACCCATTTGGAGCACATAGCTCTTCAAAGCCACTTAAGACCTTGAATGACCCCTTAAGGCCAGCTGACCCTGCACTAGATCAAGTAGGTTAGTTCTCAACCACATGCTTCTGCTTTAATAGAATAAGATGAGGCATAAATCCACCTGTGTTAACCCCTAGGCTGCTCAGCAATAGTCTATACACTAAGCTTGTCCTCAACATCCTTGATGCTGTATCAGACAATGTTTGCTGATATATACATATTTTAAATGCTAGAAAAGTGTCAGTGATGTTTTCTTTTCGTAATGCACGAATCACAATTTATCAGTATAAAATGATCTATGATCAATAGAATTTACTTGGCCATTTTGCTAACATTTTACTTCATTCTGCTTTCTCACTTTGGAATTTTTGCCACTGAGGGATAACTTTCTACTTAATATGTATCTCTAAATATGGTAATTCATTTGGCTTTCCATAAACAGAAAGTGCTGTTCCTATTGTATAGCTGTGTTAACTTTCTAGTGCACATGTACTTTAATCTCATTTGTTCCTCTATTATGTCATGTACTATCACTGACTAGGCAAAACTACTGCTATTGATTTGTAAAATACATGCAACTTCTTACCAAATGATAATGAATTTTGCTTACCTATCACATTAAAAAGATAATGATACTTGACTTGCAAATATCATAGCAAATACTCTTGGTATTTTGGTCATTAAGACAGTAAAAAGCCTTATTTTTATTGCTCAGGATATGTCAACAGAGATAATTGCTAGAGTTTATTATCTAAATAACAGTTTACTAGCCTTTATTTTTAGAATCACTACCATTAAAAGCAATAATAAAAAGCATAACATCTCCTTCAGAGTGCTATCTTAAAATATTTAAAGTATTTCTCACCAAGGCAGAAATTCTATCTTTATCATTTATTTATATTTTCTCACATTTATCAGTTTCCTATATCTTTTTGATTCTTAAATATTTTCATAAAACAGATGGACAGTACATTTTAAAGAATATATGGATGATCAAAGTGAATGATTGAATTAACCTCCTTCATAGAATATTGCATCCAGAAAGCCTTGGATATTTAATATCATACCCTGACCTCTTGATGTTTTCCTGTTCATATTGTAAGTTCTTATTTTATATTCTCTTTGTGGTTCTTAAGCACTCTGTAGCTTTGCGTCTCATTTACTTAATTCATAAATATTTATTGAATATCTACTTGGGCATTATCCCAAATGCTTGAGGACACTATAATATATGTGGAATAAAGGATAAAAGCTTTGATTGGCCTCCTTTATTCTTGGGCCTCTGCCTTGTTTTTGTAATCATTTTGACTTTCTGGGTAAATTTTATTCCTTTAAAAATAAAATTATTCCTAAGAACATAGAGACAGAATATCACTGTTAAATATCTGGACCCAGAGTTACTAGTGATGTGATTTTGGCCCTGTACTTTAATATGTGATCACCCAGTCTTCGCATATTTACAATAGGATAAAAACAGTTGGTATCTACATCATGTAGTTTTTGAGAAGACATATACACATCTCAGCTTATCTACTGATTCACAATTGTTGAAGAAAGTCAGTTAATATTATTGTTATTAACATTCCTTCCTGACAGAAAAATAAACTTAAATAACTACTTACTACATTAAACAGAAACTGCCAAAATCAGCAAACACTATTTTCAGTGAGAAACTTTAACATCTTCTTTTTTAAATAAGACTTTGTCCACAATTTTTGTTTAACAATTTCCTTTTTGAGACTACATTGTACTCAATGTATATTTTTATCCATTCATTCATCAGTAAATATTTAGATCATATGTAAATATATCATTATGTTAAATAAGCTAGTTACAAAGAAACAAATTCAATTTAGATGAGGTATCTAAAATACTAAATTACATATAATAAAAAGGCTGAATAGTGACTGTAAAAGACTCTGAGGGTAAAAATGAAGTTCCACTCATAAAAGGCCCACAGTTTTGATCAAATAAAATAGACTCTAGAGATATAATTCAACAAGAATACATTGCACATTTAAAAACCATAGAAGTTTGTACCATATAGTGTTCTTACTACAATAAAAAAGCTTTATCTAGTATAAACAAGACAGTATTAGCAAATTAACTAGTAAATCATGTATATCTCATTAGTCTTTCTGTAAGAAATGAAAGTATAGTAAAATCTAGAGAAGAAAGGTATTCACATTGTTCTAAGTTTCAGGAAGCAAGCACATGAATTTCTCTCTATTTGGTGATTCCATAGGCACCATGAGTCAAGCAACACTATCATGATTGTTTTCATTAGAACTCTGAACATCCAGACTTGAAAAATACTAAATGGCTCTTGTCTTTATTTTTGTTATACAATGGAAAAAACACCAAAAATCATACTAAAATTAAGTTTATTCCATGACTCATATTTCTCACATATGGTTTAAATATTTTGAATCAACAATTTAAAAACCATCATTAAAATAGCATTTATGATTTGTGGGATGGTTCAGTCTATCCATCAAGACTGCACAGAGCCCCAGAAGAGGAATGGAATCAGAAGATGCACTGTTACAACAGAGGGCTACTATCCTTCTACCACATTGAGCAATCAATCAGTCAGCAGTGTGTAGCAAACACAAATCATTTTTTCATGCTGTGAAATGGAACCTGACCTTAAGTAAGCTGCAACTGACTTCACTATCAGAGCTCTATCTACAGAGCAGTAATAAATAGTGCTTCCTGCGATTTGATGTCTTAGACTTAATTGTCACCTGGGTCAAAATCAAGTTTCCAGAATTGTGGTGTGGTTTAGTGTAGAAATATTAAAATCAGGAGTACTTTGCTTAGCATTTGACTAAAACTCTGTCCTGTTGAAAATTGTAAATTAATCCTAAAGGCTCAAGTGTCTGAACACTTGGTCCCCAGCTAGAGAGGGTGTTCTGTGAAGGTGACAAGCTTAAGGACATGATATCCTTAAGGGAAACAAGATGCTTTAATGTTATAACTACCTTGTTTTCTGGTCTAATTTTGTTTCCTGGCCAACTGCCATTTGAGGAGTTCTACATAAGTTTCCATTACCTTGCCTTCTGTAGCATCATGAATGAAAATTACCTGAAATCATAAACCAAAACAATTTTAAAAATATCTTTTTTTCTATTCACTAATTTATTTATTTATTCACTTTACAGCCTGATTACTACCCCCTCCTTTCCTCCCAGTCCCACCCTAACAGTTCCCTCCCCCAATTACTTTCCCCCTACACCTCACAGAAGGGAAAGCTGGCCTTGGGTATCTCCCTGCCCTCGGATATCCAGTCCCAGCAGGACTAAGCACAACCTCTCCCAGTGAGGACCAAACAGGGAGTTCAGTTAGGAGAATGAGATATAGTAGCAGGTAACAGAGTCAGAAACATCCCCTACTATAATTGTTAGAGGACCCATATGAAGACCAAGCTGCAATCTGCTCCAAATGTGTGGGGTGCCCAGATCTAGTCCCTGCATGCTCTTTGGTTAATAGTTTGGCATATGTGAGCTCTCCTGGGTACAGGTTATTTGACTCTGTCGGCCTTGCAGTGTTTTTGACTCCCTGACTCACTCAATCCTATCCCCCACTCTTCTGCAAGACTCCCTGAGTTCCACTTGTGTTTGGCTGTGGATCTCTGCATCTGTTTTCCCCTACTGCTGGATGAAACCTCCCAGGAAGAAGTTATGCCAGGTGCCTGTCTGCAAGCAAGCACAGCAGAGTATCATTAATAGTGTCAGGGATTGAATGTCTCTCTCACGTAGGATGGGTCTCAAGTTGGGCCAGTAAGTTGACTATTCCCTCAGTCTCTGGTCCATCTTTATCCATCTTGTATGAAGGACAAATTTTGGATTGAAGGTTTTGTGGGTGGATTGATGTTCTCCTCCCTCAACTGCAAGTTCTTCCTGGCTACGGAAGTGGCCAATTCCATCTTCATATCTCAGGTGGTAGGAATCTCAGCTAGGATCACCCCCATTGACTCCCTGGAACCTCCCCTGCCTCAGGTCTCTAAAGAGTCCCTGAGATGTCCCCTACTGATTTCTATTCTCATTCCTATCCCTCTTCTGATTTCCCTCTTCTCATACATGATCTCCACTCCTGGTTACTTCCTCACTCCCTCTCCCACCCAGTTCCATCTCTTTATCCACCTCCAATGACTATTTTGTTTCAACTTCTAGGAAAATCCAACCATCTTTCTTTGGGCCTGTTTTATTCCTTGGGTTTTTTTTGGGGGGGGGGGTCTGTGAATTGTTGCTTTATGAATAATCTCTAATTATAAGTGAGCACACACCATCCACGTCTTTCTGGATCTGTATTATATCACTCAGGATGATATTTCTAGTTCCATCTATTTTCCTGCAAATTTTCTGATCTTCTTGTTTTAAATAGCTTAATTTTCTTTATCCATTCCTCATTTGAAGGACATCTAGGTTATTCCATGTTTCTAGCTATTATGGATAAAACTACTATGAATAAACATAGTTGAGCAAATGTCCTTGTGCTATAGTGGGGCATTTGGGTATATGCCCAGGAGTTATACAGCTAAGTCTTGGATTAGAACCATTCACAATTTTCTGAGGAACCACAAAATTGATTTCTAAAATGGCTGTACAAGTTTGCACTCTCACTAACAATGAAGGAGTATTTCCCTCCTCCACATCCTTGGCAGCATTTTCTGTCACCTGAAATTTTGATGTTGACCATTCTGGAGGGTTTAATGAGTTTCCATTATGTATTTTGTACAGTGTTGAAAAAAATAATAAATATAATCCAAGAGTAGGTTGTGATGTGGATAAGATCAACATCTACCATAATGAATAAATGGTAAATTATTGAAAGTTCAGGTATTATGAATCCAAATATGCATGACATGTTTGTGGCCACATTAACCTTGTTTAAGTTTATGTCTATTTTCAGGAGATATCAATCTCCTAAAGTTTATGTTTCATGTTTAATATATATTTAAAAGGCAATTTAACAAGCACTTCATATATGTCCATTAAAGCTAACCATGTCAAGGAGCATTCTGCAATATCATAAAACAGTAGAAAGTGAAAAGGGTCTTTTGTTGTCTTTTTGTTTGTTTGTTTGTTTGTTTTTTGCCTTATGACTTTAGACACAAAGTAACTTAATCATCAATAAGCAATGAATAATCACACTGTCTGTGAGGACTGCTAAACAAACGAACAGAGGAATGCAGAGTATACATGTCCAAGTTTTCAATGATCTGCCTTGGCCTCCTTTTTATGCTTAGGATAAAATTCTCCATCAGAAGCATCTTATGATAGAAAGGCTTCATTTTCTCTCACAGTTCATGGGACAGTCCATGAAGTGGAGAAGTCAAGCTGGTCATATTGCATGCAAAATCAGGAAGAAACAATATATGCTATTCCTCAGCTCCCATTCTCAACTTATACTGTCCAACATCCTAGACAGGAAATGATAACACTCAGAGGACCAGGCTTTCCAACAAAGTTGATACAATCAAGAAATTTGTCATCTAAGAGTTGATTATAGATATTTTAATTGATTTGTTCTCTCAAATATTACATCCTGATCACTGTTTTCCCTCTCTCCCTCTGCCCTCCTCTTCCATCCCTCCCCATTCCATCCCCTCCTCTCTCCTCCTCTGTGTCCCTTCAGTAAAGGGCAAGCCTCCCAGAGATAGCAACCAAACATGGCACATCATGTTGTAATAAGATAGGTACCTTTCTTAATATTAGAGATGGAAGAAATGACCCCATTGTAGCAGAATTTTTCCCCAATTAATTTAAATATTAATAAAGCAAGAAACCTGTGATTGGGCCGTGGAAAATGAAAGAGGACAGAAATTTTTAGAGATGGGAGAGAAAGATCAGAAAGTAGTAGAAGAAAGATGGAGAAAGGGAAAGATGATCCAGATTCTGTGTGGCTGTGGTTTAAATAACCATAGGCAACTATGAATATATTATAAGGCATGGATAATTAAAGGACAACTTGGCTTATCTAGGTGGGCAAATTGTATCACTATCAATTGGCTCTGAGTTTATTGTATGGGCATTTTGTGAGGTGAGAATATACTTCTATAAATCTGACTTATAAATTACAAGCCTCCCTCAACCGCAAGTCCTTCCTGGCTACAGAGGTGATAGGAATCTCAGCTAGAGTCACATTTTTAAGTTGACAATTAGCACTAACAATCAAGGCTAAGTTTCATCTAAGACTTTTGCTTCTCTATATATAAATACTTCCAATCTTGCTTTCCTTTAAACACAGAGAACTGCTAAAAATTTCAAATGTATCAAAAGTTATACATTACATTCCTTTAAATCACAGTGGAATGGTATCTTCAGGAGAAATAATTGTTTTACCAAAAATTAACTTTTCACTAATTTTATTTAGTATGTTAAAGTTCATGGAGTAAATACAAACACCTCAACTTTTTCCCATAACTTTTTGGCTTTGGCATATCACAAAACAACGTTACAGGCATCATTCTATAATTTCCAAACTTGTTTATTTCAAAAGAAATGTGATTAGCCTTTTCTGATGCAATTAACCTTAGCTCAATCATTTTAACTCTACTTGATCTCATTAGAGTGATTTTTTTCTAACCCAAAGGGGTAGGAAATCCCTTCCAAGAATATCCAAATTATTGATGTGGTTTAACTTAGTTATATGTATAGAACTTATGACAGGAAAACATATTTTCTAATGTGACACATTTCTTTTGGGTACTAAAAAATAATGATGTTACACTCCTCAGAACACAAGGCCTCATATTCACACAATTCCACTTTCATCTCCTTCACAATTTTGCCAAGCAGGGTTCTCTCACTGTGTCATAATTAGAAATGGAATTTCATATTTTCTGAGCTTCACTCACAAAGTACTCTTTGGCGGTGTAATTATAGTAAGAACAGAAGAGAATAACAGCACAGAGCAAGTGTCAGAATCAGCATAGTGAGGGCTTCAAATCCGCCTTCAAAATCTGCCCAAGAGGTCTCTAAAAATCACGGAGAGTATAAAGTCAAAGGCCAATTTAAGCTGGATATTAGGTATTGGTTATTAATACTGCCAAATTACCTTTGTAATATCTAAAATTAAAATGCCATTACAGTGCTTATTTATTGTTGCTTTGACCAAACAACTGCCAGGGACAAGAGTTACACTATTCACATAACTTGTATGTATCTCTCATAAATACAAGAATTTTAGATGAATCAAAATAATGCAATTTCCTCAAATTCTCACTTTTACTCTAATCTTACTTTTCAATGAAATTCACTAAAATGTTTTGCTACACCAAGAAAATAAAATTGATAATGTTGCTACAAGTGGCTTTAACAGAAATACCATTAAGATAAATTTCATTTTCTGCTCAGTTAATATTGCTTAGAGGATAGAATTAATTCAATGTCTATCAGAAAATACTTTATAATATTAAAATAACCATACTAATTGATATTGTATCAAGTATGAAACAAATCTTTAACATGGTCTCAAGACTTTTAAAATAAGTATTCTAGAGTTGTAATCATGAAGGTGGTGAGTTATGGTGGAGAATTATGTACAATTCTGTACATAATTATGCTGGATAATTCTTACTACACACCTTAGTTTTTATAAACTCTGTGATAAAGTAAGAATTGGTTACTTAAAATTACACATATTCCCACATGAGACAACTAACCTTGAATTAGAAAGAATGTGTTTCCATGATGTTAGGAGCTATATTAGTTATTTTCTCTTTGTTTTCATAAAAATAGTCGACAAAAGGAAAGAAAGGTTTCTTTTGATTCACAATTCATAGTGGGAAGGTGTGAAGGCTATTTCAAGTTGTCAACTACAATGATCTACAATCCAGAAATGGAGGGCACACCTATGATCCAGACTGGAAGACTGGAAGAGACAGGTTTTTAATCTTGAGGCATAGTGGCAATAAAATCCTTAAGACCAGGCAAAGTAGTACACCCCTTTAATTCAAGGAGACAGAAGCATGTAGATCTCTGAGTTCAAGACCAGCCTGGGAAAGAGGATTTTCCATGAAAAAACAGCTTACATCCAGGTATGTACACAACTTTAATCTGAGCCATATCTTCTGTTGGAGGTCTACATAAGGACAATAGAAGGAGGAAGGCTCCCTTCTCCTTTGCCTGCTTGTACTTACTTGCCAGTACATCTGATGAAACCTATTTCTTCTTGATTCCAGCTCATACAGATCACCAACTGAAACACCTAACCTTGTAGGCTTGAGCAACACAGTTGACCACTGTTGTGTTAATAGTACTGCAGATTGTAAATCATTCCAATAATTTCCCTTAATATCTAGACACATTGCATAAGTTCTGTGACTTTAGAGAACCCAGGCTCATATAGAAGTATGTGGCTATAGGGACATGAGGCAGTTGGTCACATTGCTTCTATAGTTAGAAAGCAATGAGAAATAAACACTACCCAGATCATTTTTCTTGTCACTTAGTGGGGGACTCAAGCTATGTAATGGTGTCACTCACATTTAGTTTTAATATCATTACTAACTCAGTTATACCTAACTAGAGTCTCATTCATAAAAATGTCTAAATATTTATATTCCTGTGATTCTAATCACATAAAATTGACAACCACGATTAACCATCACTGATGTAAGCATACAAGGTACAAGGGGATGGGGGCATCATAGACATTTTAAATTGAAAAGATATAATCTGCTATTACTTCAGATTATAAATATAAACTTTGTGTTAAAGGAATATAGAATTTAGCAGAGGAAAAGGTGAACTTTAGTTATAAAATACTAGTTTTTTAGTATTTTATAGACAGAGGCCCTGCATGATGGTTCAACAGGTCAGCACTTCTTGACGCAAAGCCAGGCACCTCAGTCCAGTCCCCTATCTCATAAGGTAGAAGGAGAGAATATGCAGGTTGTCTCCTGTCTTCCATTCATGCCCAATGGCAGACACACACACAAACACACAGAGAGAGAGACAGAGAGAGGGAGAGGGAGAGAGAGAGAGAGAGAAGGAAAGTTAAAGGGTATAAAGAGGAGAGTGGAGGGAAAGGGGGAAGAGATTCTTTTTAATTGAAACTTATATAAATGTACATAAATTTATATATTTATATGAAAATTGAAATTAATGTAAAATGTTATCTTTAATAAATAAAATGTTATATCAGAAAATAATTAAATATCATAATGTAGACTCGGAATAAGAGACTATAGTTCAAAAAAGGAGAGGATTCAGTAGTGAAACTTATCACACTTCACTGGTAGAAAAGTAGTTTAGTTTCATGCTGAATTTTCTGCAGATTGGGGTTCAAGGAGCCAAGCAGGGATTATTCCAAGAGAATCTGATGAGGTTAAAAACTTTCCAAACATATGTCAGGTCTGTAGACATGAAGAATATCCCCACTGCCCAAACAACCCTCTGAAGGAAGGGGGATCTGAGCATTAACACTGGACCCCAGGCAGAGCAAGCACATGGGGAAGTAAAACTTCCTGGGGTTTCTCAATGAGCCTGTGAAAATCATCAGCCCTCCGACACACAGAATTGCTCACAATGCCGAGCCTCTTTATGGTAGACAGGCACACCTTAATGTGACATTGCCAAGATTATCCTTCAGTTCAGATAGTACAGTTCCTTTAGTACAGATTCCTAACTACAGTTACGAAAGTAGTTAGGAAGGGAGGACTCCATTGGCAAGCACAGCTCTGAAGAAGTCAGGGGTGAAAAACTCTTCTCTCCATTATGTAACTTCTAATATCATATGTGATACCCACAATGTAAGCGAATATTCTAATTCTGTGTTTCCCTTACATAGTGAAAAACCGTGGTGTTGAGCTGAATAATGAAAGGGATTCCTCCAATCCGTTGAAAAGTGGTTTAGAATAGTGCTCTTAGTTCTATTTAATTTACTTACTTACTTACTTACCTACTTACTTTTTATTTATTTATTTATTTTAATTCAAGATCCTTGCATTTATCTTTGTGTGGGCTGAGGGGAGGTGGGAAACAGAAATTAGTAGGAAGATGGAAAAATTAGTTTTTCTCAAACCATGGAAAAAGATGAATTGTTTTTCTTCAATAAAGAAATGAAAACAATGAGACTTAAGAGTGGAAACACTGGAACTCAACTAATTTTTAAAATATCTAATAAAAAGTAGTGCCTTCAGCTACCTCTCTGCTTGGATCTGGTTTACCTTACTCAGCATGATCTTTTCTATTTCAATCCATTTGCCTACAAATTTCATGATGTCCTTGTTAATAACTAAGTAGTATTCCATTGTGTATATAGCCTACATTGTATTTATCCATTCTTGACTTGTTTCCAACTTGTAGTTATTACGAATAAGGCTGCTATGAACATAGTGGAGCACATTTCCTTGTGGTATGGTAGAGCATCTTTTGGTTATACGTCCAGGAGTGGGATAGCTGGGTTTTCAGGTAGAACTATTCCCAATTTCATGACAAACTGCCAGACTGATTTCCAAAGGGGTTGGATAAATTTGCAGTCCCACAAGAAATGGAGGAGTGTTTCCTTTGTTTGCTCCACATCCTCTCCAATATCTGCTGTCACTTGAGGTTTTTATCTCAGCCATTCTAATGGGTGTAAGATGAAATCTCAGACTTGGTTTGATTTATAATTGCCTGATGATTAAGAATGTTGAACAGTTCATTAAGTATTTCTCTGACTTTAGAGATTCCTCTGTTAAGAATTCTCTGTTTAGCTCTGTGACCTATTTTTTAATTGAGTTATTTAGTTTGTTGGTGTCTAACTTCTCCAGTTGTTTTTAAATTTGAATATTAATCCTCTGTTGGATGTAGAAATGATCTTTTCCCATTCTGCAAGCTGCAGTTTTATCCTTTTGACAGTGTGTCCCTGACAGAAGTTAAGGTCCCACTTATTAACTGTTGATCTTAGTGCCTGAGCAGTTGGTGTTTTGTTCAGGAAGCAGTGTCCAGTATCATTGTGTTCAAGGTTATTTCCCACTATTACTTCTAATAGATTTAATGTATCTGGTTTTATGTGGAGGTCTTTTATCCACTTGAACTTGAGTTTTGTGTGTGGTGATAAATGTGAATCTATTTTTATTCTTTTACATGCAGACATCCAATTAGAGAAGTACCATTTGTTTGAGATGCTTTCTTTTCTCCATCGTATGGTTTTAATTTCTTCGACAAAAGTCAAGTATCTGTAGATATGTGGGTCTATTTCAGGATCTTTAATTTGATTCAATTGCTTGACCTGCCTGTTTATACACCAATACCATGTATGTACTCATTTATAAGTGGATATTTGTAATAAAGTACAGGATACTTATGCTATAATCCATATACTCAAAGAAGGAAAGCCCAAACAAGGATACTTGAAACTCACTAAGAGTAGGAAATGTGGCAGCCATAGGAAGCAGATGAAGGGAGAGAACTACGTGGGAAAAGGTATGGGGAGGAGAACAGTGGAAGGATCAGGATCAGGTGTTGGTAGAGACAAGGAAAGAGGGCCCAGAGAGTGGATGGAAATCATGGGCTTGGGGGAGGAGGGCATTTCTATGACATGCCAGAGATCCTGGAAGGGGAGGCTCCCAGGAGTCTATAGGGGTGACTTGCTGAGACTCCTAGCAGAGAGGGATATGGAACAGGAAGTGTCCACATCCTATAGTCATGTAGGACTCCCATTGGAAATATAAAATACCAACTTACCCACAAAACCTTCTACCCACAATTTGTCCTGCCTATAAGAAGTATAAAACAAATATGGAGCAGAGCTTGGGGTGAATACCAACCATCATATCCCATAGGCAAAAAACAACCTCTGACACTATTATTGGTATTACATTATACTTGCAGACAGGAGCCTAGAATACCTGTCCACTGAGAAGCTTCTGCCAGAAGCTGACCAAACCAGATATGGAGAGCCACAGACCAACATTGTACTTAGCTTGGGAAGTCTTGTGGAAGAATTGTGGGAAGGATTGAGGGACCCTGAGGGGATAGGAAATCCGCAGGAAGACCAGCAAAGACAGCTGGCCTGGGCCTTAAAAGGCTCCCAGAAACTGAACTATCAACCGAAGAGCATAAATGGGCTCAACCTAGCCCCCCTCTACCCTCCCCTCAATATATGTAACATAAGCACAACTTGTTCTTCACATGGGTCCCCCAAAGAGGGGGCTATCCCAAAATCTGTTCCTTGTCTGTGATTCCTTTCCCCTGAGTTGCCTTGACTTGCCTCAGTGTGAGAGGATACTCCTAGTCCTGCAGTGACTTGATGTGCCAGGGATGGTGATATCCAGTAGAAGGGTGGAGGTAAGGTCCCACTTCTCAGAAAATGGGATTGCAGACAGGGGGAGGACCCATGTAAGGGAGGGACCTGGGATGAAGGGGACTGTGATCAGATGTACAGTGAATAAATAAATACAGTGATGGAAAATAAAAACAGCTAACTCTCCTGCAAAAACAAATCAAAACAAAACAGCATAGCAACATGACATATGCCAATGAAAACCACAAGGTTGGAGATGACTCAGTAGTTAGGAGTGCTTCCTGTTGTACAGAATATTCTGGCTGGGCTCCCAGCACCCACATCACATTGTCTGGCAGCTCACAACCACCTTACCTCTAGCTCCAAAAGTTTCCAAAACTTCTGACATCACCAGACATTCACATGCACATATCCATGTAGATATACACACATGTACACATAAATAAAAATGAGAAAAGTCTTTATGGTGTTTCTAGATTAAAGAATCAGAAAGAAGAAAGAAAATGTTATGGCATTTTAGCTTTTTTTAAAAAAATTCAATAGCTTAAATGCTAATTTTCGATGTTCTGTAAAATCATTGTTTTTCTTGAAGGATATAGAATAGATTTAAATCAGACAGAGAAACTTAACAACAAAAACTCCCTATGGTTGAGCAGCAGCTATGAGCCATAAAACCGTATCGGAAAATAGTTAGATGTCTTGAATGACTGCACCTTCATCTGAGTAAAGGTTAATAAGCAATGGGCTTTTTATGTGTTTTACCTGTCAAGGTCTGGAAGGGCTGTCATCATTTGATGAGGAGGTTTTTAATTATGCTAAATCAAAATGCTTTTATGTTGCTCCTTGGTCACATATTAGAGGTGACATCAGGAACTGGCTTTCTTTAATGGCATCTTTAGAGGTTCCTGCCTCATAATGCTTTGCCAATGCTTTTACGTTTCTTTTATAACAATTCATCCTTTTCTTTTTCTTTTTCTAAGCCTACAGCTCCTTTGCAGGTAGATTATGGCTTTGTTTTTATAGGATTTCTCAGTGTCCAGACAAGTGTATCTCTACATCAATAGCTGTTTCTTCTGCCCTTTCTTGGTCTCCTTTTTCTTTTCTGCCTGGTTTGTTCTAGCCAGATGTGTTTGGTTTTATTTATCTTATTTATATTTGGAGAAAGGGAAGGGAAAAGTAGAATGTTATAGTTATAATATAATCTCTAAATATTTTTAAAGGCAAATCAAAAATTTTAAATAACTGTCAGTGTCTTTCACTCCCTTTTTTCCACCTAATACTATTCTCTATTTAACAAAACTAGGATTTCTTTGTTTATTATAGGGGGAGGTATAGAAAATGAGCCAGGAGGCTTTGAAGTATCAGAATGTATTAAGCACTCAAAAAAAAAAAAAAAAGCCTGATAGAATGAGAAGGGTCAAGGTAACCAATTCAGAAAAGCTCCTAATGTTCAAAGTTGAGGCAACAAAATAAATAATGCAGTGCTAGCTCATAAGCCAATATTTACAGTAAATATACACAAGTCTGAGTTTGCTAAATAAATGCCTATGGAGGTGGCAATGTCCCCTACAAGAACATTACAGATAACGTGGAGGACACTCTATTCAGGAAGATGAGGCGTTCCATTGGGTAGTGCTCTTGCTGAATCACTTGAGATAAGAAAGAATGGAAGCAGGATATAGTTGCTTGACAGTAAAGAACATATAGCAACCCGACCTCAATCAAATGGTGAAGCACAACCAGGACTACGTGATTGACAAGAGTATCAGTAAGAATCCCTGAGCATCATGTTTGACTTGATAAAAATTGGTAAAAAAAAAAAAAGTCACATCGTCTCTTTGTGCACACAATCCTAGTCTAATCATGAGGATTAAAGAAATTTGTCTATCAGACAAATTCAAAATAAAGCACATTAATAAACTAGCTGAGCAGCATTGTTAAAACCCACCAAGGTCATCAAGAACAAGGGAAGGCTGCTAAGCATATCACACAAGGCTAAAGAGGGATGTAAGGGTAGAATGCGATACCTTAAAACGTTAGCTTAAAAACTGGTAACATCCAAATAAAGTGAAGAATGTATTTAATAGAAACACGTCAGTGATATAGCAGCATGCAGGAATTACCATGTAGACTTCGTGACACCAGGCGCTGCCATCTGGATGAGAGTTATAAGCACCTTGCTGAACCACCTCTGCAATTCTTCTATAAATCTTTAATTACCCCTTATCAGAAGCCTGTCACCTTGCTGCTTCCTCGGCTATTATCCCTCCTCCCCTTCTACAAATACAGCATTATAATTATAATATTATAGTTTAAATCAATTTTAGGAAAAGCATTTATAGAAAAAATGATTCTAGTTGAAATACACAGTATAAAACTTTAAAATATTACTGAATTGCATGCAGATTATAATATATCTCTGAAAGTTACTATCCAAATCTCACTTTTAAGGATGACCAAAATAGTCTATACAATGCCCTTACTACAGAGAAAAAGAGGATTTGTGCCAGAAGCAAGGAGTCTTGTACAATGGCTTCAGACCCAATTCAACACATTTTGAAAGTTTACATTGCTTATTATTTAGCATCTCCTGTCTTTGTAATGAAAAATTTAATGCTAATATCTTAATATTTAACAGATCAATAGAGTATTTTCATCTAATTTTCCCAAAAGCTATTGGGATCACTGCAATATTCAAAGTACTATTCAAGGTGAAGGGGGTGGGGAATGGGATAAGGATAAAACCTCTATGTCACCAAACAGTACTAGCAGGTAGAGCTGGGAAATACTGCTCATACCTGTCAGCCTGGCATCTGCTTAATCCGTTCTATGTGACTAACTGACTTGATAAGCTGCAATTACATTTGCAGTAAAAGGTCTTAGAGAGGAAAGGTATTGACCCTGTTAAAATGAAAAATTCCCAAGGCACTTTTTGAAAGACATTTGTGGCCATCCTTAAATAATTAAAGTATGAGTTTAACTTCTTTATATAATTCTTGAATTCAGGTTTTGAGCAACAAAAGTATTTAAAGTAGATTAATATGTCTGCACTAAGGGCAAAGAAAATAGCTCAATAAAAGTAAAACCAAACTGTAATAAAAAATTATACTGCTTCAAAATTTGTGGTCAATAGAATTGATTGGATAATTCCTAAAACCTTAAATTTCTCCTGTGATAATTAAGTTTATAGGCAATCACTACAATTTTTAGTTCAAGAGGCTAAGGAGACAACTCTGGTTTGGTTCCGAGAACCCACAAGGTGGCTCATAGCCTTCTTTATCCCCTGTTTAGGGATTTCAACATTTTCTTCTGCCCTCCATGCTACCAGGCATGCACATGTTGTAATACATCCAAGAAAACATTCATGTACATATAAAATACATCTTTTAAATTCTTTAAAATTAATTTACTATGGGTTTTTTAATCAAATTTACCCATGTATACAGTTTCTAGGGCCACATAAATATTCAGGGTAAAACAATAATCTCCTTCCTGACTTTATTCTTCTTTTCCAATTTTGAAACAACCAAGTTCAAATAATTTAGCAGATAGAATAATACCTTGATATGTAAGTCTTTGCTTTAGGATGTGAATGTATATATTCTATCATAAAAATAAGCATTCCATTTTCAGATCAGAGGCAGATTTTTTTTAACAGAATAAGTTGTTGACGGCAGTATCTCTTGCAGACATGGGAGTATTTGTATTACAATAAAAGCTCATTACAATTATGAGCCCATGGCTTATTTAGGAGATGTCTCATTCGTGTTCTTCTCTTCCAAAGATGGCTATGAAAGAACCAGAACTGAGAGCTAGAAGTTAGAGGAAAAGCCATGTTAAGAGAATCAGGGAAAAGTTTCTTCTGTTGAAATGAGATAGATCATGGGCCTCTGTAGACTTTTAAGAAAAGGTAGTTTTGCTACATCTTTAACTTTGAAAGAAAAGCAAATGGCTCCATCAAGAAAATGAGGTACAAGTCTCACAACCTAAAAGCATGAAGAGCAGATGTTGAAAAAATAATCTATATTTCTACGTGGCATGCCAGTTTCTATTCAGAGCGGTTCAGCCTTGCAGAAGCATCAAAATTCCCACTTGTCTTCAATACAGTCCACATTTCAAAATGAGGCATTAAAGTTATAACTTCTAATTTTAAATTTCATTTTAGTCACTATTGACATACCATTCTTTTACTCTATCCTAATTTTCATATTTTACACATGTACAACTTTGAAGGTATTGTATCAAATTTTTAGTGAATATTCACAACTTATATTCATGTTATCATGTAAACAAATGTGTGCATTGAGTCATATAACAAACAACATTGTATCATTATTTCTCCCTATTTCTCAGTGTTATATTTGTCACTAAGTCAAGCCCACATTTTATCTTCACTGAATCATGACTTCACTTATGTCAAAAAGTCAAAATAAGGTTGGCATGCAGCCTGAAACCCAAACATCCAGAAAGTAAAGGCAGGGAGATTAAGAATTACGACATAAGAATAGACTCTCTCTCAAAAATACACAGAGGGTAGAAAAGCAAAAGCAGTCTACCCATTTCTCCTTCATGAAGAACTCTTCTGAGGAAATGTGATTTGTTCCAGTCCCGGAAAGTGTCTCTGAAGCCTACAATGACATTCCCTGCCTCCCGCCTTCAGCTTCTGAAGTAGCTGATGGCTCTACGTCATGGCTCTGATATTGACCTTGTCCTATAATCATTCCCAATCTCTGTTCTTTTACCTTGGGGTCTTTTCTCCCCAAATGCCATACAGAAGTAAGAAAGAGCTGCATGTTAGAGACAGTACTGAACTTCACAGGGCACATGGTACTGAATTAACAAACAATGCAGGAAGTCATCTGCAGTCTCTGAGTTTGCTTGCAATGTAACATCAATAAAAGCATCTTGATATTAAAGCTACTTTTCTGCCTTTTACTTTTGCCATTCTTTCATTTCAGCTCATATCTGTCACACAAAACATAACCAGGCCCTTGTCTAAGGCTATGCTCAGAGGGATCCATTCTAACAGGAAATTTTCTTCACTGCCACACAGGACGGATCCTCATCCCTTTCCTTGAATTGAATTTTGTGGGTCCATTGTCTTTCACATTTCTTTCTCTTTTCCTGTGTCTGCGTTCTGTGTCTGTTTCATTCGCCTGTGTCCTGAGTAACACTTTTCTTTGGAATTTTGAAAATGTTTCCCTCATTATCCTGGTTTCCTTCAGTAGTTTGAAGATCACTGTCATTCTGATGCTTTATATTCCTAGTACATTGCTACTCCTGTAAGGTTGCAAGATCATTTTATCATTACTCTCAAATATTTAAACATAAACAAAATCCTTATATTCATATAGTCAGAAATGAAAATACTAGAATTTTATATCATTGATATACAATTATATTTACATTAATGATTTCCTCTTCTCTATCTCCCAGTATTTTGGAACTCCTTCATTAAGGAATTCTGTTAAGGAGCCCCTTAGTTCACTGTGATTTCTTTTCTATCAACTTACTGTTAGAAACTAGAAAACTGGTTAAGGTCCTCTTGTGATCATGGAATTTTCTGTAATGTAAACATTTCTGGACATTTTTCAACATTGCTTTCTCGTTAGCTGATACAAATATACAAATACTGTAAGGATAAGTAAGGATTACATTAGCAGGAAGAAAGAATAGATGACAATTTAAAATACCCCAAAAGCCATACCAAGTTTCATTTCATATAATAGAAGTGTTGTCTCCAGATGTCACTGAACTGTGATTAACACATAGAAACTAGAAACACTATTGATAGAGTTCAGGAGAACACAAACTACATGGTTCAGCCTGGGGATTTTTTACTAAAGACAAGGAAATATGCTTGTTTATGGTCAAAATGGGAAAGTTAGATGCTATCCTTAGATGATCTGTTTTTGAAAATGCAAGGGTCTGCTGTTTCTTTTAACAGTTACTGGATGTGAGGGTATCTAAGAGTAAGTGGCAGCACTTTGTTTCAGCAGTTCCCCAATAGCTGACTTCATTAAGCTCAGTCCCCCAATACCAACTTTCAGTGCAGTTTGACCCTTGAATAACTAAAAGGTAAATCTGGGGTTTTACTTTTAGTATGACTAATTCCAAAGTCTCTACTGTGTCATTTTTTATGCTAGGGTGACTCTGTAAAACATGGTGACAGGTGTCATAAATGGGTGATATGTATATCATAAATTCATCTCAAATAAGTTATAAAATTTAGTCCATTATACTTTGGTTATGGGCTAAGATTAAATTGGTGTCAAAAAGCTCAGTAAAAATAGGTACTAAAGTCATAAGGATAAATTTAGATATACTAGCTGTCATTCACCAATTCTGTACCTGAATGATACACAGACTTGAACATAAAATACATTTAATATCTTTTGTGATATCTCATAAATCTATCCAAGACAATGTAAGGTTACCACATTTAAAGCTTACAGTTGTCCCTCTGTATCTTAGGATTTCATATCTGTGGATTCAGATAAGTAATTGAAAAAATAAATCTGTACTAAGCATGTATATATAGTTTTTCTTGCATTTCTTGCATAATGATGTAGCATAAAAATTATTCAAATAGCACTTATACTTTATTAGATATTGTAGGAAACCTAGCTATGACTTAAAGCAAAGAAAAGGAATCATTTAAGCTATATCAAATATTGCATCAACTTATCTAAGTTTTAGTATGCCTGAAGATTTTTCTGTCTACAGGGGCTCCTAGACCCAATCCTTCATAGATATCAGGGTACATTTATACTACTACATAAGGCAAAACTGAGAAATTGTGAATATAAAATATTGAAATCATAGATTCTTTACCTTCTTGAAAAAGTCTATTTCAAATTTTCAAAAGTTACACAAAATGTCTAAAACTATTACATTCTAATTTAGAAGGTTTGAAATGTGTTCAAAGCAGTCCAGCTTAGTGGGGAGATAGTTAGAAGGAGCTGGTTGTGTGCAGAAGGCTAGTCTAAAAAAGTCTGAAGAGTTACTCAGTTTTTAGATTGGTAGAAGGAACTAGAAGGTTTAATCACTAGGTAGAGATCTCAACAGACTAATCCACAACAGTGATGCCCACATGAGGCACAGCAGTATAGTGAGGAAATGAAAGGGCAAGAAACTTAGCTGGCTTATATCAAGGGCACATGAGATCTCCACAAAGAGAAGAGATCAAGGTGGTTAAATGCCTTGCACATGGATCCATGCCAGAAATGTCAGGAGGAATGTGAAGACAGTAACAGAAGACAGTGGGGAAGCAAAAATGTCATTGGAGAAGAGGGGATTACAGTACTTCTTTTCAAAAGGAATGAAACAATGAACTCTGAAATCTAGAAAGGGGAATCAGAAAGTACTGTATAGGAAGATGTTAAAAAGAAATGTAAGGAATGAAAATGACTGATAAGATGTCAACTAGAAGAAAAGCATGGGAACCTAGACTTAACGTTTTGTTGTCCTGATATATGACATTGGAGAAATTGAGAAAGGTGTCTCCATATGTATAAAGGAAAAACTGACAAGGTCATACTGCAGGTAAAACACTGGAAGCTAAAAAGCCCTCAGATTTTCTAACTAGGTTGTAGGCTTTGATTTTCAAGACCTATTTTATTTTGGTTCTTTAATGATTCAACCTCACTTCTAGTCCACCATCCACCAAAGGAGGGGAAAAGAAAAGTTAATAGAAAGTGAAGATTATGGACCTGTCCAGAAATAGTACTTTGGAGTGATTCCAATTTTTGTTGTCAGCAGTCCAGTTCACTAAGGAAACACCAGAGATGAATCAGTAGCAGTGTCTTGATTGGGAAAAACAACCTTGAGGATCTGCCAATATGCATGAGTCTATAGAAGTGCCAAGAAGCAGCTGGAATTCCATCAGACGTTCCTTAGTACATTTCTCTCTACAAAGTCACAACAAGCGATAATCAGAAAAAAACCAAGGCAAATCAATGCAAGAGTGTTGTCAGCAAAGACCAGCCTCAGTGAAGCCAAATAATGACCAGCAAAGAGTTGCAAGGCAAACCAATGCAGGAACATTGTCTCTGTTGAGTTATATTTAAACTTTTTCCAAACTTCATGTGCCTCTCAAGCATCCACTCCAGCCAAACATCACATGCTCTTTTACCAGGTAGCTTCCAGAAAAACATCATGTGTCTGTTCTCAGCAAAACGTTCTCTCACATGTCCTGTTCAGCAAAACACCTCCTGAGCCAGTTTCCAGAAAAACACCACATGACACAACTGAGTCTCCAGCAAAACCAGAAATCTCCACTTCACTATGTCGCCAGAAATAATTTGTGAAGTTCCACACTTAGGATATAGATTATCTTAATCACTCTCATTGAACAGGTTCCATAACTTGTCAGATTATCTTGAGTCTTACAAAGTTCATGGTTCTACGTCATTTAACAAAGGATCTGGGGACTTGTCTAATCATTACATTTGATTAATATTTGTCTTAAGATGATATCTTGAGCCGGGTGATAGTGGTGCAAGCCTTTAATCCCAGCACTTGGGAGGCAGAGGCAGGAGGATTTCTGAGTTCAAGGCAAGCCTGGTCTACTGAGTGAGTTCCAGGACAGCCAGGGCTACACAGAAAAACCCTGTCTCGAAAAACCAAAAAAAAAAAAAAAAAAAAAAAAAAGAAAGAAAGAAAGAAGAAAGAAAGAAAGAAAGAAAGAAAGAAAAAAAGAAAGAAAGAAAGAAAGAAAGAAAGAAAGAAAGAAAGAAAGAAAGAAAGAAAGAAAGAAAGAAAGAAAGAAAGAAAGAAAGAAAGAAAGAAAGAAAGGAAGGAAGGAAGGAAGGAAGGAAGGAAGAAAGAAAGAAAAGAAAAGAAAAAAAAACATCTTGAAAACCTAGACTCAGGCCTGTTTAAAACTAAAAAGAATATATATATATTAAACACAGATATAAATCTAATTATTTATAATTTAATCCTTCTAATATACAAAATAAAAAGCAGGCTCTCATAATTCAATAGGTTGTAATAAGTAGATATTTATTCATAATTTACTTGCATTAGTAATATAGTTATCCATGAAGATATGTTGTGTACCTACTATTCCCCAGGCACTATAGCAAATGCTAAGGAAAGAAAGTAGTAGGACAGTTTCCCTTACTAGAGGTTAACAGATTGTTCAAAGGGAACAGTCAGATTAAACATCTACCTATGTTACCTCAGTTGGTGGAGAACTAAATGAGGCAGGACTGTGCACTAGCCAAAAGTGGTATACTTATTATTTAAGTGAAATTAACTCTGGTCTTTTACTCCTGAATCATTTATTGCTTTTCATTTTCTTTCAAGCCCAATATTCAATTCATTAGCAAATCTCATTGGCTCTTGCTTTGCAATATATTTTAAACATGACTGTGTCTCATTCGTTCCACTATCACAAAATAATTCAAATTCTAACCATGTTGCTGCGGTGGAACTATTGCAACAGCCTTTTCTCTGATCTTCCTGCTTCCACCCTTATGTTCTTGAACCAACAGCATGTTTTTAAAATTAAGTAATATCATTTTGATCTTCTGATCAAAGCCTACACCCACTTAGGGAGTGCAAACGTCTAACAATGACATAAAAAACACCCAGTAGATTAGGTTCCACTTCCCTTGTGCAAATCACATCCTAGACACTCAACAGCCAAAACCACGCTCATTTCAGAATCCCACACTTCCTCTTCCCCTCACTGTATGTAGGTTTCTGAGACCACCTTTGCTGCTTGATTGGGGTCACATAGACATCATTCGGTGCAAACGTCTTTTTTTAACTAACCTATAAGAAGTAGTTCAGCCCCATCAATCTTGAATCATGTTTTATATTTTTTGTTTTCCTATCACTTGTCTCGGGGTGAGAATGAAAAAAGCCAGGGCAGCAAAAAATCTGTAACATTCCTAGAAGTCTACGTGATGATACACAGGACACCTACAATCAGAATCTGTAACATTCCTAGAAGTCTACGTGATGATACGCAGGACACCTACAATCAGAATCTGTAACATTCCTAGAAGTCTACGTGATGATACGCAGGACACCTACAATCAGAATCTGTAACATTCCTAGAAGTCTACATGATGATACACAGGACACCTACAATCAGAATCTGGTGAATTAGGAAGTCAAACATGACTGGCCATTTTGCTGTTTTTCAGCCTACTTAAGTGAGTCAATAAACAGTTTTGAAGTGTCACCCCTGCCTTGTTATAGCCAATGAGTCTTTTTCACACAACCCTCTAAAAGTTTAAAAAGTACACGTGTTACTATTTTTTCATTCTAACCTTTAAATAGGATTTCATAGAGATTTTGGATTGAAAAGGTTATGCAAATCATATTGGAATTTTATAAGACAGAAAAAAGATGTTTTATAAACTCACCCAGAAACTTATTTTTTCATAATTTTTACTAATGCCAAATTCGTGTAGATATCATGTAAAATTCTCTGCTCCATTTTTGTTCTTAATATTTACTCTTAAGTCATGTTACATATACCTCTTTAATGCATCAGTGTGTCTATGTAGATGATTATAGACATATTGCTTTAGATATACTTTATAATGTATTTTAGGAACATCTGGTCTACCTCACCTCATGCAGGCTGAAAGCTGAGAAGTACAGTGATAAGATTAGTCAGAAGCTCAAATTCTGCCTGAAAAACTGCTTAGTTTTGAATGCCAACATTCCCAGCTTGCTAGCTTTATGATCTGAAAACAGAATCTCTTAGTGTTTGAGCTCCCTATCTGGAAGACGGAGATAATGGACATATAAGTTAAGAGGCTTATTGTGAGAACTAAATTATAGCAATACAAGTCAATTGGTTAAAACAATACTTCACAAACTTTTGAACAAATAGAAATGATAGCTGTTAATATAAAGAAAATAAAACTCAGATAATATGTATCTAAAACATTTCAAATGTTTACCAATATGAGGAAAAAGTGGTAATTATCCCATTGCTTCCTTAATTATATAAAACATTGGCCAACTTTCTCTTCTGTGTGTGTGTGGGCACATCTTCTGTGTATTCACCTATGGGTATGCACAGGCAAAAGTCAGAAAAGGACAGTGAGTGTCCTTTTCTATAGCTCTCAACCTTGTCATGAGGCAGGTTCTCTCACTAACTCGAAGCTTGCCAACTTAGGTAGGATGCTCAGTCAGAAAGCTCTCAGGACTTATTTATCTTTGTCCTAGCTGAGAATACAGCCATGTAGGGTCAGTTTTTAAGGGAACTAGAAATTCAAACTCAGAACCTCACACAGAGAGAGCACTCTTACCCAGTGAGTCATCTCTGTACCCACCTGACCAGGTGATTTTCAACTTTTTCCTCTGTAAACACTATATTCAAGTCCTTTATTTATTAATAAGAAAAATCTATAATTGTAACTTAGTTATTTGCATATTTACTAAAGTTATTTCTCTAATTTTACGACATTTATAAGACAATTATGTTATACTACACAGAGGTTTAAAATTTTTATTTATTTTTCAGTTTATACTGAATATAAATATTTTCAATTTACTTCTATGTATTTTCTAGAACTTTAAGACTTGAGATTCTACATTAATCCGACTATCTAAAACTTATTTGAATCACTTCTCGGTCTTTTGGTTAAGATCAAGTGTAAAACTTATTTGAGTAAGTAGTGATATTTGAGAACTTACTTTGGATATATCTGGAGTCTATTTTTACACTTTCATTATTTAAATTCCCATTCATACTTTCTCATTTACGTTATTTCTTTCATACTGAATCTATATGTGTATGGTTGGAGAGCTGGGGCAGAGTATTTACTACTGCTGCAAAGGACCCAAGTTTGGTTCCTAGCATCCACATCAGACCCCTCTCAAGTGCCTGTAACTTCACCTCCAGAGAATACAAAACCACTCTGACCACCACAAGTAGTGCACTTACATGTCCGTATCACACATATTCATGACACACACAAAAAAATTTTAAATAAAGTTTAAAGGGATCTAGTTGTTAAAATGACTGCCTCCACTTTTAGACTACCTGGGTTGGATGCATAGCACGGTAACGCAAAGCCACCTGGAACTTCTATTCCAGGGGATCTGACACCCTTTTGACTTCCACAGGGAGTGGAAACTCATGTGGCAACCAGACATCCAGCATCAAAACATTCATACAATAAAAGTGAATAAAGATATAAATTTAAAAAAAATAAAAATAGCAGGATCTTCTGGAAGTGAGGTGCCCAGTTTTCGGAGGAACCGCCAGAGTGATTTCCAGAGTGGTTGTACCAATTTGCAACCCCACCAGCAGTGGAGGAGTGTTCCTCTTTCTCCACATCCTTGCCCACACCTGCTGTCTCCTGAATTTTTAATGTTAGCCATTCTGACTGGTGTAAGGTGAAATCTCAGGGTTGTTTTGATTTGCATTTCCCTAATGACTAATGAAGTTGAGCATTTTTTAAGGTGTTTCTCTGCCATCCAAAGTTCTTCAGGTGAGAATTCTTTGTTTAACTCTGTACCCCATTTTTTAATAGGGTTGTTTGGTTGTCTGGAGTCTAACTTCTTGAGTTCTTTATATATATTGGATATTAGCCCTCTATCTGATGTAGGATTGGTGAAGATCTTTTCCCAATTTGTTGGTTGCCGATTTGTCCTTTTGATGGTGTCCTTTGCCGTACAGAAACTTTGTAATTTTATGAGGTCCCATTTTATGAGATCCTGCTATACCACTCCTGGGCATATACCAAAAGATTCCCCAGCATGTAATAAGGATACATGTTCCACTATGTTCATAGCAGCCCTATTTATAATTGCCAGAAGTTGGAAAGAACCCAGGTATCCCTCAACAGAAGAGTGGATGCAAAAAATGTGGTATATATACACAATGGAGTACTATTTAGCCATTAGAAACAATGAATTCATGAAATTCTTAGGCAAATGGATGGAGCTGGAGAACATCATACTTAGTGAGGTAACCCAGACTCAAAAGGTGAATCATGGTATGCACTCACTAATAAGTGGATATTAACCTAGAAAACTGGAATACCCAAAACATAATCCACACATCAAATGAGGTACAAGAAGAACGGAGGAGTGGCCCCTTGTTCTGAAAAGACTCAGTGAATCAGTATTCGGCAAAATCAGAACAGGGAAGTGGGAAGGGTTGGGTGGGAAAACAGGGGGAGGGAAGGGGACTGATGGGACTTTCAGGGAGTGGGGGTCCAGAAAAGGGGAAATCATTTGAAATGTAAATAAATATATCAATAAATTAAAAAATAAAATAAAATAAAATACAGAAAAAAATAAAATAAAAATAAAGTTTAAATTTAAGCATATAACATAAATATGCACCTATACACATTTAATTACATAATTTTAAAATTAAAAATATGCTAAATACACTAAATTTATCACAATGCTAAATATGTAAGCTTATGGATATATTAATAAATATATTTCAATTGATTTGACTGTGAGGAAAAAAATCTGCCTTGGTATGTGCTTATCTTTTATTTTGTCTGGCCAATTGAAAGGAGATATAAAGATCCCAAATAAAGGCAGAAATCATTGTGGGAAAGTCCCCTGCAGTGTTTGCTGCTGCAGATGATCTCATAACTCTAACAGCTTCATGCACTGAATGTGATTGTGCACGAGCCTGTTACTAATATCTCCACTCCAATAAGCTGGCAAGGTATAGAATAACAAAGAGAACAATTAGAAATATCACGGAGTCAACCAACCTATGAATTCTGGTCTTCTCTAGCCTCTGAGCTGTCTTACCTCTGTTGTTTTGAAAGCCTGTGCTCTCATAAACACAGAAAGGAATATAGGACTGCGAGAGTTATACGAAGGCTTGCTGCTCATCACCTGTCCTCTCTGATGTTAAGAAGCCTCAACTATTTTAGCCAAATCAATTTAAGTATCATGTCTTGAACCCATAGCAAAGAAACTACACAAATATTATTTTTACATCTTTCTGTTAGGGATGGAGGCCACTGACCACTTGTATAGGTAGAGGAGATGAACTTGGAAGAGCACCCCTAAGAAACAGCCTGTTTATGGGATCCCAAGAAGGATGTCAAGGCTAAGGCTAGTGTTACTTCCAAGGGACTGGAGAAATAGCTCAGAGAGGAGGAGGGCTGGCTGCTAATGCAGAAGATCTGGGTTCTATTTCCTAGGACCCATATGGTGCCTCACAACATCTGTAACTGCAGTCCTAGGGGATTCCACCATCTGTCCTGCATTGACACTGCTTGCATATGATGCATATACAAACATGCAGACAATATATGCATAAAAAAGAACAAGTCATTTTTTTAAAAAGCAAAAACAAAATAGAGAGAAAGGTTCTTTTGAACACTATAGAGTGAGGTCTGCAAACTTTTAACAGTTTTTTTTTTCATTTACTGAGCATTATCCATTTAAGTTCCTTTTGACAAATTCTTCGTAGACAAATCTACATAGGTTAACGCATAAACCTATCTCATGCATTATCTTTTTATGATTCATAAAAACTAAGCCTAAACTTCTGGTTTCTATTTGTGTTGAAATCTTTAGAGTATTTTTAGTAAAGTTTTGCTCACAATTATGGACTATTCATATTTGCTCATTTTCTTAATTCTTTTCATGGGCAAGTGTAGAATTTATTCTTGTGTTTTGATATTGTGAATGTCTGGAGGACAGACCTAGGATCCCATTGCCTGAGCAGGGCAGTCTCCACTACTGCTAACCAAGGGGTAACTTCTGGCCAGATAAGCCCAGGATACAGGTATTCTTAACTCAGGCTGAAACCAGGGGCTACTCCTGGCTGGGAGCAGACAGGATATGAGCTGGCGAGTCTCTAATAAGCAGGACTGGTGGGCAGGTCTCAGGTGAGATGCAGTGGCCTTCATGTTCTACCAGGCCTGCAATTTTTCTCATTTTCTTTCTGGTTTTACTTGAGCTCTGCAAAGAATAAAAACTGAATTTCTGGCAAGGTTTTTAGTAATAATATTTAAAAGTCTACTTGTACTATCTTCTCATTGAAATTCAATTTAATTGCTATTTTTAAATGTCCTAACTTAAATAGAATTTCAGTATTTCAGGGCTAACCACTCTGCATTGGATCACCTATAACAGGGTTCATCCCTGGGATAGCCTAATTTTCTACCTTCCAGGAGTTATTGGTTGCCTATTCTTTCTTCCTTCTTAATATGTCCTCTAGTAATTTCAAGTCTTCAGTCTTGCTTATGTAGTCACTTCTAGACATTTGGTTGTGCTGGATAGTTGTATATCAACTTGACCCAACTAAATTCATCCAAGAGAAGGGAACCTCAATTAAAGAAATGCCTCCATAAGACACCGGAACTCTAACTCTTACAGTCTTTCTGCCTCGACCTCTATGATGCTCCTGGAAACATAGGTTCAAGAAAATAAAACCATAAACTACTTAGGTAAATGGACGGACCTAGATAAGATTATATTGAGAATTTAGATTATATCCAGACACAGAAAAGAAATGTTGCATCATGATTTTCCTCTGTGGTTCCTAATTCCAAACGCATATATGAGTATACAACATGAAAGAAAAAAACCACAGAAACCAGCAAAGTATAAAGGGACTATAGACATGTAAAGAAGGAGGATTTAGCTTTCAGGAGGAATTGGAGGTTAGAAGTAATATAAAGTGGGAAATAGAAAATGGTGAGGGAGCTCCAACTGAGGTGCAGGGTGGAGATGTCAATATAGATTAAAAAAAGAATAAATGAAGTACATATACATTAAATTGTATATATAGAAGTTAAATCACTTGATCTGACAATACTTACTCCCCATAAGAACCATAGATTAACAAAAACTCCAGTACCAGACATGAACAACCTCGGACTAAATGGTTGTTAAGAGTACTCCAAGTGATTCCCAAACAATATAGATTATTCATGGAGTTCTTGGATGCCCCTGGGGATTGAGGATGGGATCTTACTGCTGAAGAAATGACACACTTAATACATAAGACTGGGGTGGTTAAAGCATCTTTGCTATAGCTAGCCTTCAGGGTTCCTGAAACTACTCTGAAAGGTGCCAAGAGAGGAAAGTGATTAAGTAGTCCTACAAATCTGCAATACCTGTAATACCTATAAACAATGAAAAGACGAGGATTTCAAGATATATGTAAAAAATATAACAACTGGCACTCATATGTGGTGGCAATCAATAGCTCTCTAATTGGATTTAAAGCCCACCCACAGGCAGAAAATCATGCTTAATAAGAAAACAGTCAGCTTCCTGGATCTAGTAAGGACCTTAGAGAAGTACATACCACTTTGCTAGGCCATAGTAATTCTTTACTCCATTGAAAATTTTATATTTATACCGACAAATAAGTGTAACAACCACATGTCATCAAGGAAGCCTTGCTTTACAGCAAATAGAGACTTATAGAAACAATAGACTTCACATATTATAAATATATATTAAATAAATTTAAACCAAAATCCAACTAACTGACCAGGCATATTCAGGATCAAATATTGGAGACATATTCAATTCTGTACTAAGGCAGAGACTTGGCTACATTATAGTTAATAGTCCAGAGCAAGCTACTTGAAAGAAAACATACTTTCTACAAATCTTCATCAGTTAAAAGAACTATATCAAGAATATTCAAAGTACTAGTTCAGCACTTTCATTGTTTCAGATTTCACATGTCTTTGATTTATTTGATCTTATGCAGGGTGACAAATATGGGTATAATTTATATATATATATATATATATATATATATATAATTTATATATATAATTTATATATATAATTAAATTTATATATATATAATTAAATTTATATATAATTAATATATTTATAAATTATACCCTCTCTCTCTCTTTCTCTCTCTCTCTCTGTCTGTCACACACACACACACACACACACACACACATATATTCCACCAGTAATATTTATTTTACCAACACAATATTTTTACACCTTTATTTTATACCTGTCAGCAGGCACAATACATTTTCTATTTTTTATTGGATATTTTCTTTATTTACATTTCAAATGTTATCCCTCTTCCTGGTTTCCCCCACTCCCAGTACCCCCATCCCATTTTCCCTCTCTCTGTTTCTATTAAGGTATTCCTCCTCCCACCCCACTCCTACCTCCCTGCCCTGAATTCCCCTACACTGGGGCATCTATCAAGCCTTCGTAGGACCAAGGACCTCTCTTCCCATTGATGCCTGACAAGGTAATCCTCAGCTACATATTCAGCTGGAGCCATGTGTACTCCTTGGTTGATGGCTTAGTCCCTGGGAGCTCTGGAAGGTCTGGTTGGTTGATATTGTTGTTTATCCCATGAGGTTGCAAGCCCCTTCAGCTCCTTCAGTCCTTTCTCTAACTCCTCCATTGAGGATCACGTGCTCAGTCCAATGGTTGGCTGTGAGAATCCGCCTCTGTATTTGCAAGGCTCTGGCAGGGCCTCTCAGGAGACAGCCATATCAGGCTCCTTTCAGCAAGCACATGTGCACAATTTTCATAGTACCATAGTATTGAAAATATTGTCTTTCTTCCAGTGTGTATTTTTCACATCTTTGTCAGATATCAGGTGTGTGTGCTGGTAAAAGTCTTATGTCAACTTGACAAACTAGAGTTATCGGATGTACGGGCACTTCAATTGAGAAAATGCCTCCAGAAGATCCAACTGAAGGATATTTTCTTAACTAGTTATTGATGGATGAGTGCCCAGCCCATTGCAGATGGTGCCATCCCTGGGCTGGTGCTTCTGATTCTGTAAGAAATCAGGCTGAGCAAACCATGAGGAGCAAGCCAGTAAGCAGTGCCCCTCCATGGCCTCTGCAACACCTTCAGCCTCAGTTTCCTGCAGGTTTGAGTTTCTCCCTTGGCTTCCCTCAATGAACTATAATTAAGGATATGTAAGCCAAATAAATCTTTCTTCCCCAAGTTGTTTGTGGTTACATTGTTTAATCGCAGCAATAGTAAGCTCATTTAACCCAAGGACATTGTAATTTTTGTACCATTATATTTGGGTTTTCTACTTTGTTCCATTGATCTTCATGTCTGTATTTATTCCAGAACCATGGTGTTTTTATTATTATAGCTATGCATTTTACTGGTATGGTAATCCTGCCAGCATAGTGCATTATGCTCAAGATTCTTTGACTATATGAGAGTGTTTAGGATTCCATATGAACTATAGGATTTTTTTTCTATTTCTCTTAAGATTATCAGGAGATTTTGAATAGGATTGCTTTGAATGTGTAAAATGATTTTGATAGAATAAACATTCCATAATTTTCATTCTATCAATCTATGAGCATAGGTTTTTTATCTTATAGATATTTCCTTTTTTCCTAGTAGAACTTTTGTTTCTGTTTGGTTAGATTTATTGTTAGATAAATTATTGTTTTTCAGTTATTGTAAATGAAGAGTGATGATCTTTCTCATGCATATTTTTATCGATATAGGAAAACTACTGATTTTTTTCTAAGTTTATTTTGCACTCTTCAACTTTGGTGAAAGTGTTGATCATTTCTTCAAGTTTTCCAGTAACATTTTTAGGATCTTTTATGTATATCAACATAGCATCTACAAATTAGGATAATTTAAATTTTTCCTCTCTTATTTGTATCCCTTTAATTTACCCTTTTCTCACACATAATGACAATATAATTGACATGACAATATGGACAGGGGAAATTCCACATTGCACCACCTATAGATGAAGACCAACCAGTAGTCAATGTTTGCTGAGAGGTGGATACTAAGCAAGGGTGCCCTTCCTCCTGCATGGGTGTCCAGTACAAAGTGGTCAGTTCCAGACCTGTGTACATATGAGCAACGCTAAACTGACTCAGGCTTCATATACATGTGTGCATATATGTATCTACAAAAACAATAATAATCAGAGAAGAGATCTTAATTTGGGAAGGGAGCATGAAGGGGTAAAGAAGAACTGAAGAAGGAATGGAAGGCTAGGAATGATGTTGATGCAATACTCATGTATAAATTTCTGAAAAACAAAATTATTTTTAACATTGTCATAATTCTTCTTCTAAGTGAAATTATACTTTGACACAAGATAAATATACAGGGAGATGTCTAAGTAGACTTCAGATCACATCCTGTAACAGAGAGGTTTTCTCAGACAATATCAATCAAGGATTCTATTTTCTTAGAAAGAATGTAAGTAAAGTATCTATTATGCACAAACCTTCAACAAACTTGTTATTAGGGATTATTTACAGATACTAAATTGCCACTCACCGAGAATCATTACGAGTTTAATAGCTTACATTTGAGTATCTGTTGTCTCATATTTTTCACTATGTCAGTAAAGCTTTCTAAATTCTGAATATGTTTTGTTTATATTGATGAGGCACTAATTGTCAGAGTAATAAAAATAGTAAATATAAGAGAATACTATTCATAATGTCTGATCATTTACAACACCAGAAATCCAAGTGAAACCACAGAAGTCAAATTTTCTAATGCAATTTGACTTATCACTAGTAAATCTACAGTTCAGAAAAGGCTATGAATATGTATTTTACATACCTCATTACCATCATCCAGTTAGTTGTCACAAGTCTTTCTGAAAACTCAAGTATGGGACATATAGTTCTTGATTCCAGGTTACTAGCCATAGAGAGAACTTTGGCTTAAAACCAAAACAAACAAAAAAACTGGAAAGGCAGGGAAAGTGAATAGATTATCATAATGTGCTGTTTAGAGATTTTTCTTTAATAAACTCTCTTAAGAGTGAACAAGCAAACAAAACTTAACAAGGGTCAGAAAATAAATGACCCAAGAGTCTATGGAAGTTCCTTAAACCAACAAGGTTTACAAAGTCTCTCTGCAATCTCATATAAGGAGTTACAACAAGATATACGTGAAACTGTTAATATGACTGTAAGTCTCAAGTTGCTACAGGGATGCAGTTTTCAAGAGTTATCTCCTAGTTTGGGCTGGAGTTTACTGCCAACAAGCCAGAATAAAAGGGTAGAAAACTAGGTTTAAACAGTGTAACATGACATAGGAATCTGTCTCAAAAATATAAATCATGGCATTCCTATCCCAGATTTTAAAATGAGAAAAACAAAAACATACTAAAGAAGGTTGCAGCTTTTTCAGCCTCAATACTATTAAACTACTTTATTGACATCTGAAAAAATATATATCTTTGTGTTCGAGTTTTGGCTTAGACACTTTTCAGAATGGCAATAGGTTATAAATTTTAGTGTCTGCCAAACATACTGCAGTAAACATGACCAGATTTTTCTCATTCTGATATATCATTCCACAGCAGTCTCCCAGAAACCATTTTTCTTTGTGTACAGTAAAAATTGAAAATACTTAGAATCATTGAACATGCTAGTTGAATTTGGATGATAGATAAAAGGAATTTAGTATAAAATTAAGTGCAAATTGTTTATATTATATCCTCACAACAAAAATAAATTATAAGTGATTAATAAGTTAATTTTAGAAATTTTATTAAATTGACAATAAGAATCTTTTTTCCCTTATGAAAAATTTATTTTTATTTACTTATAATTTTGGTCAAACACACGTCAAACAGTGTGAAAGCTAGAGTCTGTTGTTTGTATAGAGCCATTGCTTGCCAATAGTTGTACATGGCCTGTGAAGAGTACCTTGGATGTCATCTTTAGGACAAGGCACCAGCTCCAGGAGAAAGGCTAATAGACATGTTCCTTCTGGCCCATCAGAGGCAAAGGATTACTCTTTATTCTCATACATGGTCTATACATGTGTCTACAACTCCTCCTCACATATCAGTGCCCCAGTTAAGGCATGCTTGAAGAAAAGGGTGCCTACTACAAGGCAAGAATGAAGAGGAAGCTCCCACCAGATCCCCAGAACCACACAGAGTATGTAGCAGAGAGATCACTAGAAGCTATTTTGGCTCAATGGTGATTAAAATCTTACCATTGTAAGTAAAATCTCAATGGTAATAAAAATATGCAAAAATGCATATTAACTGAGAAATGAGATGGTTTTCATAATGATATTTTCTTGTTTTTGAAAACACTTATTGATTTATTTTCTTTATATGTGTGCATGTGCCTCTATAAACTTATAAGTACCACATGCATGTAAATGTCCACAGATGCCAGAAGATGATGTTGGAGTCCTAGAACCTGGACTCCTAGTCACTGAAGGTTGAGATCAGCCATTTGGGTAGTGGAAAGTGAATGTGGATGTTTTATAAAAGCATAAAATGGTCATAATAACTGAACCATCTCTACAGACTCGCAATAATAATTTCTAGAAACTTATAGTGTCACCACACAAACTGTGATCAAGATAGTTCAATATCATTCTTAGGATCTACCCTGAGAAATATTTTGAAACATGATGGAAAATTATAAAATGAAATTTGTCAAATTTAACTGTGGGTAGTATGTTTTCACAAGCTTAAAGTGGTCCACGCCCTATTACTGTATTTTAGAATACATAATAATATTTAATTTAAACAGGAATTTCTAGTATTTTACTTGCATGTAGAATGTTAATTCAAATATGTGTTTATTCAAATGGATAAAATTCCAATAGATATTTTTCAGACTACTTAAAACAATATTGAAGAGAATTCAAATTTCAACTCTGATGTACAAAGAGAAAACAATTCTTTCAGTAACAACAAAAAAATCCATACAAACTAAGTGAATGATTTTTTTTGAACCCATCAAAGAACTAAAACCCAAGATAATACACAGCAAATATAAAGAGATACAGGTATTGTAGCTAGATCAAAGAAAGATCTTTCTTTAGAAACATAAATGTGTAATTCTGACTAAATTTACTTTTCAAGAGAAAAGTTTTGAAGCCATGCATTAGTAACCTAATTAATAATATAACCTTTTGGTTATTAAATTAATTGGTAAAATAATCTTTAGGGGCTAAGTAGCTTTTGCAATAAGACAAACAAGATGTAAAAATTCTAAGATTTGGAACTGAATAAATAAAACATTTTTATTCAAAAATGGTGTAATTGCTCCAGTTTATTTCTCTGTTATCATGATAAAACAGTGATCAAAAGCAACAGGGGAGAAAGGATTGATTACATTTTACATGTTATAATCCATTATCAAGAGAAGCCAGGACAGAAACTCAGGTAGAAACCTAGAGGCAGAATGTAAACACATACAATTCTTCCAGGCCAATGTTTAACTGAATTTCTTATGTCACATGGAACCAACTATTTAGGAATAGAACTACCCACAGGAGACTGGGTCTTCTGCAAAATTAGTAGCCAAGAAAAGGTAGTACAGACATGACTACAGACCATTCTAATTAAGGTTCCCCCCCCCCCATGATGTGAAATTGATAACTAAGATTAGACATCACATTGTTTATGCAATTAAAACTCTGGAAAAACTTACCTGAAACTAATAGCACAGGAGTTTTAAAATCATAGATGACAAGGTCAACTAATTACTTGACTGAAAGACATCAACATCACACAATTAAATTTTAAAGTTAAAAAATAATATAATATCAAAAACTCAAGCAACTTGGCACAGATACTTAAATGATCTATACAGAAAACTGAACATTTATCACAAAAATAAAAGTATAAATACCCTGCAAACTGTTCTGTGTTCATGGATTAGATGACCTAAGATTTTAAAATTATTTTTCTCATAACCTTGAACTCATTGATAGAGAAAAAGGTTTTTGTTTTTTTTTTTTTTTTGATGAGAATACTGTTAGCAGAGGCAATAAGACCAGTCTTAAATGGAATTTCATAAAAAGGAGAAGCTTCTGCATGGCAAAGGACACAATCATTTGTACAACATGGCACACTAAAGAATAAGAAAATATTTATGTCAACTACACAGTTGATAGAAGGCTAATATTCAAAATATATAAGGAAGTCAAGAAACTATTTACCCAGTAACAAATAGCCCAATTATAAATGGAGTACAGCTCTAAACATATAATTTACAACAGAGGAATTTGAAATGACAGATAAACACTCAAAGAAATGGTCAACATCCTTAGCCATCAGGGAAATGTACACCAAAATTATTTTGAGATTTTATCTTCAACTTTTCAGAATTGCAAAGATCAAGAAAACAGGACTGGAGCTGATCCCATGCCACAGTGCTCCATACCCAAATCTGTAAGAGAGCTACCCTCTCTTACAGACAAGCCTGTAAGCCCAGGTAAAACCACCACTTCTCAGAGGGAACTGCCCAGAACCCTTGGGACACAGGAACCAAAGAGCTGCCTGGGACAATGACCTTCGAGTTTCTAACTGTACCCAAAGCTGATCCTAAGTCTCAGTGCTCCATGCCAAAATACCACCAGGAAAGAACTGGTCTCCAAGGAGTGCCTAAGTACCTATGAACACAGTGCTGACCCTGTGCCACTTTTCTCTGTACAAAAATTTCTCCCAGAGAGAACTAGTCTGCCAGAAGGTCTGACACACAGGCTTGCAGGAGGGACAAGCCACAGACAGAAACAGCAAGACCAGCTAACACCTGAGATAAACAGATAGCAAGAGGCAAGGGCAAGAACATAAGCAACAGAAACCAAGGCTATTTGACATTATCAGGATCCAGATCTTCCAACACAGAGAGCCCTGGATACCCCAAAAAGCAAGAATATCAATATACTGATTTAAAACCACAACTCCTGAAGATGATAGAGGGCTTTCAGAAAGACATAAATAAATCCCTTAAAGAAATGCAAGAGAACACAGGTAAGCAGGTAGAATTCCTTAAAGAGGAAACACAAAAATACCTTAAAGAATTAGAGGAAAACACAACCAAACAGGTGAAGGAATTGAACAAAAACATCCAAGATCTAAAAACTGAAATAGAAACAATAAAGAAATCACAAAGGAAGATAACCCTGGAGATAAAAAAAATCTAGGAAAGAGATCAGGAGTCATAGATGCAAGCATCACAAACAGAACAGGAGAGATAGAAGAGATAATCTCTGATGCAGAAGATATCATAGAAAACATTAACACAACAGTCAAAGAAAATGCAAAATGCAAAGAGCTCCTAACCCAAAATATCCAAGAAATTCAAAACACAATGAGAAGATCAAACCTAAGGATAAAAGGTATAGAAGAGAGTTAAGATTTCTAACTTAAAGAGCCAATAAATATATTCAACAAAATTATCAAAGAAAACTTCCCTAACCTAAAGAAAGAAATGCCTATAAACATAAAAGAGACCTATAGAACTCCAAATAGATTGGAACAGAAAAGAAATTCCCCCTTCACATAATAGTGAAAACACCAAATGTACAAAACAAAGAAAATATTAAAAGCAGTAAGGATAAAAGGTCAAACAACATATAAAGGCAGAACTATAAAAATTACACCAGACTTTTCACCTCAGAAAATGAAAGGTAGAAGATCTTTTGTAGTTAGGTTGCCTCACTCAGGATAGTATTTTCTAGTCCCATGCATTTGCCTAAGAATTTCATGAATTCATCATTTTTAATAGCTGAATAGTACTCCATTGTGTAAATGTACCACATTTTCTGTATCCATTTCTCTGTTGAGGAACATCTGGTTTTTTTCCAGCTTCTAGTTATTATAAATAAGTGGAGCATTTATCTTTATTACATGTTGGAGAATCTTCTGGGTTTATGCCCAGGAGTGGTATAGCTGGGTCCTCAGGTAATACTATGTCCAATTTTCTGAGGAAATGCCAAATTGATTTTCAGAGTGGTTGTATAAGCTTGCAATCTCACCAGCAATGGAGGAGTGTTCTTTCTCCACATCCTCATCAGCACCTGCTGTCACCTGAGTTTTTGATCTTTGCTATTCTGGCTGGTATGAGGTAGAATCTCAGGATTGTTTTGATTTGCATTTTCCTGATGATGAAGGATGTTAAACATCCTTCTTGCATTTCTTTAGGTGCTTCTCCGCCTTTCAGTATTCCTCAGCTAGGAATTCTTTGGTTAGCACTGTACCCCATTTTTAATATGGTTATTTTCTTCTCTGGAGTCTAACTTCTTGAGTTCTTTGTATATATTGGGTATTAGTCCTCTATCAGATGTAGGGTTTGTAAAGAACTTTTCCTAATTTCTTAATTGTATCCTCAGTGAAGTAACCCAATCACAAAAGAACACAAATGGTATGCACTCACTGATAAGTGGATATTAGCCCAGAAACATAGTATACCCAAGATACAATACACAGACCAAATGAAGCTCAAGAAAGAGGACAAAGTATGGATACTTTGTTCCCTCTTAGAAAGGGGAATGAAATACCCATGGGAGGAGATTCAGAGACAAAGTGTGGAGCAGAGGCTGAAAGACCATTCAGAGACTGCCTCACCTGGTAATCCATCCCATATACAGTCACCAAACCCAGACACTATTATGGATGCCAACAGGTGCTTGCTGACAGGATGCTGTGATAGCTGTCTTCTGAGAGACTCAGCCAGTACCTGATTCTCAAATTCTCAAATACAGAGATGGATTCTTTCAGCTAACCATTGCTCTGAGCACAAGGACCCCAGTGGAGGATCTAGAGAAAGGACTGAAGGACCTGAAGGAGCTTGCAGCCCTATAGGAGGAACAACAATATGAACCAACCAGTACCCCCAGAGATCCCAGGTACTAAACTACCAACCAAAGAGTACAAATGGAGGGACCCATGGCTCCAGCAGCATATGTAGCAAAGAATAGCCTTGTTGGACATCAGAAGGAGGAGAGGGCCTTGGGCCTAAGAAGGCTCGAAGCCCCAGTAATGCCAGAAATGGGAAAACAGGATTGGGTAGGTTGGTAAACAGGGGGAGAGGGGATCAGATAGGGAGTTTTCAGAGGGGAAACCAGGAAAGGGAATAACATATGAAATGTAAATAAAAAAATATCCATTAAAAAATCAGGCACTGACAAACCTGCCCTTTCCCTATATATTCAACATAGTACTGGAATTTCTAGCTAGAGCAATTATACCACAAATGGAGGTGAAATTGATACAAATTGGAAAGGAAAAAATCAAAATATAACTATTTGTATTTGTAGATGATTTGATAATATACTTATGTGACCTCAAAAACTCCAACAGAGAACTCCTAAAGCTTATAAAACAAGTTCTGCAAAGTAGCTGAATACAAAATTTATTCAAACAAATAAGTAGCATTACTGTACTCAAAGGATAAATGGACTGAGAAAGAAATTAGGGAAACAACACTGTTCATAATAGCCATAAAAAAATAAAATACCTTGGTGTGACTCTAACTAATCAAGTGAAAGATCTATATGACAAGAATTTCAAGTCTCTGGTGATAGAAATCAAAGAAGTTCTCAGAAGATGAAAAGATCTCCCATGTTCATGGATTGGTACGATTGATACAATAAAAATGGCTATCTTGATGAAAGCAATCTACAGATTTATTGCAATCCCCATCAAACTTCCAACTCAATTCTTCATAAAGCAATTTTCAAATTCATTTGAAATAACAGAAACCCAGGATAGGGAAAAATATTCTCAACAATAAAATTATTTCTGTGGGAATCAGCATCCTGGACCTCAAGCTGTACTGCAGAACAATTGTGTTAAAAACTGCTTGGTATTGGTACAATGACAGACAGGCAGATCAATGAAGCAGAATTGAAGACCCAGAAATGAACCCATACACCTATGGTTACTTGCTCTTTGACAAAGTACCTAAAACCATCCAGTGGAAAAAAGATAGCCTTTTCAACAAATGGTGCTGGTTTGATTGGTGGTTAATTGCAGAAGAATGGAAATTGATCCATTCTTATCTCCTTGTAAAAAGTTCAAGTCCAAATACACCAAAGACCTCCACATAAAACCAGGTACACTGAATCAAATAGAAGAGAAAGTAGGGAAAATTCTCGAGCACATGGGCATAGGGGAAAAGTTCCTGAACAAAACACCAATGGCTTATGCTCTAAGATCAAGAATCAACAAATGGGACCTCATAAAATTACAAAGCTTCTATAAGGTAAAGGATACTGTCAATAAGACCTAATGGCAACCAAACAGATTGGGAAAAGATCTCTACCAATCCTACATCTGATAGAGGCTAATATCCAATATATACAAAGAACCAAGAAGTTGGATCTACCGACATATATAGCAGAGGATGACCTTGTTGGACATCAGTGGGAAAAGAGGCTCCTTGTCATATGAAAGCTAGATGTCCCAGTGTAAGGGAATACCAGGACAAGGAAGCAGGAGTGGGTGGGTTTGTGAACAGGGGCAGGGGGATGGTATGGGGGTTTTCAGAGGGGAAACAGGAAAGTGGCTAACCTTTGAAATATAAATAAAGAAAATATCTAGTAAAAATAATTTAAAAAATAAAAGTTAGACTCCAGAGAACCAAATATCCCCATTAAAAAATTAGGAACAGAGCTAAACAGAGAATTCTCAACTGAGGAAACTTGAAAAGCTAAAAGCACCTAAAGACATGCTCAACATCCTTAGTCATCAGAGAAATGTAAATCAAAACAACCCTGAGATTCTACCTCACACCAGTCAGAATGACTAAGATGAAAAACTCAGGTGAGAGCAGATGCTGGTGGGGATGCCGAGAAAGAGAAACACTCTGTACAGTGTTGGTGGGATTGCAAGCTGGTACAACCACTCTGGAAATCAATGTGGCAGTTCCTCAGAAAACTGGTCATAGTACTACCTGAGTACCCAGCTATACTACCCCTAGGCATATACCCAGAAGATGCTCCAACATGGAATGAGGGCACATGCTCCACTATGTTCATAGCAGCCTTATTTTCCAGAAGCTGGAAAGAACCCAGATGTCCCTCAACAGAGGTATGTATACAGAAAATGTGGTACATTTACATAATTTACTCAGCTATTAAAAACAGTGACTTCATGAAATTCTCAGGCAAATGGATGGAACTTGAGAATATCATCCTGAGTGAGGTGACTCAGTCACAAAAGAACACACAAGGTGTGTATGTACTCACTGATAAGTGGATATTAACCCAAAAGTTCAGAATACCCAAGATTCAATTCACAGACCATATGAAGACTAAGAAGAAGGACGAGAAAAGTATGGATTCTTCAGTGCTCTTTAGAAGAGTAAAAAAATACTCACAGGAGGAAATATGGAGACAAAGTGTAGAACACAGACTGAAGGAAATTCCATCCAGAGAGTACGCCACCTGGGGATCCATCCCATATACAGTCACCAAACCTGGACAACCTGGCCACTACTGTGGATGGTGGAAAGTACTTGCTGAATGGAAGCCCAATATGTCTGTCTCCTGAGACACTCTGCCAGAGCCTGACAAATACAGTGAAGGATGTTTGCAGCCAACCACTGGACTGAGATCTAGGGGGCAGGACAACCCTGGCAGTTCTTTCTTCTTGTTTCCTCTTGAGGAAGTGTAGATGGAAGAGCATCAGAAGTGTAAGACTTGGGCTTAGAAGATATTTAGGGTTGCTGTATAATAATAAAATATTTACCTATCTTAAGTCTAAGTGACTTTGCTTCTGTAGCTGACCTGCTTGTCTGAGTTGTTCTGAGGCCAGAGGCTGCAGTCTCTGGTGTTTAGCACCTCATAGTAAAACAGCAGGGAATTAAGGAAAGTAGCCTTTGTTCTATCTCTGCAGGAAATGCAAAGTTCTAACTCCCAGATTGCTAGTTGCATTCATAGCAGGAAGAAAAGGAACACTTTGAAAAGTGATTTTGAAAAGCCTTTATTTCTAAATTCTTCAGTTCTCCAAAAAGTTTCGAGAAAATTTAACCTCCAAAAAGCTTTCTAAAAAGTTCTCCAAAAAGAGTTCTAACAAAGTTCGCTCTTGTTCTCTAAAAAGTTCTCTCTGCTCTCTTCTCCTTTTTTAATCTTTTATTTATTTACACTCCAGATTTTATCTCTCTCCCCTCCCTGTCTACTCTCCCACTGTTCCACATGCCATACCTCCACCTCAACCCCTGTCTCTATGAGGATGTTCCCACCCCACCAAACCTTTAAACTCCCTGAGGCCTCCAGTCTCTTGAGGGTTAGGTGCATCATCTCTGAATGAACACAGATCCAGCAGTTGTCTACTGTATATGTGTTGGGGGCCTCATATCAGCTGATATATGCTGCCTAGTTAGTGGTCCAGTGTGTGAGAGATCTTGGGGGTCCAGAGTAATTGAGACTGTTGGTCCTCCAGCAGAGTTACCCTTCTCCTCAGCTTCTTTCAGCCTTCCCTAATTCAACAACAGGGGTCAGCCACTTCTGTCCATTGGTTGGGTGAAAATATCTGCATCTGACTCTTTCACCTGCTTGTTGGGCCTTCCAGAGTGCGGTCATGCTAGGTCCCCTTTTGTGAGTGCTCCTAGGCTTAGTAATAGTGTCAGGCCTTGGGACCTCCCCTTGAGCTGGATCCCACTTTGGGCCTTTTACTGAACCTTCTTTTGTTCAGGCTCCTCTCCATTTCCATCCTTGTAGTTCTTTCAGACAGGAACAATTATGGGTCAGAGTTTTCCCTGTGGGATGGCAAGCCATCCCTCTCTTGTCCTGTCTTCCTGCTGGAGGTGGGCTTTGTAAGTTCCCTTTCCTTGTCTTGCTCTTTCCTCCTGCGCTGATGTAACAAAAATGTCCTTGCTCAGAATTCCTTACTCCTAATGCTTTTTCTCCCAATACCTTTACTTCTAAATTTTTCTTGAGTTCAGTTCTGTCTGAAAAAAAAATTTTCCTCAATCTCTTTGTCCTCAGCACTTATCCATCTTTCAGAGTACATGATCACATGGTAAAAATGTTTATCACATGTTTACACATAAATTCAAATCATAAATTGAATGAGAAGTTTACAGCAGAGAATGTTTACATGCATAGCCATTAAGAGTAATTATCTGGCTAAATATTCATCCTTTGTCACTAGCTCAGCAGGTTCATAGAAAGTTAACAACCATAACTTCTGTGACTAAGCTAGTAGTGAAGTTTTGTGTAGACAAACACATTAAATATTTTCTCTTCTGTTCTTTCACCTATAATAAATCTTTAGTTCCTCTTTTATGACTTTTGGTTAATTGTTTTACAACCTCTTGAAATGTGCTCTAAGTTATACATACGTGATTGCTAGCTCAGAAACAATTATCTGGTGACTCTTGAAGACTTACAAAGCTCTCAATGCAGTTTTTACATCAGAAAGAACTTACTAGCCATCCTATTATAAAGGAACTTAAGAATTATTAATAAAATTTTAGGAATTCTTTTTTTTTTTGGTGGCGCACACCTTTATTTTTTATTTATTTATTTTCTGTATTCTTTGTTTACATTCCAAATGCTTTCTCCTTTCACGGTTCCCCCCTGCCCATATGTCCCATAAGCCCTCTTCTCTCCATCCATTCCCAAGTCACCCCCCTCCCCTTTCTCTGTCCTGGTACTCCCCTTCAATGCTGGATCAAGCCTTTCCAGGACCAGGGCCCTCTCCTTTCTTCTTCATGGGAATCAATTGATATGCTAATTGTGTCTTGAGTATTCTGAGCTTCTGGGCTAATTAATATCCACTTATCAGTGATTACATTCTATGTGTATTCTTTTTTCTTTGAATATTGAGGTTTTATTTCTTTTTGCTTTCCAGATTTACTACAATTTCTCTCTCTTGGAAAGAATGAATGAAAGTCACACATTAAGGAATGTAAAAGGAAAAAGTCATTGACATATGAAAAAAATATTCCATTTAGAGTATTTAGTTGGAAAACATGTTAGACACACCAACTTTTCACTTATTGGAACTTACTTTTAATTGTGAAGTCAGTATGGATTAGCAAAATGTTTATTATTAAAGAAAAAATTAAGTATGTAGTAAAATGTAAGATGTTAGATATAAGGAAGGGATGTCTGTTATTGAACTTTGGAGGGATTAGGCTGCACACATTTTATAGAGATCAACATTCATTTTACACATATGTTGATATACATGAAAGTTTCAGATACATTATATGTTATAGAGTATATATATATATATATATATATATATATATATATATATATATATAATATGTATTAATTACTTTATATATATGAGTGAATTTCTCAATTTTACAATGAAGAAAATAGTACAGAGATTTATGGAGTGTCAAATGTCAAATATTTGTTTGGCTAAGTTTACCTGACAGTGGAGTTTGTGTGCACTGACCATTAAAACCTCCCTTAAGTGACTATGAGAACTGCAGTCCATCACTGAGTGTTTCTAGTGTCTTGTTTGAAGATGGTTTTTTGAGTAGATGCAGGTACTCTAGCCATAGGTGTGTGAGATAGCAATTGTCCAGCTATGTGAGATGGTTGCTGTTAATTTTTTCACAGTAGCAGCTATTCCACTATATATGTATTTTATAAAACTCCATTTGTATCTTAAATATGAACAATATAAGATCAATTTAAATAAGAAATAAATAAACTCTATTTTTAAAAATAAATCATATGATGATCCCTTTAACTAATAAAATGAAATTAGTATATTTTATATAAAAAATGATCTTAGACTTCCTGAAAATATTTTCTTTTATTCTTCTAGCATGAAAATGTCCATTGTTTCATTTCTTAGGCTTCTTGAAAATATTTTCTTTTATTCTTCTAGCATGAAAATTTCCATCGTTTCTTTTCTTTAGGATTTCTTAAGTTTTGTAATGAAAAGAGTGGTTACTGATTTACCTACCTATTCATAGAATCCTCTTAGGAAGGATTTGGCTTCATGCATTTTACAGAATGATTTTTCAAGAATTAAAACATAATGACTCCTTATTATATGTACCATTTAATCCACTTTCTTTTTTTCTTTTTTTATTATTATTATTTTCTAAATTCTTTGTTTACATTCCCAAAGCTTTCCCCTTTCCAGGTTCCCCCCTCCCCATAGGTCCCATAAGCCTTCTCTCCACCCATTTTCCAATCACCTCCCTCCTTTTTCTCTATCCTGGTACTCCCCTACAATGCTGGATCAGGCCTTTCCAGGATCAGGGCCCTCTCCTTACTTCTTCATGGGAGTCATTTGATATGCTACTTATGTCTTGGGTATTCTGAGCTTCTGAGCTAATTAATATCCACTTATCAGTGATTACATTCCCTGTGTATTCTTTTGTTATTGGATTACCTCACTTAGGATGATATTTTCCAGTTCCAACCATTTGCCTAAAAATTTCATGAATTTATTGTTTTTACTTGCTGGGTAGTATTCCATTGTGTAAATATACCACATTTTCTGTATCCATTTCTCCACTGAGAAACATCTGGGTTCTTTCCAGCTTTTGGCTATTATAAATAAGGCTGCTGTGAACATAGTGGAGCATGTGTCCTTATTGCATGCCGGGGAATCCTCTGGGTATATGCCCAAGAGAGGTATAGCAGGGTCCTCCAAAAGTGTCATGCCCAGTTTTCTGAGGAACCACCAGACTGATTTCCAGAGTGGTTGTACCAATTTGCAAACCTACCAGCAGTGGAGGAGTGTTCCTCTTTCTCCTCATCCTTGCCAACACCTGCTATCTCCTGAGTTTTTAACCTTAGCCATTCTGACTGGTGTGAGATGAAATTTCAGGGTTGTTTTGATTTGCATTTCCCTAATGACTAATAATGTTCAACATTTCTTAAGGTGATTCTCAACCATGTAAATTTCTTCAGATGGAAATTCTTTGTTTAGCTCTGTACTCCATTTTCAATAGGGTTATTTGGTTCTCTGGGGTCTAACTTCCTGAGTTCTTTGTATATATTGGATATTAGCCCTCTGTCAGATGTAGGGTTGGTGAAGATCTTTTCCCAATTTGTTGGTTGCTGTTTTGTCCTTTTGACAGTGTCCTTTGCCTTACAGAAACTTTGTAATTTTATGAGGTCCCATTTGTCAGTTCTTGATCTTAGAGCATAAGCTATTGGTGTTCTGTTCAGGAACTTTTTCCCTGTGCCCATGTCCTCAAGAGTCTTCCCCAGTTTCTTTTCTATTAGTTTCAGTGTGTCTGGTTTTATGTGGAGGTCCTTGATGCACTTGGAGTTGAGCTTAGTACGAGGAGATAAGAACGGATCAATTCGCATTCTTTTGCATGCTGACTTCCACTTGAACCAGCACCATTTGTTGAAAAGGCTCTCTTTTTTCCACTGGATGTTTTCCACTCCTTTGTTGAAGATCAAGTGACCATAGATGTGTGGGTTCATTTCTGGGTCTTCATTGCTATTCCACTGGTCCACTTGCCTATCACTGTACCAATACCATGCAGTTTATAACACTAATTCTTGTCAACTGAATCTGAGATTACATCAAAATGTTCATCTACCATGATCAAGTAGGCTTCATCCCTGGGATGCAAGGATGGTTCAATATAAGGAAATCCATCAGTGCAATCCACTACATAAAAAAACTCACACACACACATAAAAAAAAAAAAAAAACACATGGTCATTTCATTAGAGGCTGAAAAAGCATTTGACAAAATTCAGCATCCTTTCATGCTAAATGTCTTGAAAAGAACAGGAATTCAAGGCCCATACCTAAACATAGTAAAAACAATATACAGCAAACTGGTAGCCAACATCAAACTAAATGAAGAGAAACTTGAACCATCCCACTAAAATCAGGGACTAGACAAGGCTGCCCTCTCTCTCCCTACCTTTTCAATATAGTACTTGAAGTTCTAGCTAGAGCAATTAGACAACATAAGGTCAAAGGGATACAAATTGGAAAGGAAGAAGTCAAACTATCATTATTTGCAGATGATATGATAGTCTACTTAGTGACCCAAAAATTTCCACCAGAGAACTCCTACAGCTGATAAACAATTTTAACAAAGTGGCTGGTTATAAAATCAACTCAAGGAAGTCAGTTTTCCTATACTCAAAGGATAAGCAGGCTGAGAAAGAAGTTAGGGAAATGACACCCTTCACAATAGCCACAAAGAATATAAAGTATATTGATGTGACTCCAACCAAACAAATGAAAGATCTGTATGAAAAGAACTTCAGATCTTTGTAGAAGGAAACTGAAGGCCTCACAAAATGGAAAAATCTTCCATGCTTGTGGATTGGCAGGATTAATATAGTTAAAATGGCCATCTTGACGAAAGCAATATACAGATTCAATGTAGTCCCCATCAAAATCCCAACTCAGTTCTTCATAGAGTTAGAAAGAGCAATTCTCAAATTCATCTGGAATAACAAAAAACCCAGGATAGCTGAAACAATTCTCAACAGTAAAAGAACTTCTGGGGTAGTCAGTATCCCAGACCTCAAGCAAATTTTAGGAATGTTTATAGTATCATTATTAAGAATTAAGAAATATCTATTTGTCTATATAGCATCACTATAAGACATTACAACTTTTTTGTTCTACAGAGATCTTCTCAACAGGGTGAGCTAATACCTAGTGATTGCTCTATATATTTAATAATAATGGTAAAAGAATAATAATAGAAGAATTTTTTCCTAAAATGAAATTATCAGCCTTGCCTAGAGAAGAAATTCTATCATTAACTTTTGACAGTTCATGACGGAACCCCCTCAGGAAGGTCATGTGCAAGTTTGAGCTTCTCCTTGATGGTTCCTGGAACACCTTAGTAGTCACCATGGGAGTGGGCAGAGGTGAGGAGGGGAACGAGGACTGCAGCTCAGTTAGCTCAGGTGTCACTTAGCTTAGTATCCTCTAGGCATCCAGTTGCAGCTCCTTTCCTCCATGTCTGGCCTAAAGGGAGCTTTTTTCAAATACAGAAATAAATATTAAAAGTGAGGAGATTTATTGATGAGATGAAATTTACTGATGAGATAAAACAGTGCTCCCATAAGGGAGGTTCCCAAAGAGTGAGTTGCCAGAAACACTAGGATTCATGAGTAGTGTGAGAGGATCCCCCAAAAGGGAGTTCCTCTGAGTTGTTTGCCTAGGGGTTTTAACAAGATTTATGTGATAAATTGGACAAGACTTGTATATTATCTATTGATATTGACTAATGCTCTGGGTTTATCATGGGTCAAGCCAACTAGTGAGATCCACACTCTGTGTATGTTCTTCTGGCCCAACCACAGTGATGATTACATATTATTTCTGTACTGTTCATCCAGTTACCAGATGGTCAGGCATTAATATCTCTTCTGTAGCTACTGACCTTGGCTGAGTGTTGGCCACTAGTCCTAGCCCACATTGCTTGCTACCAACCTTCCAGATGTTGCTTGATTCTGACTTTGATGGTTCATTAATCCAGTCTCTCTTTGTGTTTATATTTATATTACCAGATTGTGGTTGAACCATATTCCTCATGCTTTACTGTCTATGGAAAATTGCCTCTTATCATAGCTACTAAGATGCAGCCATATTCTTTATCATTTTGCATCCAGCATTCTGTATTTGCAGGAGCCTAGAATAGGTGGAGGGTTTTTAGAAACCATTTTACCCACAATTATGAATATAATCAAGGATGACATTGATTAATGTTTCCTAGGGGGGAGGTTGTAGGGGGTATGAAGCCATCAGACACAGCTATTTTCCCATAGTCCATCCTTTCTTTTATCTGACCAACTTGGTTACCTCAAGCCCTATTACCTACCATCTCCAGTGTTCCTAGCCTCATCAGTTTAACTCTAACATTCCACTTAATCTTAACATATGCATTATCATAGGGTTTTTAAAAATATTACTCTAGTATAACCTTAAAATTCATTCTAACTCTAATGGTTCCAGCTATTTGAGTAGTTTATTTTCTACATTTCCTCATGAAGCATGCACTCGATACTTATAGAAATTTTCACTGTCATACATTAGTAGCAGTCTAGATATTTTTGAATAAGTAAATGGACATATAACATATAACAGTAGTATATCTATATAATATCATACTACTTAGTAAAAGAAAGGATCTTAGAGTTAAACATAGTGGCCTTTAATCTCAACTCTAGGGAGGGTGAGGCCAGCAAATATCTGTGAGGTCAGACTATTTTACATAATGAGAGTCTGTCTCAAAAACTATGGGAAAAAAAGGATGTATCAACTCAGGAAAATAACAAGGAAGAATCTTAAATTTATATTCATATAAATTTAAGTAACTCAAAATAGATGTGAATCCATGTACATGTTATTCTGGAAAAGGTAAAACAAAAGCATGGCAAATGTTAATAATTTCAGTGGTTTGATAAAACCATTTTATAACACTTTATTGGCATATTTGTGACATTAAACATGCTCAACACCATACAACTTTACAGCATAAAGAATGAACGCTAATAACTAAAGCTATTAACTTAGGATAACAGGAAAGTCCAAAATAGAATACAGATTGTGGCTAAAGGATCTGACAACAAACAAGCTCATTGGAAAAGAATAGGAAAAATGGTGTTCTCTGAACTCTAGACATAGATTCACTGAAAATAAAAATAAAGGAATTCTTAGAACATAAGTTCTGTGCTGTAGATGATGGAGTCTTTTGGCAAGCCACAAGAGTATAATTAACAATTTTGAAGCTACTATAATGCATATTGTTCATGGGCAGTTAGTAAATGGATAAGAAATGGGATCCTAGTATCTTCATGCTGAAATGAAAGATTGGAAGTAAAGGACGACAGTCAGGATCATTCCTTCAGTGATGGGTGAGCTGTCGACTTTGGTTTGAATTCATGTTTTACCTAGTAAGGATAGATAAAATGACAATCTCTGTGTAAACCTTTGGTTAAACACACAGACTTCCTTGCTTTCTCAATTGATAAAAGAATCCAGGACATATGAGAAGGAGTGAGACACACATTACCGAAATATCTTTGTAATATTGTACTTCAAAAAAAAATGTACAGTGGCTTTTAGAGCAATGTATGATTCTAGGACCAGGGTAGAAAATAAAAAAGGTAAACACAGGGATTACTGTGCTGCATAAAGTAAATGAGAAGGGGGGAGGAATTAAAGGAGGGAAAGAGCATCAGTGGTTCTGATTCATAAATGTGATCAGGAGTAGGCAAAGATTCAAGTGAAAGATCCCCCAGACCAAAGATAGAATAAGTTGAACTATAGATAAATTATTACTAGATTATTATTCAAAAGTATAAGAAAAATATTTGAGTCCATACTAGTAAAAGTAAATGACTGAGTATGATAAAATGGATAGTCATTTACAAAATTAAATTCAAACAATCTATGTAGCTAGCACACCTCCAGGAAGCAAGCACCTTCCTCTTAACTCCTTAAGTCTAAGTTTCACATAGCTATATCTAACAAAACGTTTATTATGGAAAGGTAGGGAACAATGTTAATTGTAGAGATATCTAAAAAATATAATCTCAACAAACTGATTAAAATTAATATCAAAAAATTGTTAGTGTATGCACCCCTGGTGTAGAACAAAAGCACATGTCACCTTCATGATCTTTGGCAGAAAAAGAAGCCATGCACATGCATACAAGTACCCACAAAATCTCATTTGGGGATATCATCAAATAATACCAGGTTAGGGAATCAGGAGGGGGTTGATTGGGGAACATGGGGAGGGAAGAGGCCTTATGGGACTTTCGGGGAGGGTGGTTCCTGGAAAGAGGAAATCATTTGAAATGTAAATAAAGAATACATCAAATGAAAAAATAATACCAATAAATGAAGACTGTATAAAACATCATCTGACTAGGAAAAATCAAGACTTTAAAGTCCTCAAAAGTGACACAAGACAAAGAAAGTATTGCAGCCACAAGGTGTCAGGGGGGAGGGGCATGACAATAGCTGCAAATGTTATACAAAATATGATGCGGAAACAGAAAAGAAACCAGAGAGAAAAAAATTAGGAATCTGTGTAACGTTTAATCTTTAGTTAACAATGTATAATATTGGTCCAGTAATTATGGCAAATACAGCTCACTGTTTCAATATCAACAATTAGGTGAAATATATAAGATTATAATTGCCAGATGCTGGAAAGAACCCAGGTATTCCTCAACAGAAGAGTGGATGCAAAAAATGTGGTATATCTACACAATGGAGTACTATTCAGCCATTAGAAACAATGAATTCATGAAATTCCTAGGCAAATGGATGGAGCTAGAGAACATCATACTAAGTGAGGTAACCCAGACTCAAAAGGTGAATCATGGTATGCACTCACTAATAAGTGGATATTAACCTAGAAAACTGGAATACCCAAAACATAATCCACACATCAAATGAGGTACAAGAAGAAAGGAGGAGTGGCCCCTGGTTCTGGAAAGACTCAGTGAAGCAGTATTTGGCAAAACCAGAATGGGGAAGTGGGAAGGGGTGGGTGGGAGGACAGGGGAACAGAACGGGGCTTACAGGACTTTCGGGGAGTAGGGGGCTAGAAAAGGGGAAATCATTTGAAATGTAAATAAAAAATTATATCGAATAAAAAAAATTAAAAAAAATAAGGCACAACATAATTGCTACTAAAAAAAGATTTCTGTTTTACAAGCCATTTTGAAAGTTTGAAATGCTAAATTTTTAATGTGTAAGAAAACATATGTACTATTGAAGCATTCCTTATACACTATATAGAGTTCCCTCTAAACATTTAAAAATAATTTATATTAAAGAGTCAAATGCAAGTGTCAGCTAAGTGTCGTTTAAAAGCATTTAAATTAGAATTTGTAGTTAAATTTTGTCTATGGATATTTGTTTTCAATAGCATTCAAATTTTTCTCACTGTTCTAGTGCTCTTCAGTTTGTTTTGGTTGCTTTATTTTCTAGTAGGTAAGACATTTTGAAAACCCAGCCTCTCTTCCAATATGATGAAATTCACACACATAAACACATACACACACACACACACACACAGAGAGAGAGAGAGAGAGAGAGAGAGAAAGAGAGAGAGAGAGTTGTTTTAAATCACAAACTCTTGACCCTTTTCTTAACAACCAGCCTGTTTCAGTATGAGATAGAAGAATATGATATTATGATGCCATTTTAAATAAAAATGAAAATGAAATCAGAATATAAAGGCTTATATTGTAATAGATTTGTCATTTTGACCAGAGTTTTAAAGTGGACTCTTGAATATGAAGCAAATCTTCACCTGTAAGAGAATCTTGTGAATAGAAAAACATGTTGCTTCAATTTCAGAGTTACCAGTTTGAATCTAATATGCCATACTTTACATCTTCCTGGCGTTGATAGTGTAGCATCAATATACAAAGCGTGCATTTTAAATACTATATAATGTCTTACAAAATATCCATCTTCTTTGTGACTACTATTCCCAAGAGTCTGCTCCACCATATCTTTCTTTCTAATTATATACCTTCAGCATTTTTCTTTAGTGATTCTAAATAGATATACGAAGACACCCACCCCATCCCAGGGCTATTCCCATACAAGTGGTCCTTATGAGAAGTTCCTCATGTTAGGTGCTAGCAGAAAAACTCAATCTGCCCCATGGAAGAGATGCAGATGAGTACTGAAGATACTCTTAAGTTCTGTGAGGATGTCAAGGTAGTGGTAGATTGGGGTGAGAAGACAATGGCTTGTTTCTCATGTCTGCATCCACAAGGCAGATATCTTGGAATTTTCTAGGCAAAGGTCATATCAATAAATCAGTGTAGATAAAAATGGGATCCCATATAAAGTAAATCTATGACTGAAGGATTTGGCATATTCTTTAGACATTTGAAAGGCTTTCTTGAGCCAGGAGGTTTTTCTGAGAACTTTATCTCTAGTTTTGCTATTTCCTGTGAGCTTATTTGGCTTACCATTATACAGACAATGTTCTCTGATATTCTCCACATGCAATATTCTACTATAAACTTTACTGTACATCCTATGTGGCTATGATTGATCATTTGGTCTTGCATGCTTTATAATTTGGTGCAGTGTGAGTTAGACAACTTGTCCCAGTGCCCACCAACATTTGTAGGAAGGGAAGCAATGCCAAGTCCAGTGAAGACTTCTTAGAACACGTGAAGTAATCATAAAAGTTTGAAGTACATGCTATTAATTTGACATATATGGGGAGATGATTCAACTTTAGCCGGAGATCAAAGGTTCCATTACTGTATATTATTAGTGGTTTTTAAAGCAGTTTCTCGGAAAGGAGACACTCCTTTGGATGACAGAGGATTACAGTACGGTATGCTCATCTTCAAGAGAAAAATTATGTGCTCTTTGCTCCACTCTGTACTTTTCTCTGAAATTATATGCATTGCTCCAATAAAGATAATGCATTGTGATACATGTCCTATATTTGTGTGATGAGAACAAAAGAGACAATAATACCTATGCATATCTTAATTCCTGCTACCCTCTGGTGCAGTGCAGAACTGTCATTCAGGGCCAAGTAGGGAAGTATTTGAGAGAGGATACTAGATTTTGACTTCAGTCATTTGTATACCACATGATTCAAAAGTACTAATCTCGCCTGCAGCATAATCAGCAGTACTTGATGGTACAGACCTTTAATCTCAAGGCTCAGGAAGATGACCTCAGAAGATCATGAGATCAGTGCCAACATAGGCTACCTAATGAGACAAGGTGGGGAGAAAGAATGGTAGGAGAAAAGGAAAGCAGGGAAAGGCAAAAAGAGAAAGGCAGAAAGGGAGTGGGAATACAGAAAAGGGATGATGGGGTAGAGAGAAAAAATATAAAGGGAAGAAAAAGAAAGAGGAGGAAGGGAAGAAAGGAAGGAAGGAAAGAAAGAGAAGAGAGGGAGGAGAGAGGCAGTGAGACACAGAGAGGAAGAAGGATGAAGAGGAAGTAGAGGAGGAATAGGAGGAGAAAGAAATTGTGTTTAGACACCAGTCACCACCAGCTCTATGCTTTCATCTCATATTTATACTTCAGAAGTAAAAGGGGGTAATGAGACTACGTGTGCAAGACCTGAAAGGAGAATGAGTCAAAGCAGACTCCTAGCTGCATATTGTTATGGGGGAAAGAGTTCAAGTTCACCTCCTGTGACTCCCTGAACTACTTTAGATAGTAATCATGATTTTAGTACATTTCTATATACTCAGAGATTAAAAGAATCAAAGAATCCTAGGATTTCAAGAGCCACAACTGGAACATTAACTTTAAGAGGACCTAGAGCTGAGGAATGGAATGCGAAGAACAACAATAATCACATTTCTGGGGTTAAATTAATATTTAACTGTAAATTCTGACTTGAAAAGTTATTACAATAATAGCCAAAGGCCAATAATATAAAGAAGAATTGTTGCAATATTAAAATCAGTGTCAAGCTCTCCCCTTCTGCAGGAAAGGAAAGTGATATAGACAAGTCTTATGTAGACATGAAGGAAAAATACTGTTTACATACTCGTGAATTTAAAGAATATAATGTCAACCACAAAAAGATACAGTCTAAGTCCTCCAAGCCAGCAGTGGACATTACTTGAAAGAAGGGATCCCTGTCTGAATGGAAGGCACAAGAGCAGCAAGTGCATGGAAAAGAGATAAGGAGATGGATACACACATCTGAAGCAGCACAGAGAGTGTAAAGGGATCAACCGTAGCCATGAAAGGACAGACACTCCTACAGGACAAAACACCCCCCACACGATGAATGAAACCATCTTGTCTAATGTCCCTCCCGGGGAGGCCTTGATATACAGGCACAACTTCTCTGTTAAACTGTGTCAGCCAAGGGGAAAGGCTGAGTGCTGTAGCCATCAGACAGCAGAGTTCAAAAGGGACACGAATGCAGTGTTTTCCTTGAGGTTATTTAGAAATACATTTATTTTTGAAGAGGTAAAAAGGCAAACAATTAATTTCTTACTTATTCCCTTCCCAATTATTGGCAACTAAAGTAACTCATTTTAATTATGAAAGTGAAATGTTGTGTATAGTAGTTGCTACACACATGCACACACAGATGCGCACATGCACACATACACCTTCCCTTAAATAATTATTTTTCTGAGCCCAGGTTCAATGGAGTCTTCATAATCACCCACCCATTTTTCATCTTTCACACCTCCTCAGCTATTGAGTCTGTGAGATTTGCTGTGCTTTAATGTTTATACACAAATACACATTAGCCACCTTTACCCATTGAATGCTATATTATTTTGAGTTTTAAGCATACATATTTTCATTTCAAGTGTAGGGCTTTCTTCGAGATGGATGCCTCTCTTCTGTTCTAGGGGGGATAATAACTACATCACCCACACTGGCTGTGGGATGTCCACTAGAAAGCCCAGAGCGCTGAACAAACTTCTCTCTGAATATGAGCAAGATCTGCCATCAGGATGATTCCTTACCTTGGCTCTATGTGGGATTGCACCCTGTGGGAATGAATATGCATAAAGATTCTAAATAATGGGAACAAATTTGCCTACAAATTATGCATGTGGGTCGTATAATGTTTCAGCATACCTTAAATTCATCATAATAGATTTGGGTACCTTTTCACAATAATTTACTTAGAAAAATACATTCAAAATTTCACATCCTTGGGTAATGCAATTCATGGCAAGAGACAGATTACTAATTCCCTTAATGATTCATTTTATGCTCAACTCCACAGAATACAGGAGTCTAGAAAAGGGAATCATTTGGCAATAAATGTCAAAACCATGTTTTATCTAAATAGCTCAACATACAGTACTGCCAAAATTTAGTTAGAGATAATTTATACCCTTCAGTGGCCAAAGTAATCTATGGTTTTCCTCAAATTGCTTTTGTCTATAAAATAAACTCAATTTGCTTGAGCACATGAAGCACAAGAATGTAAAGCAATATTTCATAAATCTCTGTCACTGAAGATTAAAGTAATCTTTAATTTACAAATGCTGCCACCAGTCTGTGAGCTTTAGGTTGCCAGGGTTAAAAATTGAGTTTGACAACAAAAAGCTGATTTCCAAACTTACCTGCTAGTAAAGGCAAGATTTTTTAATAAAATAAGAAGAGATAAGTTATTATTAAGTGTCCCTATAGAGCTCATATGTTCACTAGTATGGTTCTAAATTCTTGCTGTCTGAATGAGGCTGCCTTAATGGAGCACTAGGGAGGAAGCCTTTAAGCTATGTCCATAGTTATCTGTCATGGTAACTTCACTTTGTAAATTCCACACTACATTCCCATGTGTGTATTAGGTCAAGACGCTGCAAAGCACTCCCCAACCCTTGCTTGTAAAAACATGTAACCAAGCGGAGTCTCTCATTTAGTTGAATACTGTGTACCAGTCACAATCCTAGAGAGAAAAAGCAATGAAATTGAATGTTATTCTGTAGTGTCTATTAAATTCATAATTGGCCACCTTATAGCTATGTCAGAGCCTCCTTTCTTTCATATAAATGTTAGTATTGCCAGCTATGAAATCTTTCTCTCTTTAATTGGCAATATTTTTAGATCAGTAATAAGGAGGCCTGGTGTTGTGCAGTTTACAAATGTATTTAATTCTCACAACTATTTGGGTAGGCAGATCTTTAACTTCTTTTTACCAAAAGAAAACTGAATTTGGGACTGGAGAAATATTTCATTGGGTGAGAGCCCCTGTTATTCTTCCAGAGGACCAGGTTTTTATTCCCAGTACTCACAAGTCATTTCACAGCAGTCTGTAATCCTAGTGTAGGGAATGTAATGCCTTCTGGCTTCTAGGACACCAGGCACACATGTGGCAGCATCTATGTGCACATACAAGCAGGTTGGCATTTATAAAAATAAAATAAAATTTAAAAGAAAACCAGTATTTTTCTCTAATATCACCACGAAAGGTAAATATAAGAAAACTGAAAACGAAGAGGGTAACACCATCCTAGCACACACAACTAATAAATGTTGGAGAATATTTTCATTATTAGACTTCGGTTTTTAAAACAATTCAAGGTTTGCAGGGTGGGGAGACCAGAAAATACAGAGAAAGTTCCAGTTCCTCTAACCAATTCTTCATTATCGGAATTCATTTGCCACAGTTGCTAGTGCATTAATTTATGTTGTACCTAAATTCCAACACTAGAGCTCACCCTGACTGGTACACTTACATGTGTCTTTGACATAGTGTAGTATACCCACCAATGGTATTATACACAGAGAAGCTTCACTGCACTAAAACTCACTTGTTCCAGCTCCTATCACTCCAGATGAGTTCTCACAAACCATGAAGTTCTTCACTACCTCAAGAGTCTTATCTCTACCAGTACAGGATTCAGCTGGACTCACACATCCTGTACACTTTGCAAACTGATTTCTTTCCCTTATTTGAATGAAGTTCGGCTATCTCTAAGTTTTTTTTTCATGGCTCCATAGCTCATTTCTTTTTAGCAGATAATTTTCCATTACAGAAACCATTTATATATCTATTTGCCTTTAAAAATTTATTATCTAGATTGATTCCAAGTTTTGCCATTTAGAAATAAACCTGCTATAAACATTCATGTAGACTCCAAATGGATCAAGGACTTCCACATAAAGCCAGACACTCTGAAGCTAATAGAAAAGAAACTGGGGAAGACCCTTGAGGACATCGGTACAGGGGGAAAGATTCTGAACAAATCACCAATAGCGTATGCTCTAAGATCAAGAACTGACAAATGGGACCTCATAAAATTACAAAGTTTCTGTAAGGCAAAGGACACCATCAAAAGGATAAATCTGCAACCAACAAATTGGGAAAAGATCTTCACCAACCCTACAGCAGATAGAGAGCTAATATCCAATATATATGAAGAACTCAAGAAGTTAGACTCCAGAAAACCAAATAACCCTATTTAAAAAATGGGGTACAGAGTTAAACAAAGAATTTTCACCTGAAGAACTTCAGATGACAGAGAAGCATCTTAAAAAATGCTCAACTTCATTAGTCATTAGGGAAATGCAAATCAAAACAACCCTGAGATTTCACCTTACACCAGTCAGAATGGCTAAGATTAAAAAAATTCAGGAGACAGCAGGTGTTGCCAAGGATGTAGAGAAATAAGAACACTCCTCCACTGCTGGTGGGGTTGCAAACTGGTACAACCACTCTGGAAATCAGTCTGGCAGTTCCTCTGAAAATTGGGCACCTCACTTCCGGAAGATGCTGCTATACTACTCCTGGGCATATACCCAAAGGATTCCCCAGCATGTAATAAGGACACATGCTCCACTATGTTCATAGCAACCCTATTTATAATAGCCAGAAGCTGGAAAGAACCCAGGTATCCCTCAACAGAAGAGTGATGCAAAAAAAAATGTGGTATATATACACAATGGAGCCATTAGAAATTCAGCCACTAGAAACAATGAATTCATGAAATTCTTAGGCAAATGGATGGAGCTGGAGAACATCATACTAAGTGAGGTAACCCAGTCTCAAAAGATCATTCATGGTATGCACTCACTAATAAGTGGATATTAGCCTGGAAAACTGGAATACCCAAAACATAATCCACACATCAAATGAAGTACAAGAAGATCAGAGGAGTGGCCCCTTGTTCTGGAAAGACTCAGTGAAGCAGTATAGGGCAAAACCAAAACAGGGAAGTGGGAAGGGGTGGGTAGGAGAACAGGGGGAGGGAAGGGGCTTATGGGACTTTTGAGGAGTAGGGGCTAGAAAAGGGGAAATCATTTGAAATGTAAATAAAAATATATTGAATAAAAAAAGAAAAAAGAAATGTAAATAAAGAATATATTGAATAATAAAAAAAAATCATGTAGAGTCAGTTTTGGTTTTGGCCCTTTACTACATCCTTCCCACTGGCAAATTGTTGAAATCCTAACCTTACCTGGATGAACATGAAGTTTCAATTTCTTAGAATACATTTTCAGTATTTCTACACTTCTTTCTATGAGTTCCATAACAAAGTGTCCCAAATTGCATGTCTTGGAGCAATAAAAATTGACTGTCTCATAGTCCTGGCAGCTAAACGTCGAAGTCAAGATGCAAGTAAAAAATATTGCTCTCATGGCTGTAAGGGAGCATCACCCCTGGCTTCTGGTGAAGGGCTAGCTGTCCTTGGGGTTCTTTGGTTTGTATACTCCAGCTTCTCAACCTTGATCTTCACTTGATATTCTTACTTGTGTGATAAGTTGTTTTTCCTCAGAGGATTTTAGTATATATACAAATTTTCTTCTATAGAAAGCAGAATCATATTGTATTAGAGCCAATTCTGATGACCTCATTCAAAAAATTTATACTTTTATATTTTAGATAATGGGCCCCTTATTATATATGTGTTTCAGAGAGATCATCCACAAACTTTATGACCTGTCATATTTTAAGGTGTATTTATTTTATGTGTATGAGAGTTTGGCTTGCATGTCTGTAGGTGCACCACGCATGTGCTTTATTTTCAGAGGCTGGAAGACAGCAGAAGATTCCCTAGAACTGGAGTTAGAGAGGGTCATGAGCTAACACACAGGTGCTGATCCTGGGTCCTATGCAAGAGCAGCAAGTGCTCAAAACTGCTGACCCATCTATGACTCTTACACAGAATAAGATTTCTATATTGGTAACAAAGGTCCTATTGATCTTTTTATTTTATTTCTTAGATCATATTTTTAGTTTGTATCTAAAAATGCATCATCAGGCCCTTATAGAAATATAGTTTTGTTAGACATTTAGAACTGTGATATTTTGAGTTAATTTATGTCAAAGATAAATAAATAGTCTAAATCCAGATTCCTTCAAAGCACTTTTGAGTGAAACAGGGCTGCCCAGCACCATTTTATGAGAGAGTATTGTTTTTCCATTGAATTTCTTTGTTCATCTGTTAAACACCAGTTGTTTTGTTTGTGTCAGCTGGGTGTGTTTCTAAGTTCTCTGTTCTCTTGACCTATTTGTCTGTTCTTTCCCCAGTATCATGCCATTTTGAGTACAATAGCTGTAGAATAAGCACTTAAGCCAAGACTGTCAACCTTTCTAACTTTATTTTTGTTAGTATTATTTTGGATATTCTGAGTCTTTTGTATTTCCATATCAACTCTTTTAAATTGATGTCATTATTCACAAAGCACTTGACTGTATGTAAGGCAGAGGCAAAAGACATTTAAAAGTATTAGGGCTTTCTATACATGGACACAAATACCCCTTTTCTCAGACTGCTTTTGATTTTTTTGTTAGATTGCTATGTTTTTTTTTTTCAGATAGGTCTTACATTAGAATTATAGTTTGCTAAATACATACATATTTCACTTTGAACATGTTTGTATATGTTTAATTTTTAAATGAATGTCTTACTTTATTTCAAAAACAGTTATTCATAGTAGGAATAAGTTAGCTTTGTTTATTAACCTTGTTCTGCTAACTTTGCTATAATCAATGATTAGTCCCAGAGAGTAATTGGTTCTTTGGCATTTTCTATATCATCAATGATCTCTATGTAGCAGATATTTATTCTGTTCGATCTATAGAGTTTTTTTTTTTTTTTTGTTATTTCTGCATTACCCACGGTTTTTAAAAAAAGTGTTGACTAACATGAAAGAATGTATCTACCTTTTTCTTGATTTTATATAGAGCCATTTGTTTCTTGCTACTGGATGTAATCACCCCAATCCAGCCTGGTTTGGATCCTACATCACTGATTAGGAGCAGCAAAAGAATAAATAAGATCATGTGCAGAAAAGCAGAGGGTCAGGTGGTATGTATGTATTTTAATGGAGCAGCACAAACTACTGGAAAACTGGAGCCTCAATATGTGTACTAAGTAAAGCAGAAGGGGGAGGATAGCTAATCTTGGTAGATCTCTGTAGATGAGCAGTATCCGGCTGTAAACATCCTAGAAGAGGACACTGCCATTGCTTGATTTTGCACACACTGCCAGCATTCATGCTTGAACCACATGAAAACTTTGTCATCACTCTAAGCATCACAATGTGCAGGTAAGTTTTGTGGCTTTGCAGAAATTTTCATGGTTCTAAGACCTTGGTCTGTAAATGGCTGTGACCATGTCAACAACATATATTCATATATGTGCTCGAGGCTTCTTTTTCTCCCCACATAGGATGTTAGCAAAATTGTCAAGTAAATACTCTATCAAATTAAGGAGTTTCTCTATATGTCTCGTTTCTGTGGTTCTGTTTGTTAGTTTATTTGAATGTCTATGTGTGTGATATTCATCTGTGTGTATAGATATGTTCATAAGTACTCATTTGCACATATATGAGTGTGTGTGTGTGTGTGTGTGTGTCTAAGCCATAGCTTGACATATTGGATTACTCTCCATTTTAGTTAATGAGGCAGTATCTCTGTCTCAACCTAATGTCACCGATTCCTCCAGTTCAGCTGGCCAGCTTGCTACAGAGATGCCCTGTCTCTCTCTACTTATTACAGTATTAGTATTTCAGTCCATTTACATTAATATGTTACAATCAGCTCACTACACCAGCCCAGCATTTACATTGGTCCTGGAAATTCATATTCCAGTCCCAATGTTTTCATGGCAAATACTTTGTCCACACATTCATCTCTCTAACCCTTGTAATATTGAAATCTTTTATGTAGTCATATGATTTTTTCATTCGAACACATGGATCATAGGGATTGACTTGTTTGTTTAACTAGTGTTGCGTATCTGAAATAATAATTTCTCAGACATGGTATATAATTATCTTATATATTGGATTTTATTTGCTAGTATTTTGTTAAATATTCTTTAAAGATGTTGGCATTCACAAGATATAAGTCTTTAGTGTTTCTTCTTATAAAACTTTGCTTGGTGCAGGACCCCCAGTGGAAGGATAGGGACAACAACCACCAACAAACTTTCAACCCAAAATTTGTCCTTTCTAAATGAAATGCAGGGATAGAGCAGAGACCGAAAGAAAGGCCAACCAATAAGCAGCCCAACTTGAAACCCATCCCATGAACAAGCACTGATCCCTGATATTATTAATGATACTCTGTTATGCTTGCAGACAGGAGCCTAGTATAATTGTTTCCTGTTTTCATCAGCAGACTGAAACAGAAGCAGATACCCACAGCCAACCATTAGACAAAGGTCAGGAACACTTATATAGGATTGAAAGCCTAGAAGTAGCTAAGAACTCCCCAGGAAAATCAACAGAGTCAATAAACCTGGACTCCTGGGAGCTTCTAGAATCTAAGTCACCTACTAAACAACATACACAGGATAGAATGAGCCTCCCCTGCCCTCCCCTTGACTGTACCCACATATGTAGCAGACAGGCAGCGCTGTCTTAATGACTGCCCTGTTTTTCCTCCATGGGAAAGGATGTGCCTAGTCTTGTAAAGGCTTGATGTGCTGCTGTATGGGGATACCCAGTGGTACTCTCTTAAAGATACTCTTTCAAGGGAGAAGGAGAGGAGAGATTGGGTGAAGGTACTGAGTGAGGGAGGGACCAGAAGAGGGAGACCTATCCTAATAACCTCCAGATTATATTGTCAGGATACTTCCAACACCTAAGCTTTTACGTGAACTACTAACATTAGATATTGTCATTACTAATTTAGACAAAAATAAATAAATATTCATTTATATAATAAGTGTAACAATTGTCCCGCCTGTAAGATATTGGAAGAATAAACTAGCTATGTATTATAAAGATCAACCATACTACTTAACAATGGCACAAACCAATAATACATTCCTTTTTTCATTTTTATTGGTTATTTTATTTATTTATATTTCAAATGTTATCCCCATTCCCAGTTTCCCCTCCAAAGTCCCCTATCCCTTCCTTCCTTCCCATTGCATCTATGAGAGTGTTCCCCCACCTGCTCAAGTAATTCCTGCCTCAGCAGCCTAGTATTCCCCTATCCTGGGTCATCAAGTGCGCACAAGACCAAGGGACACACCTCCCAGTGATGCCAGATAAGGCAGTCCTCTGCTACATATCCAACTGGAGCCATGGGTATCCTCTGTGTACTCTTTGGTTGTTGGTTTAGTCCCTGGGAGTTCTGGGGCCTCTGGTTGGTTGATATTGTTGTTCTTACTATGAGATTGCAAACCACTTCAGCTCTTACAGTACTTCCCCTAACTCACCTATTGGGGTCCTGGTGCTCAGGCCAATGTTTGGTTGTAAAGATCTGCATCTGTATTGGTCCGGATCAGACAGAGCCTCTCAGGGGACAGCTATACTGGGTTCCTGTCAGTAGGTGCTTCTTGACATCAGCAGTAATGTCTGGGTTTAGTGTCAGCAGATGGGATAGATCCCTGTGTGGGGCTGTCTCTGTATAGCCTTTCCTTTCAGTTTCTGCTCCATTTTTTGTTGCTACATTTCCTTTTAGCAGGAGGAATTCAGGATTAATATTTTTGAGATGGATGGGTGGCCCTATCCCTCAACTGGGAGCCATGTCTATCCACTGGATATGGTCTCTACAGGTTCTATGTCCTCTTTGTTGGGTATTTTGGCTAAAGTCCTCCATGTTGGGTCCTAGGAACCTCCCTGGCATCTGGGACTTTCTTGGCTACCCCTAATTCCCTCTCCCCCACTGCTACACAGCTACTTCCTCATCTCCTCCCATATCTGAACTGCCCTCCCCTTTCCCTTCTTCTCTCTCCCTCCCAGATCCCTCTCTCCCTCTACTTCCCAGAGATTATTCTCTTCCCCCAGTCAGTAGGACTATAGCATCCATATTTTGGTGTGATCTTATTTCTTCTTGAGTTTCATATGGTCCATGGGTTGAGGGAAGAGTCAAGTCACAATTGAGATAATTCAAACAATATTTATGATATACACTTTTAACAGCAGACTAGATATATTTGATATTCAAGAAACATCTGTTACCAAATATGTAATATTTTAAGCAGCTGCCTCAAAGAATCTTGAAATGCTAAGCTGTGGAGCTTGATACCAACCCATTCAAAGGAGAAGAGAAGAATGGGGGAAGGGTTGTAGAAGGAGGTGACTGGGAGGGGGCAGTGACTGGATGACGTAAAATGAATAAGTAAAAAAGTAAAGAAACAAAAAAATCACATTTTCATAACGCAAGACTTACACATGAATTTCACACATTTGAAAATATCAAATAAGCTATATTCTTTTCAAATGGACATGAATGCCACTTAGGGGACTTCACTATACCACATTAACCTTCCAGGAATTATATATTTTTAGATTACCTCACTATATATGCTACAGGGCATAGAAACTTTTCAAGTGCCATAGATAAAAATACCAATGTGTTCTGAGTGACCACACCATAATACCTTTTCTCAGGTACCGGCATCCATGATCATTGAAACCAATATATGGTTCTGTTTGCTGGGGCATGGGAAAGCAGCTGCTAAAACCCATCTTACTCTTTTGTCAAGCCACAAAGCATCATATTCCTGGTTTTGATAGAATTTCAACTTGAGGCTATATTCCTTCTTTATTATACAGGAAAATGCTTTACTCGTGGACCTGCTTTTGACTTCATGCTCTGTAAATTGAGCTGAAGAAATGCTTGAACAATAGTTACTCAGCTGTGTCCTTCCTGAAACCCACTACAATCCATGAACTAAGACTATTACATTTTAAAAGCTTTAAGGAAGAATATAAGTTTCATATTGTGCCTGGTATATTATGCCTGGCTCTGATGGAAAAAACAAAATCTGCTAACGCTACCTTAAAGTAGCCCTACCTGGTAAAACTTTCTATCATGAAGAAACTGTGCTATATCTTTCATTTCCAATAGGGTAGTCACAAAGCAAATGCAAATACAAAATAGTTAAAACATGGTATGTACAAATGAAAATATATATTTCTTTAATTTTATTTGTTTATATGTGTAAGTATTTTGCCTGTACCACATGAATGCCTGGTACCTGCAAAGGCCAAATGGGGGTGTCAGATTCCAAGGAACTTGGGTTACAAATAATCATGAGGCTTTGTGTGAGTGCTAGGAATCAAACCTGGATCCTTTAGGAAAATAGGCAGTGCTTTTAACTGCTGAGTCATCTTTCCAACCCTGAAAATAGATTTTTTTTAACAGAATAAGAAATACTTTATTCTGGATCCAAATAGGGCTGAGACATAAATTCATACTTCAAAAGTCCATGTTCCACTGTCATACTAGTTTGGTGAAATTTTACAGTAAAAGAGCAAAGTTGTAAAATTTTCAAACTTAAAATGTGATGTTTGGCCAGCAGAGAGTACTATTATAAGGCCCCTGTAAAGAACTCTACCTTACACTGAACCTTCCACAAGGTCCAGAGCCTAATTACAATTTATATTATGCTATTTTTTGCCCCATCTTAATGGTCAATCCTTACCTATCCCATTGTCTGGCATAATATTCTCATGACTAGCAGGTTAAAATTTTGGGATATATTAACATACAACTAGCTTCTACCAACTGAAAAGCTAAAATTTGAGGCCTTAGAGAACAGATCTTTTCTACGATGCTGTAACTCACAGATTTAATGATTTTATCAATGCACTTGAAGCAAAATTTTAATTATTTGAAGCTAATGGAACCATTGTGTCTATTAGGTTCAACACTGACAGAGCATTTCTATTGCATTATCACAATTTCTCTGAACTATTACATGCCACACACAATACTACCTGCTTTCTCTTCATCTATTTGGTTAGTCTAATTCCTCCGAACATTTCCTTTCTCTTATTTCTTCAAATTCCACCTCCTTTATTCCTTTCCAATATGTCTTCAACACCATGCTATCGCATTTGTATTGCATTTTAGTAGGACAGTAGGTATAAGAACTCCCTAGAACATACTCAAGAGAAAAATGTACTTCAACATCACAGTGGTAATGGTGGTTATATTTTACTTTATTTTATTTTTTAGGCAGAAGATTATTACTTAATTGAAGTATACAGACATCAAGCAATCCATTGTGCATTACAGATGGGCCACCACTTGTATATCTGAGTTTCTAATACCCACTTTAAAATGTAAGACAAACTTTTTCATATGTGTATTTAGCTTAATATTAAAAATAGATATTTAATAGTTAAAATTTCTATTAATCTTTGAGGCAATCGATTTTCTTATTAGCTTAGAGGGAGATTATTGTTGCAAAGAGCATAAAAATATAATTTTAACAGAAAAAAATAAGTTGAGGAGGTAGGGAGAAGTGAGGAGGAAAAGAAGGAGGGGGAGGAGGAAGAACAAGTATGAGTTCCCTGATTCCGATCTGAATATAAACCAAGACATACTTTCCTGTTACCAAGGATCTCAGCTGATGGTGGCAGGAGAGGTTGACAGGCCAACCAGAAAGATACAGTTGAGCAGATAGACAGAAAAACCTTTGCTGGGAAGTAAATCAGAAGCAATGACTAAAATGTCAATAAAGTAAGTTAGCAGTGCTGTCTGTCAAACTCAAGTCTCTGTTGGTATGGGACCACACGGCTTTGTAAGCCGTGAAAGTACCAGAATAATTTTCTGTCTTCCTTCAGAAATAAGAAGGATTTCCTCCACTAGGAAATCTTCCTTGAATTTCATAAGGAAATATGGTCTTTACATTTCTAAATAATACTCGGTGTCTTAATTTTACTACAAAACATCACATTCTATTAAAGTTATCTAAAGTCAAATTTTCTTAAGGTATGGATGTTTATAAGTTCTATATTAACAGTGCATAATTACTACTTTGTGATTGTTCAACCCATGAAGATTACCATAGCAAAACAAAGTATTTTAATCAAATGCTATAAGAATTTATAAACCTAGACAAAACTTGAATCCTCATTTCAGTCAGATAATTTAGTAAGTTATTTTGTTTTTAAGCTTTTGCTTCACAGATCATGTTAAGTCATTTTTTTTTTTGTTACACACTTAAAATTTTAAACTTTTAGTGAACCAGCAGAATACATTAAATATATTTTTTAGGCTACAAATGCATAGTAGTAGTTTTATATTTATTTTCTTTATTTTGCTTGTTTATTCATTTTTCTTTCTTTTTTGTTTTTTTTAAATTTTATTATATATATTCTTTATTTACATTTCAAATGATTTTTCCTTTCCTGGTCCCCTCCCCCTGAAAATCCCATAAACCATCTTCTCTCCCCCTGTTCCTCAAATAACCCTCTTCCGTTTCCCTGTCATGGTATTCCCCTACACTGCAGCATCTAGCCTTTCCAGAAACAAGGGCCTCTCCTTTCTTTGATGTCAAACAAGGCCATCCTTTGCTGTCTATGCATCTGGAGCCATGGGTAACACCATGTGTACTCTCTGGTTGATGTCTTTGTCCCTGCGAGGTCTGGGAGTACTGGGTAGCTCATATCATTGTTCCTGCAAACCCCTTCTCCCCTTCTCTAGCTCCCCCATTGAGGACCTGTGCTCATTTCAATGGCTGAGAATGTCCACCTCCGTATTTGTCATGCACTAGCAGAATCTCCCAGGTGACAGCTATATCCGGCTCCAGTCAGCAAGCACTTGTGGGCATCAATAATAGTGACTGGGTTTTGTAACTGTATATGGGATGGATCACTAGGTGGGGTAGTCTCTAGGTCATCTTTCCCTCAGACTCTGCTCCACACTGTATCTCCTTCTCTGAGTACTTTGTTTCCCCTTCTAGGAAGGACCAGAGTATCCATACTTTGTTCTTCCTCTTTCTTGGGCATAATTTGTTATGTAAATTGTATCTTGGGTATTCCAAGCTTCTGGGCTAATATCCACTTATCAGTGAGTGCATACCATGTGTGTTCTTTTGTGATTGGGTTACCTCACCTAGGATGATAGTTGCCAGTTCTACCCATTTTCCTAAGAATTTCATTAATTCATTGTTTTTAATAGTTGAGTATTCCATTGTGTAAATACACCACATTTTCTATATCCATTCCTCTATTGAGAGACATCTGGGTTCTTTCCAGCTTCTGGCTATTATTAATAGGGCTGCTATGAACATAGTGGAGCAGGTGTCCTTATTACATGTTGCAGTATCCTCTTGGTATATTCCTAGGAGTGGTCTAATAGGTTTCTCCAGTAGTATTATGCCCAGTTTTCTGAGGAACCAGTTTATTGATTTCCAGAGTGGTTGTACCAGCTTGCAATCCCACCAGCAGTGGATCTTTCTCCACATCCTTGCCAGCACCTGCTGTCACCTGAGTTTTTGATCTTAGTGATTCTGACTGGTATGAAGTTAAATCTCATGGTTGTTTTGATTTGCATTTTCCTGATGACTAAGGATGTTGAACATTTCTTTAGGTCCTTCTCAGCCATTTGATATTCCTCAAGTGAAAATTCTTTGTTTAGCTCTGTACCCCATTTTTAATAGGGTTATTTGGCTCTCTGGAGTCTAACTTCTTGAGTTCTTTGAATATATTGGATATTAGCCCTCTGTCAGATATAGGGTTGGTAAAGATCTTTTCTTAATTTGTTAGTTGCCATTTTGTTCTATTGACTGTGTCCTTTGCCTTACAGTAACTTTGTAATTTTATGAGGTCCATTTTGTCAATTCTTGATCTTAGAGCATAAGCTATTGGTGTTCTGTTCAGGAAATTTCCCCCTGTGCCCAAGCACTCAAGGCTCTTCCTCGGTTTCTTTTCTATTAGTTTCAGTGTGTCTGGTTTGGTGGAGGTCTTTGATCCACTTGGACTTGAGCTTAGTGCAAGGAGATAAGAATGGATCGATTTGCATTCTTGTGCAAGTTTTCTCTGTGTAGTCCTGGCTGTCCTGGAACTCTCTCTAAAAACCAGGTTGGCTTTGAACTTGGAGATCCACCTGACTCTGTCTCCCAAGTGCTAGGATCAAAGGCATATGCCACCACTGCATATTTGTTTTGTTTGTTTGTTTATTTGTTTTGTTTTTGTTTTGCAAGTAATAGAAGTAGAAATATTAATTCACTAGTTTGTATTGTGGAAAACTTGCTTGGGTTACGTGGTAATTTTTTCATATATTTAAAGATACAAATAACCTGTGCATGTAGTATAAGGTAGTAGTGATAATTTATTTGCTTTTACAGTGTTCTGCTGGGTCCACCATGGCTGCATAAGGAGAGATGTGACATAGTGCCTACCTCTGGAACATCACCAGGCTGGTTATCCCCACGATCTCCATGTCTGCTGATGGCTGCTATTGGCCCAAAGCTGATCTACTGTCTTTACTACTCTACTTTCAGTCTTTCTGTCTGTGTAATATATTTCATGCATTACTCAGAACTAAGCATGCCATACTAATTGAAACAGATGTGATTTTCAGTAATGAGGAATGGTCATGGTCATGAGGCTGTGGAGGATGAGGAACAGGCCCTCCACTTGGCCTTCAGGGCCATGGGAAAGGATCTAGACAATATAACTGCAGATGCCATAAAAGCCTACATGGTCTTTTGTAGGAATAGTTTATTGCCAGACTTGGCCTTGAATGTGGAGTCATGAGGAGACACATGGGTCCTCGGGTCCAATGACTGCTGAATTAATTAACCAGTGTGACCTTGGGGACATCAAGAAGAGGAAGTTAAAGTGGTCTCAAGAGGAAAAAGCATGGATAGAAAAAATAAGAATTTATGATTAAATTAAGAATAAATGTCATCAGAAGGAAAATACATAAGGCTGTAGAATTGCTAAGATAAAGAAATGAAGGTAAAAAATTAAAAATATGATATAGAAGCACATAAAAAGTTAGTAGTCTGTTTTACTAGCTGATTGAAGAATTTAGAGAGAGAGCTAACCATTTTATTCACATAAATTCAAAACTTTGTAAGGAATCATTTTAATTTTAGCAGCCACTTACTTTTCTGTTTTTGCATGAAAATAGTTTCTAAAGACTGCTGTCTGTTGTACCAGGAAACCACAAGAGCTGTGCCCACCTAGCCGTGAAGAACAGACTGTGTAAAACTACAGGGAAACGTGCTTTTGATTTGAGTTTAGCTTCTGCTCTAAGGAAACGGGGGCTGGGATTATTAATCTGGGATTTATAGAATTTATATAAATCTAAGAATTTTTGATGATTATTAACAATGAACAAAGCCTTGATTATGTAGATTTAGTATATAAAAAACTGGGTTCAGGTTCTCTCTGGCTATTAAGCTGAAAAACAATTAAGCTAACAAATTTAGCTAAAGAATTATTAAGCTGAAGCTAAAGAATAAAGAATACTGAGACTTCAGGAAACACAGAGAGTATGTAAACCAGCAGCTTGTATCTACTACTCAGAGTCATTTTTTTTTATTTTTTTTATTCGTTATAATTTATTTACATTTCAAATGATTTCCCTTTTTCTAGCCCCCCCACTCCCCGAAAGTCCCGTAAGCCCCCTTCTCTTCCCCTGTTCTCCCACCCACCCCTTCCCACTTCCCCGTTCTGGTTTTGCCGAATACTGTTTCACTGAGTCTTTCCAGAACCAGGGGCCACTCCTCCTTTCTTCTTGTACCTCATTTGATGTGTGGATTATGTTTTGGGTATTCCAGTTTTCTAGGTTAATAACCACTTATTAGTGAGTGCATACCATGATTCACCTTTTGAGTCTGGGTTACCTCACTTAGTATGATGTTCTCTAGCTCCATCCATTTGCCTAAGAATTTCATGAATTCATTGTTTCTAATGGCTGAATAGTACTCCATTGTGTAGATATACCACATTTTTTTGCATCCACCCTTCTGTTGAGGGATACCTGGGTTCTTTCCAGCATCAGAGTCATTTTTTAATCAGCACAGTTCCCATTCCCTCCTTTCTCAGGATCCTCATGCTGAGGCAGAACCTTGGCAATGATCTTTTGCTCAGAAGGCTTTTTTTCTTCCAGAGTACCTTCAAAAATACAATCAAAGAACGGGGGGGGGGGAAGAGACCATATGCAAAACACCTTCCAATGTTGCCTTACATTCAGTATCGAGTCTTAGTTCCCTAGGCACATGTTTCACATCAAGTTTCTCTATGTAACACATATTTATTATTGCTACAAACTTAGAATTGGAGATTTTGTGTTTTGACTTGCAAATCATTCAATTCAGGGAGTAAATATTAGCTTTCTTACCAACATGGTGGCCATCTGAATGTATGGTGCTCCTCAAAAAGACTCCTATAATAAACGCTCAGCAAACAAGTAACAGGAGAAGTGCTTTGTGACTGACTTTGGGAAAATGATTGGTTCCCATGAATTCTGATTTCTCCACATTATTTTGATATGTTTGGGAGGTGAAACCTAATGGAGAAGACATTGGTATAACCTGGAGTGCTACTTTGCTTTTCAAACATTCCTGTCTGTTTCTTGTTCAGTGAGTGACTTGGAAACATCATTTAAAGGACTTGGATCTTCCCTTAAGGTGTCTGCCTCAACTCTGGCCCACAGAAATGAAGGCAGCCAATGAGAGAAACACATGTGGGACCAAAACCCAAAACAAATCCTTCCTAATCTGAATTGTTGTAATTATTTAGCACTCTGATTAAAAGAAAGAAAGAAAGAAAGAAAGAAAGAAAGGAAGGAAGGAAGGAAGGAAGGAAGGAAGGAAGAAAGAAAGAAAGAAAGAAAGAAAGAAAGAAAGAAAGAAAGAAAGAAAGAAAGAAAGGAAGGAAGGAAGGAAGGAAGAAAGAAAGGAAGAAAGAAAGAAAGAAAAATAAAAACAAGTAAGAGAGTATTTGTTTTACTTGGAGCTGTTTCTGAACTGAATGTTAGTCTATTTTCAACGCAATTTTTGGCTAAGTAACAATATAAAACTAGGTAATAAATAAGTAAATAAATAAATAAATACATACATACATACATAAATACATAAATAAATAAAATTAGGTAATAAATAAATGTTGACAACCCCTTTCAATAATTTTTAAGCCAAATGTACTCTTAAGAAAGCTTCTCTACAGATGGACAGGACAGACAGCACCAAGTACACAGAGATATCCTGAGTTAAACATCACTTGGGATACAGACCACCAGGCTTCTGCCTGCGTCCAAGACCTGGGCAGCTCTGTGGGCCATCTATGTGCCAGCCCTGGGATGGGTCGTTTCCCCTGCAAAGGAATCAGCACTTGGAGGGGCTTGCCACCACCATCTTTGCTCCCAGAGAGACAGGACAGGCAACACCAGGTACCCAGAGACAACCCCTGAGTATAACAATGCTTGGGACAAGGCAAACCAGGGCTCCAACAGCACCCAAGAGAAGGGCAGCCCATCAGCACTCTGTGCCAGGGGAAACCCAGTCATCCTGAGGAGCAGAAATAGCCTTATAGGCTTACAGGAGGTTCAAGCACCAGACAGTAACAACAGGACTAACTAATGCCAGAGATAACCAGATGGCAAAAGGCAAACATCGGAACATTACTAACAGAAATCAAGGCAATATATCAGCATCCGAACGCAATTGTCTGACAACAACAAGTCCTGAATACCCCAAAACACCAGAAAAGCAAGATTTGGATTTAAAACCACTGGTCATGATGCTATTAGAGGAACAGAAGAAGGACATAAATAAATCTCTTAAAGAAATACAGGAGAAAATGGATCAAAAAGTAGAAGCCCTTATAAGGGAAAACAAAAATCATTTCAGGAGAATATGGGTCAACAGATAGAAGCTAATAAAGAGGAAATGCAAAAATCACTTAAAGAAATACAGGAGAACTTGGGTCAACAGGCAGAAATCATGAAAGAGGAAACACAAATCTCCTAAAGAATTACAGTAACACAAAAAAAGCAAGTGAAGGAACTGAGCAAAGCCATCCAGGAGATAAAAAACAGAAGTAGAAACAACTAAGAAATCACAAAGGGAGACAACTTTGGAGATAGAAAACCTTGGGAAGAAATCAGGGGTCATAGATGCAAATATCAACAACAGAATACAAGAGATGGAAGAAAGAATCTCAGATGTCAAAGATACCATAGAAACCATTGACTCAACAGTCAAAGAAAATGCAAAATGCAAAAAGCTTGCAACTCAAAACATCCAGGAAATCCAGGACACAATGAGAAGACCAAACCTAAGGATTATAGGTATAGATTAGAGTGAAGATTTACAACTTAAAGGGCCAGCAAACATCTTCAACAAAATTCTGGAAGAAAACTTCCCTAACCTAAAGAGATAGATGCCCATGAACATACAAGAAGCCTACAGAACTCCAAACAGACTGGAGCAGAACAGAAATACCTCCCATCACATAATAATCAAAACCCCAAATATACTTAGCAAAGAAAGAATGTTAAAGGCAGTAAGAGAAAAAGGCCAAGTAAAATATAAAGGCAGACCTATCAGAATTACACCAGATTTCTCACCAGAGACCATGAAAGCTAGAAGATCCTGGGCAGATCTCATTCAGACTCTAAGAGAACACAAAGGCTAGCCAAGACTACTATACCCAACAAAACTCTCAATCACCATAGATGGAGAAACCAAGATATTCCATGATAAAACCAAATTTACACAATATCTTTCCATAAACCCAAAGCCCTACAAAGGATAATAGTGGGAAAACATCAATACAAGGAGGGAAACTACACCCTAGAAAAAGCAGGGTAGTTACCTTCATTCATCAAACCCAAAAGAAGATAACCACTCAAACATAAAAATAACAAGAAGTAATAATCACTATCCCTTAATATCTCTTAACATCAATGGACTCAATTCCCCAATAAAAAGACTTAGACTAACAGACTGGATATGTAAATAGGACCTTACATTGTGTTGCATACAGGAAACACACCTCAGTGTCAAAAATAAACACTACCTCAGAGTAAAAGGCTGGAAAACAATTTTACAAGAAAATGATTTTAGGAAACAAGTGGGCATAGCCATTCTCTTATCAGATAATATTGACTTTCAAACCTAAAGTCATCAAAAGGGGCACAGAAGGACACTTATTACTTTTTTTTTCAAAGAAAAACTTCACCTAGAAGAACTCTCAATTCTGAACATCTAGGCTCTAAATACAAGGGCACCCTCATTCATAAAAGAAACCTTACTAAAGCTCAAAGCACACATTGCACCTAACAAAATAATTATAGGTAACTTCAACACTCCACTCTCCTCAATGGACCAACCAATCAGGAAAACAGAAACTAAACAGGGACACAGTGAAATTATTTGAAGTTTTGCACCAATTGGAGTTAACAGATATATAGAACATCTCTTCCTAAAGCAAAAGAATATACATTTTTCTTAGCACCTCATGGTACCTTCTCCAAAATCGACCATATAATTGGTCACAAGACAGACCTCAACAGATATAAGAAGACTGAACTAATCCCATGCCTCCTTTCAGATCACTATAGAGTAAGAGTGTTCTTCAATAGCAACAAAAACAACACAAAACCAACAAACACATAGAAGCTGAACAATACCCTACTCAATGATACATTGGTCAAGGAAGAAATACAGAAAGAAATCAAAGACTTTCTAGAATTTAATGAAAATGAAGGAATAATATACCCAAATTTATGGGACACAATGAAAGCAGTACTAAGAGGAAAATTCATAGACCTGAGTGCCTCCAAAAAGAAACTGGAAAGAGCATACACTAGCAGCTTAATGGCACACCTTAAACCCTGGAACAAGAAGAAGCATTCACCCAATATGAGTAGCAGACAGGAAATCATCAAACTCAGGGCTGAAATCAATCAAATAGAAATCAATCAAGGGAATCAGGAGCTGGTTCTTTGAGAAAATCAACAAGATAGATAAACCCTTAGCCAGACTAATCCGAGGACATAGAGACAGTATCAAAATTATCAAAATTAGAAATTAAAAGGAAGATATAACAACAGAAACTGAGGAAATTCAAAAAATCAGCAGATACTACTACAAAAACCTATACTCAACACAACTGGAGAATCTGGAGGAAATGGACAATTTCCTAGACAGATACCAAATACCAAATTTAATCAGGATCAAATAGATTATCAAAACAGTAGCATAACCACAAAAGAAATATAAGTCTTCCAACCAAAAAAAGCACAGGAACAGATGGTTTTAGAGCAGAATTCTATCAGACCTTCAAAGAAGACCTAACACCAATAGTCTTCAAATTATTTCACAAAATAGAAACAGAAGGAACACTACCCAACTCGTTCTATGAAGCCACAATTATGCTGATACCAAAACCACACAATGATCCAAAAAAGAAAGAGAACTCCAGACCAATTACCCTAATGACTATCAATGCAAAAATACTCAATAAAATTCTTGCCAACCAAATCCAAGAACACATCAAAATGATCATTCACCATGATCAAGTAGGCTTCATCCCAAAGATGCAGGTTTAGTTCAGTATACAGAAATACATCAATGCAATCCACTACATAAACAAACTCAAAGGAAAAAAAAAAAACGCATGGTCATTTCATAGATGCTGAAAAAGCTTTTGAAAAAAGTTCAGCATCCTAAAAAAAAAAAAAAAAAAAAAAAAGCCAGCATCCTTTCATGCTAAAAGTCTTGGAAAGAACAGGAATTCAAGGCCCATACCTAATTATAGTAAAAGCAATATTCAGAAAACCAGTAGCCAAAAACAAACTAAATGGAGAGAAACTTAAAGCAATATTGCTAAAATCAGGGAGTAGAAACTGCTGCCCTCTCTCTCCATATCTTCTCAATATATTACTTCAGGTACTATCTAGAGCAATTAGACAACATAAGGAGGTCAAAGGGATACAAATTGGAAAAGAAGAAGTCAAACTATGACTATTCGCAGATGATATGATAGTATACTTAAGTGACCAAAAAAAAAAAAAAAAAAAAAAAAAAAAAAAAAAAAAAAAAAAAAAACCTCTACCAGAGAACTCCTACAGCTGATAAACAACTTCAGCAAAGTGGCTGGTTATAAAATCAACTCAAGCAAATCAGTAGCCTTCCTTTACTCAAAGGATAAGCAGGTTGAGAAAGAAATTATAGAAATGACACACAAACAATATAAAGTATCTTGGTTTGACTCTAACCAAACAAGTGAAAGATCTATATGACAAGAACATCAGGTCCTGAAAAAGGAAACTGAACAAGACCTCAGAAAATGGAAAAATCTTCAATGCTCCTGGATTGGCAGGATTAATATAGTAAAAATGGCCATCTTGCCTAAAGCAATATACAGAATCAATGCAATCCCTATCAAAATCCCAACTCAGTTCTTTACAGAGTTAGAAAAAGCAATTCTCAAATTCATCTGGAATAACAAAACCCCCAGGATAGCTAAAACTATTCTCGACAGTAAAAGAACTTCTGGGGGAATCAGCATCTAGGACGTCAAGCAATACTACAGAGCAATAGTGTTAAAAATTGCATGGTATTGGTACACTGACAGGCAAGTGGACCAATGGAATAGGACTGAAGACTCAGAAATGAACTCACACACCTATGGTCACTTGATCTTTGACAAAGGAGCTAAAACCATCCAGTGGAAAAAAGATAGCCTTTTCAACAAATGGTGCTGGTTCAACTGGAGGTCAGCATGCAGAAGAATGCAAATTGATCCATTCTTATCTCCTACAGATCTAAGAATCTCCTACTTAGTGGTAATAAGCTCAACTCCACATGGATCAAGGACCTCCACACAAAACGAGACACAGTGAAACTAATAGAAAAGAAATGGAGAAAGACCTTTGAGGACATGGTCACGGGGAAAAATTTCCTGAACAGAACACCAATAGCTTATACTCTAAGATCAAGAATTGACAAATGGGACTTCATAAAATTACAAAGTTTCTGTAAGGCAAAAGACACTATCAAAAGGACAAATGGCAACCAACAAATTGAGAAAAGATCTTCACCAACCCTACATCCGACAGAGGGCTAATATTCAACATATACAAATAACTCAAGAAGTTAGACTCCAGAGAGCCAAATAACCCTATTAAAAAATGGGCTACAGTGCTAAACAAAGAATTTTCACCTGAAGAATTTCAAATGGCTGAGAATCACCTTAAGAAATGTTCAACATCATTAATCATTAGGGAAATGAAAATCAAAACAACCCTGAGATTTTACCTCACACCAGTCAGAATGGCTAAGATTAAAAACTCAGGAGACAGCAGGTGTTGGAGAGGGTGTGGAGAAAGAGGAACACTCCTCCACTGCTGGTGGGATTGCAAGCTGGCACAACCACTCTGGAAATCAGCCTTGCAGTTTCTCAGAAAACTGGGCATGACACTTCCGGAGGACCCTGCTATACCACTCCTGGGCATATAGCCAGAGGATTCCCTGGCATGCAATAAGGACACATGCTCCACTATGTTCATAGCAGCCTTATTTATAATAGCCAGAAGCTGGAAAGAACCTAGATGTCCCTCAATGGAGGAATGGATACAGAAAATGTGGTATATTTACACAATAAAATTCTACTCAGTCATTAAAAACAATGAATTCATGAAATTTTTAAGCAAATGGTTGGGACTGGAAAATATCATCCTAAGTGAGGTAACCCAATCACAAAAGAATACACATGAAATGCAGTCATTGATAAGTGGATATTAGCCCAGAAGCTCTGAATACTCAAGACACAATTAGCATATCAAATGATTCCCAAGAAGAAGGAAGGAGAGGGCCCTGGTTCTGGAAAGGCTTGGTGCAGCATTGTAAGGGATTACCAGGACAGAGAAATGTGAGGGGGGTGATTGGGGAATGGGTGGAAGAAAGAGGGCTTATGGGACTTATGTGGAGGGTGAAACTGGAAAGGGGAAATCATTTGGAATGTAAACAAAAAATATAGAAAATAAAAAATATATATAAAATTTTTTAAAAAAGAAAGCAAGAAAGCCTTTCTAGGGGTAAATAAAACAAAGCATGATATGATATGCAAAATTATTTTTATCTGATAAAAAAGGACTGCTAAAAGTAAAGCACAATTTCATCTCTCCAACATCAAAAGACCCTCCTGCATACTGTGTAAAATAAGTTTACCAAGGAGTATGAATTAATACAAAAGTGAGGCTTTGATTCATGTGTTTAATAACTCTCTGATTCTTTTCACTAGAAATGCTATTTATTTAATTGGTGGAAATTTTACTTAAAGGCAATATTTCCCCTCATTTTAAGGCAAAATTTCCCCTCATTTGACCAGATTTGGTCTGGAGAGATGGCTCCAAAGTGAAGAGCACTTCCGACTCTTGTAGAGAATGGGGGTTCAGTTCTCAGCGCCTGCATGGCAGCCCACCACTGTCTATAATTCTAGTTTGAGAGGATTTACTGCTCTTGTCTGAACTCCTAGAGCATCAGGCACACACATAGTGTACATACATACATGCAGGCAAAGCATTCTTATACATATCCAAAACAATTAATTGAAAAATATTGAATTTAGCCAAATTGTCTAAAGAATTAAGTTAAACTAGCATATATTAATATATATAAATATATATAATATAAATTCAATAAAGATGTGCCTAAAAATACCCCTAGCAAGTTATTTGAAACTTTCCTCATAGAACAATGCAAAAATTTTGTTGAAATTATACTTGAGAAGTTTTGGGGCTTTAAGTTTCTTTTGGATTGATATTACCTACTAATAATTATGTTATTCAACTATATGTTAATTCAGGCAAATGAAGCATTAGAGGGCTTTGATTTTATTTTGTGAGTTTAGGACAAACAATTTCCAAGGCAAAATATTTTATTTAATATTCTCTCACAGATTTGCTTTCACAAAAATGAGAGATTCAAAGGAATTATAAGTGACATTCAGGGAAAAATAATTTAATGGAAAGCAATAATAATTTTAGATGGACAGATGGCAAGCCTAAATACTTTGAGATTTTTAAAAAATATTAAAGAGCCTTAGAGATCAATTTAGTGTGGAGTTTTCCAGTTAGTACATTGATTCCATCAGTTATAGGTCTATACACTTTCAGTTCTAATAGTTCAAATAACAGGGCATTGTCTACATTCTAAGTATGTCAACCTTAGTGGTGAACCATTTTCAATGTTAGAAAAGTCACTTTAACAAAGAAATTAACTACATCTTCCCTCTAAATCTGATTCTTTTGTATTAAACACCAACGATAACATACAGAACTTATACAAAACTTTAAATAAGTGTCATTTAATTGCTTTGTACATAAGATGTTCATGTGAAATGATAAACCAGACAAATGTCAATATGTCCACTTTTGTAGTCGATTAATGCAATAAGGGTCATAAAAACTCAACATACAATGAAAAACTACCCTATGTTTTTTCTTGTTCATTTCCTAAGTTTCTGGGTCCAGAGTAGAAATCAATGAGGGGTAAAGTCACTAAACACGTTCACCTTCTGAACAAACATGGTGATTTTTTTTCAATGGATCCAATAAGTTAACAATCAAAATAAACTCTGGGACGATGAACCTGTGATAAATTACTACTCAATTTTGAAATGTATTGTAGGCTTAAATTTTTTCAAAACCTACTTTAATAAGGGTCCCCAAACACTTAGACCCTCCCCTTCTAGCCCAATGTCCAAAGGTAGGGGAGAAACGATTGTAAATAGGACAGGGGATGTGGACCTGTTTAGAAGTAGTTATTTGGGACTTCCAGTGTCTGTTTATCAGGTTGCCAGGAGTCTAGTTCAAAAGGATCACCAAGCATAAATCAACAAAGGTGATGTGATCCAGCAGAAACCTCCAAGATTCCACAGAATCAAGTCAGTAGGAATGCCCAGGACCAGCTGGAATGCCAGAGTTCTCTGCCATACCTCTCTCAATGAAGAGAAGACTAGCAAATTCAAGACAAATGAAGAGTCATTTATACTATAACTAATAACAGAAGTATGGCCAATGCGAAAGCATATTAGTTGTAATGCTATCCTCTGATAAAAAAATAGAGAGAAAAAACTACATGCTTTCAACACTTCAGTGGGATTTTTGTTAGATTAAAATAAACATGAAAATAGAAAATTCTACCTTTTTATTTTACTACCAGAGCTCCCAGGGACAAAACCATCAACCAAAGAGTACACATGGCATTACCCATGGCTCCAGATGCTTAGGCAGCAGAGGGTGGCCTTGTTAGACACCAAATGGAGGAGAGGCCCTTTGTTCTGGAAAGGCTCGATGCCACAGTGTAGAGGAATACTAAGACAGGGAAGCAGGAGAGGGTTGATTGGGGAACAGGGGGAGGGGAAATGGCTTATGGGATTTTTTTTGGAGGGGGGACCAGGAAAGGGGACAGCATTTGAAATGTAAATAAAGAATATATTTAATAAAAAAAACTTTTTATTTTAAGAATATGAATTTCGTATGAATGAGTTGTCACCATACTCTCACCATTATCTCATTACTGAATTTAATAAAAAATAATTTTACATAATTTGGTTCTCCAAACATGGCCTATAGCATGTGTGCTGCTTTGTATGAGTGCAGAGTATAGCTGCAGGCAGTTGTAGAACAAGTTTTCTTTCTATTGCTATAATTTATATGATCCTGCAAATGAATGCACACATGCAGTGAATGCCTTATGGCTCTAAGCCAAACTTAAATGTAAATCTAAAGTCATTTAAAATTGTGTTTTAAATCATACTGACTTTTCCAAAGGGTACCATTACACTACCCTACCTCATTAGTAAATCTTGGCAGTTTGGCCATTTGAAAACCATTTAACATTTCTTCTTTATGTCATGACTAACTGGCAGAGAGAGTCATAATTTGCAGTTAAAGACTGAGTGTGATTAATATACATCATTACAAGAAGCTACTAAATTACATTCAAATAACCTTGTTATTTGCAATAGATATCCCCTGTCTTAATTGCTGGCTTAGCAGTTAATTGAGAAAATCCTAGTTAATGATCTGATATGGCTCAGGAATGATGAACAAATGAGACATTCTTCTTGGGTAAATAAAAGCATTTTCCCCAACTGCATGTGGCTGACCCAGAGGCAATAGATCACAACCTAGCACCTCAATGATTTCTCTAAGCCAAATCATTCACTCGTTCACTACGAGTAATGTGAACAGGAAAAAAAATAGTGCATTAAGATCATTGACCTTAATGACAGGACTCATTAAAAATGAGATGAGTCAGAGATAAATGATCTTCTCTAGAACTTGATTTGACATATTCATTACAAGTGACCTCTCAGTTCATGGTCTCCAAATCAGCTTGTGTTTCACTTGACTCTCTTGCTCTCTTCTTCATGCACTGCTGACTTGTTACTGAGATTATTGTTCCTGAGGAAGAGACTGTCAATGGCTCTTATGGCATAAACTCTCCAGAATCATATAGCAATATGGGCATATTAGCCTCCTTTTTCCTAATTTTAGATCCATTGTCTTTCACAATTTCTGCTGAAGGACTTCTCATTTTTAAATCTGTGTTTTTCAAAGAGAAAGATGTCTGGCTTAACAAAATATCTCTCTATAGAGGAAAGCAAAAGTAAAAGACTGTCTGGCAAAATGCTGAAACTCCAGTGTACTGTCCTAGATGCTGTCAATACCGCATTGACTTGAATTCTCTCGATCACCATAAGAATTGTGCATTCTTATTCCCACTCAATCCATGAAGAAACTAAGGCTTGTGAATGGTAGAGACCCCTCACAGCAATCAATTTCTACTTGCTAACAAGAACTGTAAACACACCTTCAAATCAATGCCCCACAACACTGTATATCTAGAGTATAATCAATTTGAACTAAAAATTTTAAGAAACAGTGTTGAAACATGAAAAGTGAAATGTTCAGGCCAAATCTCTTCACATTTCCCTAATGGTACAAATATCTCCTGTAGTATCCAAGTAAATTTATTAGGTATAATGCAATGTTTTTAAATGGTAAGGGAAAATTTGTCATATATTAGACATTAATTGGAGTTAGTTCAATAGTAAGGTTACATTATATTCCTTTTGATGAAGTATTATTGCTTAACAGTGTGCTTAGTGATAATTGTGACAAACAATTAACGTTAGGCAAATGGCCAATATACAACAGATAAAAATGGGGGTCAAGTTCTATCAACTCTGTCTTGAATATCTGAGTTGTGCATTACTCAAAAACATGTGCATGGCATTAGTAAGTAATGTGCTCACTGAAGAGATAAAAGAGATATTCTTTTCCAAATTGTGTATGGCATTTCATTCAATGTGCACAGTAAGAGAGGTTATTTATTGAATTATTTGGACTTGGCTGCATAGGAAAAGAAACTTTTAAGTATTTCTTCTAGTCTTGGCACGTTCTGAAAACAATACTTAGTAATGGTCCAACATTGAGATATCTAAGAACTGCAGAGTCATACTCATTCTCTGCAGTGATGTCACTTGGAATTGCCCATGAAACTGATGTAGGGAATAATCTAGAAGGAACTCAAGGTCTATAATCTAATTCTATCTACTGTATTTTAGAATTTAGCCTAAAGTGATCTGAGAGATATTATTTCAATTACATATTTATTTTAAACCATTTATAAAGACAAATAAAAGACCAGTGCTTATGAGGAAATAATTATCTCCTGAGCTATGTGCTATATCCCTGCACTGTAGAGAACAGCAGAAAGAGAAAACTCTGACCAAGAGTTCTCTGCCTGTCAGTTCTTGATACATAAACTGAGTGTTAGATGATAGGTCAATGTGAGAGCACTGCCACACCAGTGCTAGGTGTCCACAACTTTATTGGATCCAGGTGAGTCTTATACCCATTCCAGATCTGTCATATCTGATAGGTTATGGGACATGCTTCCCTGATATGGTTTTAATAGATTCATATAGCCCAAATGTCTCATTTTTCCTAATAAATTTATAGAATGACACCCTTTCTAACAACACAGATAAGTCATTTATCAGTCTGTGTTACATGAATGGAGACACATGATAGTGTTTATTTATCCAACCATGAGTACAACTAATCTCTACCATCAAAAATGAAGTCAAGTGCTATTTGTGAAATGGTGCCTCTCAGGGCAGGCACAGCCTGAAAAACCATTGTTTTATACATTATAGAGTAACTCAGAATAGATTACGGCGTATGTCAATAGCTCCCTGGTATTCTGTTCCCAAGGCCTTGTTCCTACTGTGGAGAGCGTTATCTTCTTTCACTTGAGCTTTCAATTATGACTCAAAAATAAAGTTCTTTTGAAAATTTACTTTCTTTAGTTCATTAATTTGATTCTTGGTATTCGTGAGGTGATAATCCAAAGGTTACTGCCTATAGAAGTTTTATATGATTTTGAGTACCCAGAACTCTAGGTCTTTAATTAAATCAAACATTAGAACCAAGAAAAGTTTCATAACTCTTAAAAACACTATAGACTTTTGCATGTCATTAGTAGCCTCCCCCCAAATAGGTTTTATAAATATAATTAAATATTACCAAATGGTAACATTTATTACTCTGCATAACTCATTCTCCTATAGCAGATCAATTATCAATACACTTTTGATTCATAGTCAAAGAATATTAATGTTGCTTCGTTAAAGGCTTCTATTGCTAGGACAAAACACTATGACCAAAAGAAACTTGTGGGTGAAAAACTTTACGGAGTCCGAGCAGGAATTCAAAGCCTGAACCTGGAGGCAGCAGGTAACGTAGAGAGCATGGAGGAGCGATGCTTACTATATGTTCCTATGGTTTACTCAGCCTGCCTTCTCATACATGGAGTGGCACCAGCATAGTGAGCTGGGTTTTCCTGTATCAATCATCAATGGAGAAAATGCCCTTCAGACTTGCCTACAGGCCAATCCTATAGAAGTATTTCATTAATTAATATTTCTTCTTCCTAGATGTTCCAGGCTTGCCTCAAGTTAACTATAAAAACTAACCAGACCAGCTGCCATCTCCATTATTGTCCACTAAATATGCACTGTGAATAAGGATACCACATTTTCAGAATATAACTCTAAAACTTTATTTGGTACTCAGCCAGAGCTCATAGCAATCTACTTAGAGACATCTCTACCATCTCCCAATTGTCATCTTAGGCAGTAGAATTTCTATGCACAAATCTTAAAATATCTACCTCTACACAAAAGTCTTCATGGTCCCCTATTCTTAGAGAATAAAATTCTGATATCTGAATATAACCTTACCAAAGACTTTAACCATGCTATGACACTTATGAGTGATGGTTAAATTTTAAGATATTATGCATTTCTTACAGGCTTCAGTTGCAGGCAAGAAAGACCATAATTCAAGATCATACTAGATTATAGAGGCCCGATTTAAACAAAACAAAGCATATTTGACCAAATAATCATGAGTGTGATCTCAGGAGTGTGGTTGATATACCTAATGTCACTCCTTTGAGGGAAACAAATAATAGATAGATAGATAGATAGATAGATAGATAGATAGATAGATAGATAGATAGATAGATACATACATACATAGATACATAGATACATAGATAGATAGAATAGCTTTACCCTTTAGGAACTCATGATTTAATTATAAAAGTATACAAGTTCCTAAGTAACCTGACAAGATGGGAGACCACCTTTTAAAAAGTTATAAAATTTGGATAAGGAATAAAAAATTGACTTGAGGTATGAAGAGTTATGTATAAGTCAGGATAGAATAGGAAAACTCAGATTTTTCTTTTTTAAATTTTCATTTATTTTTGAGATTATAATTGTATCATTTCACCTCTCCCTTTTCTTACTCTAAGACATCCTATATACCCTTTCAAATTCATGACTTCTTTTTTATTAAATGTTCTTATATACACATATGTGTAGATAGATATTTCTGAATACATAAATACAACATGTGTGCATCACAATTGTGTAAGCAAGTGTTTACTTGGAATTGCAATAGGTAAATTTCACCAAATCTCTTATATTTTTCCTTCCTTAATATTCCTGGATGAGTGGATCTTAGCTGACAAGACTGACAAGGAAGCATTTTTGTGTATAAAGGACAATCTTTATAGATTCTGAGAGGAGACTATTGAAAAATGAGTTACTTCACTATTTCACAATGTGGATATTCAACAGTCATTGATAGAAGCAAATAGGTTCTCTACATATAATTGAGAAATTAATTCCGACCTCCATTTTCTTTCTCAACTGAGGCAGCTAAGCAGTAGATGCCAACATGCAGATCTTCATGAAGAGTCTGACAGGCAAGACTGTCATGCATGAGATACCATTAAGAATGTCAAGAGACACTAATGATAAGGCCAAAATCTAAGAAAACAAAGGCTATCCATCTGACAACAGAGGCTGATATCCAGCAACAAGTAACTGGACCATGGTCACACCCTATCTAACTGCAATATCCAGAAAGAGTCCACCTTGCAGCTGGTGTTGTCCTTTCATGGTGGGAGCATCAAGCCATCCCTTGGCAAGCTAGTCTAGAAGTACACCTGTGAGGAGATAATCTGCAGCGTGCCTCCCCTCTTTGTTCATGAAGTGAGATCACACTAAGAATTTGCACCCTAAGAAGAAAGTTTAAAGCAGAGGTCATACTTCTGTTGACTGGAGCAGTATGAAAAGAAAATAGCCTTTTTTTTATTTCTGCTATCTGCTATATAATCTAGATTGTTATTGACATCCACAGACATAAAACTAAGAGAATTTCTCATTCTGCTTAGCAATGCCATTCTTGAGATGCTAATAGCCCACTAAAAATCTGTGAGACTTTGGTCCTACATTTTGACCTTTCATTTACAAATTTTAGTTTATCAAAGACTAAATTAAATTTAAAACTAAACTAGGTCACTTGGGTTGGCTATCAGGAAAGATTCAACTCCCTTACCTCATGTGCTCATCAAATGAACCTTATTCACACAAGAGAGCAAAACATCTAATTGGGCTTACTTACAACTTTAGGCTGCCTCTGATCTGGGCCATAGCTATTTAACAATACCACATAGATGAAGCATTCACTAGCACAGTTAAAGATTGCTTGTATTTCCTTAGAAGAGACAATTACACCAATCAACTGTGTACTTTTTTAGAACAAGTAGCTGATTTAGGAAGAGACTGACATGTATCATTTGAAGCTCTTCAAGAAGTAATTCATATAACCTTAGAGGGAGTATAACAAACATTCAAAAAAAAGTAAGAAAAGATGATCATTGAATATGGACAGCTGCGTACTGCTGAGTTGTGATTCACAAAGTAAATATCTCTAATACATATAGAACCTAATTAAGTAAGTTAGCTAGGTTAAAAAGAAGATGACATGTCGATGAAGATGGGTTATAGAGATGAGCAGAGCCATTCAAATTTTAGCAAAAGACACAGAAGTTCACTCATATTTAATGGAAGTTAGTGAGCTACATAAGACTGTTGTTGAAGTAGGGGCAAGAGAGGTATCATTACTGCTTACTAAAAGAAAAAATATGTAGCATGAATATGGAACCAAATCATCTAGCTTTAAAAGAAAATACCTAGCTACTTAACCAGGAAACAAAATAACCCAGTGATTAATACATTCTCAGTACGTGTTATATGGTAATGATTGTTCTAAATGCTTTTTACAAATGAATCTTTGCAAAATCTGTGATGACACAGGTATGTTTCTGTTCCTTTTAAAAATACTGGAATTAAGACATGGAGATGTTGGACTGGGGACCATCCTCTGCCACAATGTGCCAAATCCAGGTGGTGCAGGGAGGAAGCTGACCACCCAGGAGTGCAGGGAGGCCTGAGAGCACAAGTGGGACTAATCCTGCTGCTCAGAGGAACCTGTCCTTCTGGCTTCTGTCTGCGACTGGGAAACATCCTCTGCCACAGAGCTCCATATCCAAGTGGCATGCAGGGAGGTAGGTAACCACCCAGGAGTGTGGAGAGGTCTGAGAGCACAGGCAGGACCACCCTTGCTGCTCAGAGGAACCTGTCTGGAACCCTCAGATGGGAGCCCTCCGGTTTCTATCTGTAACTGGGGACCATCCTCTGCCACAGAGCACCATATCCAGGTGTCATAGGAAGATAGCTATGTGTGCTGAGTGTACCAGGAGTGCTGAGAGGCCTGAGTGTACAGGTAGGACCACCCCTGATGCTCAGAAGAACCAGCCTGAAACACTGAGGACTCAAGAGCCCAGGGCAGCCTGGGACAGGAGTCTTCTGATTTCTGTCTGCACGCAGAGCAGATCCTGGGCCACAGAACTACTTACAGAAATGCCATCACAAGAGAGATGGTCTCCCAGGAGTACCTACATACCTATATGTACAGGTAAGACCACCCCTCTCTTCAAATTCCTGGTCCAAGAGGGACATGCACAGAGCCATCAGGACAAAGGAACCAAGATCAGATGGGGACAGGATGCTTCTGGTTTCTGTCTGCACACCTGAGCTGAGCCTGTATTACAGCTCTGCATACCTAAATTCCTCCCAGAGAGAACAGGTCTCCCAGAAATACAGATACACAAGCTTGCAGGACAGATAAGCTACAGTCAGAGACAGTAAGACCAGCTAACACCAGAGATAACCAGAGGGCAAAAGGCAAATGTAAGAACATTACCAATTGTAACCAAGACAATTTGGCACCATCTGAACCCAAGTTCTCCCACAACAGCAAGTCCTGAATACCCCAACACACTGGAAAAGCAAGAGCTGGATTTAAAATCACATCTCATGATGCTGATAGAGGACTTCGAGAAGGACATAAATAACTCCCTTAAAGAAATACAGGAGAATATGGGTCAACGGGTAGAAGCCCTCAAAGAGGAAACAGAAAAATCCCTTCAAGAAATACCGGAGAACATGGGTCAACAAGTAGAAGCCCTTAAAGAGGAAACACAAAGATCTCTTAAAGAATTACAGGAAACCACTAACAAACAAGTGAAGGAAGTGAACAAAACCATCCAGGATCTAAACATGGAAGTAGAAACAATAAAGAAATCACAAAGGGAGACAACTCTAGAGATAGAAAACCTTGGAAAGAAATCAGGAAATACAGATGTAAGTATCAACAACAGCATGCAAGAGATAGAAGAAAGAATCTCAGGTGCTGAAGATACTATAGAAAACGATGACTTAATACTCAAAGGAAATGCAAAATGCAAAAAGCAAATAACCCAAAACATTATTACAGAAATCAACAAAATACAGAAGAAAACTTCCCTAACCTAAAGAAAGAGATGTTCATGAAGATACAAGAAGATACAGAACTCCAAACAGACTGGACCAGAACAGAAATTCCTCCCACCACATAAAAATCAAAACAACAAATACACTAAATATAGAAAGAATATTAAAAGCAGTAAGGGGAAAAGGTCAAGTAACATATAAAGATAGACCTATCAGAATTACAGGAGACTTCTCATCAGAGATCATGAAAGCTAGAAGATCTTGGGCAGATCTCATACAGACCATAAGAGAAGAAAAATGCTACCACAGACTACTATACCCAGCAAAACTCTCCATCACCATAGATGAAGAATCCAAGATATTCAATGATAAAACCAAATTTACAAAATATCTTTCCACAAATCCAGGCTCATAAAGGATAATAGATGGAAAATGCCAACACTAGAGGGAAACTACACCCTAAAAAAGCAAGAAATAATCTTCTTTCAACAAACCCCTAAGAAGATAATCACCAAACATAAAAAAAACAGTAAGCAACAGTCACTATTCCTTAATATCTCTTAACATCAATGGACTCAATTCCCCAATAAAAAGACATAGACTAACAGACTGGATACATAAACAGGACCCTGCATTTTGCTGCACACAGGAAACACACCTCAGTGTCAAAGAGAAACACTACCTCAGAGTAAAAGGCTAGAAAACAATTTTCCAAGCAAATGGTCCCAGGAGCCATTCTAATATTGAATAAAATTAACTTTCAACCAAAAGTTACCAAAAAACACAGGGAAGAGCACTTCATACTCATCAAAGAAAAAGTCTACCAAGAAGAACTCTCAATTCTGAACATCTATGCTCCAAATTCAAGGGCACCCACATTTGTAAAAGAAACCTTACTAAAGCTCAAAGTACACATTGCACCTCACACAATAATTGTCAGGGACTTCATTACCCCACTCTCATCAATGGACAGATCAGGGAAACACAATCTAAACAGAAATACAGTAAAACTACCAAGTTATGAACCAAATGGATTTAACACATACCTTTAGAACATATCATCCTAAATCAAAAGAATATACCTTCTTCTCAGCACCTTATGGTGCCTTCTCCAAAATTGATAATTGTTCCATATAATTGGTCTCTAAAATTGATAATTGGTCACAATTCAGGGAGGGGGAAACCAGGAAGGGGTATAACATTTGAAATGTAAATGCAGACCTCAAAAGATATAAGAAGATTGAAATAATCTCATGCCTCCTATCAGATCACTATGGAGTAAGACTGGTCTTCAATAGCAACAAAAACAACAGAAAATCCACATACACATGGAAGATGAACAATGCTCTACTCAAGGATACCTTGGTCAAGGAAGAAATAAGGAAAGAAATTAAATACTTTTTAGAATTCAATGAAAAGGAAGGCAGAACATACCCAAAATTATAAGACAAAATGAAAGCAGTGCTAAGAGGAAATTGATAGATCTGAGTGCCTCCAAAAAGAAACTGGAGAGAGCATACACTAGCATCTTAATAGTATGCCTGAAAGATCTATAACAGAAAGAAGCTAATACACACAAAAGGAGTAGACAGCAGGAAATCCTGAAACTTAGGGCTGAAATCAACCAAGTAGAAACAAAAAGAACTATATAAAGAATCAACAAAACCAGGAGCCAGTTCCTTGTGAAAATCAATTAAGATAGATAAACACTTAGCCAGACTAACAAGTGAGCACAGAGACAGTATCCAAATTAACAAAATCAGAAATGAAAAGGGATATATAACAACAGAAACTGAGGAAATTCAAAAAAATCATCAGATCCTAGTACAAAAGCCTATACTAAACACAACTGAAAAAATCTGGATGAAATGGACATTTTTCTAGACAGATACCAAATACCAAAACTAAATTAGTATCAGATAGACCATCTAAACAGTCCCATAACCCCTAAAGAAATAGAAGCAGTCTATTGAAAGTCTCCCAACCAAAAAAAAAAAAAAAAAAAAAAACCAAACAAACAAAACAACAACAACCAAAAAAAAAAAACAAAAAAACAAAACAAAAAAAAAAAAAAAAACAGGACCAGATGGTTAGTGCAGAATAAGACCTTCAAAGAAGACCTAACACCAATATTCTTCAAACTATTCCACAAAATAGAAACAGAAGAAACACTACCCAGCTTGTTCTACGAAGCCACAATTACACTGACACCAAAACCACACAAAGATCCAACAAAGAAAGAGAACTTCAGACCAATTTCCCTTATGAATATTGATGAAAATATATTCAATAAAATTCTTGCCAAATGAATCCAAAAACACATCAAAATGATCATTCACCATGATCAAGTGGGCTTCATCCCAGGGATGCAGGAATGGTTCAATAGATGGATATCCATCAATGTAATCTACTACATAAACACGCTCAGAGAAGAAAACCACATGGTCATTTCATTAGATGTTGAAAAAGCATTTGACAGAAATCAGCGTCATTTCATGTTAAAAGTCTTGGAAAGATCAGGAATTCAAACTCCATACCTAAACATAGTAAAAGCAATATACAGCAAACCAGTAGCCAACCTCAAACTAAGTGGAGGAAAAATTGAAGCAATCTCACAAAAATCAGGGACTAGACAAGGCTGCCTTCTCTCTCCATATCTATTCAATACAATACTTGAAATTGTAGCTAGAGCAATTAGACAACAATGGAGGTCAAAGGGATATAAATTGGAAAGGAAGAAGTTGAACTATCTGTAAATGATATGATAGTATACTTAAGCAACACCAAAAACTTTCAGCATGAAATTTAGAATTTCTATTTATTATAACCAGCATACCCTTTCTCTGTCACACACAATCCAAGATCTTATTTCATCCTGCACTAATGTCCTGGTTTTGATGCTCTCTGGAATAACTGCACGTCCCTTTTGATGTAGTATTTACAACCCAATGGCGTCATACACACATGAACTCAGTTACATGTCATATGTCATTCTGGAAAAGACCTTTTTTAAAAAAAATCCATCTCAAATACACTCAGCACCTCATGGACCTCCTTATTCCAAGCTTTCTTTATCAATTAATAATTTTCTGTGTCACTCTAAAATATAAGCTGTTGCTGTATTTCTTTAGTGTTATATTTAGCACTTCAATTATTTTTCTTTTCTGAAAAAGTAAGAGCTATCTATGGGGCAAAGTAGATGGCTCAACTCTTAGAACCCAGTTGGTGGGATAGAACTGACTCCCATAAGTCATCCTCTGACTTCTGTGTGTGTGCTTGTGCACATAAATAGCAGGTTTTGCTCTGTAAAACACTTAGCTGTCTCAGACTGTAGAATAGGCTAAATTTAATAATTCAATATCTAGCTTAATATTTCATAGGCAATCTACAGGTTTAAATTACTTGAGCACATATTTCTTAATTGGCTAGTTACTTTGCATATGTGTAAGAAGAAGGAAATTGTATCAGTCTTTGTTCAAGCAATATAATTCATTTTATCTCTGTTCCCAGGATAGAAAATGCTGAGTCAGAACATTTTCTATGGGAAAGTCAAGACTTAGAGAAGGTGGGCTATCAGTGGCTAGCATATATCATGCTTCTATCATCCTGAGGAGAGAGCATCCAGAGACCATGAGATATTATTATAATAGATAAATATGAAGTCTAAGGCAGATGACAGCTATAGCACACTCTCAGAACTCCTGCTTATTGAGAGATAATTAGCAGCACAATCAGCCTCTCAATCCAATATTGTTACCTCAGAGATAGAAAAATGAAATGCTTATTATTCATTAATGCATTTCGTAGACTCTATTGATTCAACAACATTATCAATGATTTGACGAGACAGATAGAATAAATGAGAACATTACTTCAGGCAATCAACAATAAAATTACCTTCAGTAATCTTTAATAGAGCTTGAACTAAAAAAATGTTTCCTATTAAAATATTTACATGATTTATCCTATATTTTGCAAGGGAAAATAGAGATTCTACAGGCTAACTCTCATCATTTTTTCCTTCTAGTCAACTGTCAAAAATATTCTTAAACAAAGTAGAGAATATAAATTTTCCTACATAGTTTAAATACCTTCCTAGACTCCTGCTATGGGACAGAATTAAAGTATCTAATAAAAAATAATATACAGGGCAGTGAAGCTAAGGTGCATGGAAGGAGCACAACAAAAAAAGGTATATATGAAGACAGCATTGCTTTATATGTTGACCTTAAAGAACAAGAAAAAGAAATATCCATTTGGCATCCTCATGGCTCTTGATTTGGTATTTAATGGCACATCATTAGAAAACAACTTTGAAGAGGCTGTTACAAGTTTTCTGCTCCTTGTCAGTAATGTTGATATAGTGAGTATGACATAACGCTTCCTGTAGAGCAAGTATATTTCTATACAAATATGAATGATGCAGTCAGAAATTTTCAGTTTTCTTCTAACTCTTAGTTCATTCATGGGTTTATTTTTAATCTTATTCCAAGTCAATACATAGAATGTTAGTTCATCAAATTATTGAGAGTTATAAACAATAGTAAGTTGTGCTGGAGAGCCTGTGAAGTCTTCAGCCATGAACTTCTGACTTTTGTTTACAGTACTAGGCCTAAGATTTTTCCTGCAAAGCAGGCCCAGGGTCCAATCAGAAAGTGTCTACTTTCTGTGTGTCAACCACAGAAAAGTTGTGCCACTGTTGTATTGGCAGGCAGATCTTGCCTGGCAGGTCAGTACTGTAGCAGGAAGGGTTCAGCTGTGGGTGTTGTTACTGCCTACAAGTCTTCATAGAACCTTCTCGTAGCATGAAGCCCAGCCAGTAGGAATAAAATGCCTTGGTCAATTAGAGACTAATTTCTCAATGTCTTGCTGTCAAGAGTACAATAACGTCAGCAATAAGGTCTTACCATGTAGCTACACTAGAAAACCAAAGATAATAATCTGAGTTGTTTTGGAGAGTTTGGAGGACTCCCTGAAAAATAATGTACAGAGAGGTATCCCCTGGTTTGTGATTTTCATTAAGTAACTCCTGACTTCTGGGAGAAACACTGTTTGGCTACAGATATCTCAAATAAAATCCAAACTGACATTAGAAATAAGCTCAAGTTAAATTGTGCTACAATTCTCAAATCCAAGTTCCTAAATTTCTGTATTTCTTTAAAAATAAGTGATTGAATTCAAGTATGCTTTTGGAAATGTAAAGGGAAAGGTTCTTTCAACTTATTGTAATGATTTTTTTTTGTATGGCAAATAGTTCCCTGATGTGTTTCTTCTACATATTTTCTCTACTTAGTTATTAATTTATTACCACCCACCTGCTGTACTCCATGGAAAGAGCTGCCCCTTGGGCACACAGTTTCTGTTTGTTCTGTATACTGAGGCTAATGGTGGAGAAGTCATGAAGTTCAGGAAGGTAGCAATGGAAATGCATATGGACATGAGCATTTCCCTTTTCAATACTTGAGGACATAAAAAGTGTCCTTTTATGTCACGAGGATGTGAATCAGAATACATTTTCTTGTAAATAGGTCAACACCAACCTTTGAGAAAGAGTTGTAACTTCTGAGCTTTGAGTGGCTCCCCATTACCAGAATATGTTCTTTTTGGTTGAGTTACGGAGTTTGAATGTTTCCTTTCTTCTTTTCATACATAAAATATTATTATATGTGTAATTGTTTTAAGTTATAATGACTGCTACTCAGTTCCAAATAATGATATGAGATTTAAGCTAAAGTTAATTTTTGCTTATCTAATAAAAATTATTTTATTCTGTTATTGATAAATGCCAAAGGGACTGTGTGCCTGGGTATGAAAATCTGCAAGTGTGTGTATTTGTATGCCTTAAGGAGTTTCCATTCTAAATAAGTGAGAAGAAAGCACATTCCTAACTTTATGAAGGCCAAATAAAAATCAGACGACCGATGAACTGTGACCACTAGTTGTGACCACCTTAGTGACATAAATGGGTGGCATTCATGCTTGTGTATTTTAAATAGTTCCATTATCATGTACAGTATACAAAACAAATGCAGAATCAGTATTTGCTTTTATGAGCAGCAATGTGGAGGTATTTGGAGTTCTCAACAGGAAAATTTGCCATCTTTTTAATGATCTCTGTCAACACTTTCTCCTCTGAATGACCATGTGGCAGGAACTTGTATGAAGGAACCATTTAGTGGTGAAAAAAAGCAACCATTTAAAGGAGATTATCAAAGGGTTAATTTAGCATCTTTTAGAAATATGTAAAGATGGTAGTTATGTGGCACATTCAAGGTGTGAGTAGTGAGACTGGCTGACCTTGTTACTGTTCTGCCTGTGTTACTAAGTGGACTATAAACAACTGGTGGAGTCAAAGTTTTCAATAAAACTAAATTAGCTAAATATTTGAAAAATTATTATTAATAGGCTGTCTTTTTTTTTTAAAGGAAGCTCATGGGTCTTGGTTTTTGAAGAAGAAAAGAAAGACAAAAAGCAAATGGTAATTTCAGGTCTTACATTAAAGTCTTTAATTCACTAGAAATGATAGAGGAAAACACTTGAAGATATAGAAAGAGCTAATGACTTTCTTAGTAGGACCCTAATAGCTCTGGATTCTGACAAAAACTGAGGCAGAGCTCTTACAAACTTAAACAGTTTCTGTATAGTGTAGTTGAACCAATTTTAACTTATCCATGTCTAGAATGATGCTCAGGATATGGTTATTTTATTTGGCTTTGACAATTACTGGGAGGGTAACTGCTAATCTAATTTCTATTTGCTCGCCTGGCTACTTCCCCAGAGGTATTCCCCGAATAGTTGCTGTTTCTCCCGGCCACATGCTCATGCTCCATCTCCTGTCATGGTGGTTTCCCCCTCTTGCTTTCCCCAGACTCTCAAGCCCAGAAATCCAAGCTCCATTGACCTATCTTCTGCCCAGCTACAGATAGAGGATGTATATGCATCTTTATTAACCAATCACAGGTAACTTGGGGTCCAAGGTTTCTATACCATGCATACTTACATCTTACATGTAAGGATCTGCTCCTCCTGGAGCAACAAGATCTTGGAGTACAGAACTTAAACACTGAAATACACGCAACATCAGACCAGTCTATGGAACAAAGCAAGCCAGATTGCAGCCACTCTTCTTCCACATATAATTAAACAACAAATAAAAACAGGAAGGTGAAGGTTCTGCTTGCTGCTCTAAGCTGTTTGATTGCTGCTGTTGGGAAACCCTTACTGCTTTCAAGAATATTCAACACCATCTACTTGACATCCAATGATTTAAAAGAAATTGGAGAAAATTGTAAAACAGGGATGCTTATGGATAATGTTACTCTTTTAGAAAATTACTAAAAAATGACCATTACTACATCATTTGCTCACCTGAATTACTATATCAGGTGAGCGAAATTTGTTCAAGTGGGAATTATGATCAGAGGCTAGAACCTCAGTCTTTCTGTAACGATAATAATTCTTATTCATTTGCCAGAAGGAACCATGTTACAAGCATAAGCCTAGAGAACTAAATGATATAAGGTGTAGTAGAATCACCCTAAATAATATATACCACAAAAGGACAGCAAAAGAAATAATAAACAGTCTGAACACATACTCTATAAAATGATAATCTGACAAAATGTATAAAATGCAAAATATTAAACATCAAAAAATGATAATCCATTCAATGAGTAAGTGAATCAATTAAATAGACCAGTCTTAAAAGAAGATATAAAGTTGGCCAGTCAGTACATAAGAATGTTTAATATCGCTGGCCATTGATGAAATGGTAATCAGAAAAACACTGAGATCTTGTCTCTCCCAGGTCAGATTTTTCATTTAGAAAACAGACTTGAGGAAGAGGGATAATAAAGATTACCAGCCAAAGGTCTAGGAAGTTTCATCCTGGAAAGCAAACAAGATGCAGCATAAACAAGGCCTGAGTAATGACAAGACCAGTGGTTGTGATAACATGTAAGGGGAAATCTGAAGAGTCACTTCAAGTAAAAACTACCAAGACAGGAAGAATGCCTCCACAAGGGATGAGCTCGCCTAATGTGAGCCAATGCCAAGAGGTCAGCCCTGGAAATTCATACATACAAACAACACTAAATGGACAGAGCAGGTTCCATGTATGTATGTATATATGTATGTATGTATGTATGCATGTATGTATGTATGTATATATGTATGCATTTATGTATGTATGCATGTATGTGTGTATGTATATATGTTTGCATGTATGTATGTATGTATGTATGCATGCATGTATGTGTATATGTATGCATGTATGTATGTATGCATGTATGTGTGTATGTATATATGTATGCATGCATGCATGTATGTATGCATGTATGTATGGAAACAATAACCTAAGAAAAAGAACTCCTGAATTTGAGATGAGATTGGGGGAGATTTGTGAGGACTGGGATGAGAAGAAAGAGGGAGAGAATGAACTACCTTTTAAATCTTTGAAAAGCTATAAAAAAGAAAAGTAAACAATCAAAACTAGATACAGAGACTATAAATTATTCTAGACACTATGGAAACCAGTGCTCTGATACTTCAAAAACCTAAAATTTTAAACTACACATGATATAATTAAATGGATCTTGGATATGGTGTGTACATAAAGGAATCTAAGAGATGGTAGCTAATAGATACTTGCAAAATCATGTCTTTTACAGCATTATTCAGAATAACCAACCTATGAAACAAGCCTGTCTGCTTGTCACCAAATGGATAACGAAAATGTGAGAAATACTTACACAGAAAGAGAAAGAGAGATTACACACGTGGATAAGAGGATTTTTATTTAGCTGTAAACAAAAAGGAAATTATTTCTTTTGCAGGAAATAAGTTGGACTAGAAATCATCATGTTAAGGAAAAATATCAGAAAGACACACACTGTGTTTTCCGTGATATGAGGAATCTAGATTTAAACATAATTACATATTAGTGATTACATAATATAAGGGCATAAGAAAGGCTGTGAGGAGAAAGGAAGTAGTCAAGGGGAGGGAGCGGAGAGCAAGAGATGGAATACGAAGAAGAGGACAGACAAAATTATTACATTGGACGGAGGAAGGGGACCAGAAATGGGGGCATAAGAGAGGAAGTGAGGAGAAGGCAATTGAGGCAAAACATAATGATGTATTTTTTAAATACCGTAATGAAGGGCTTTAACATACACTAGTAACAAAGGAGAAATTTTACTTAAAATGATCCTATTTGAGGGAAAACTCAAAGCATCCACAGGGTCTGAAGGGACATGCTGTCAAAGCAAAAAGCAAGAAGGAACAGAGAAGAGATAAGGAAGCCAAATGTTGGTTACTTACATAATAATATTATCGTATGGAACAATATGATTAATTTTGCTTAATGCTTTTCAAATGGTTTGCAGCAAAAATGTAAATGGATTTATCTTACAAAAAATGGCTGCTAACATCCCGCCGTGGGTTTGCCATTGCTTACTGTTCAAAATAAACACTTCAAGTGAAGCTAAAGAGACTGGCTCTGGAGTAAAAAACTGATGGAGCTTCAGTTGAGTTGGAATAGGCAAAGCAGCAGGAAGGAATGAGGGACCAGCAAGCCTGTGTTACCTGACAGGTATAATAAAACCAATTATCACCTCCTCCGAAAACATAAGGAACCTGGAACTTCAAATGCATTATCATTAAATAATGTGTGTGATAACCACAATTAAAGATTTAGTTTCTGCAGACCCCAGACAGTGCTTGCAAACTTAATTTACCAAAGCACAGCGGGATCCTTGTGGATCTCATACATGTTGTCAAAAATTTATTGGAAAATAAATGAAGTGAGAGAATAGTTTTTAAAGTGAATTTGATAGATACCAAAGAGAATCATTATACCATTTAATTATTTTATTTTTAATTAATTTATCATTTACATCATATAATTAACTATTAATAGAATTAGATATTTAAAATTGAAGAATAATTTATCTTATAATTCAAGAGGACTTCAGAAGTTATTAGAAACAACATTCCTATTTTCCCATTGAGAAGATTTAAGCACACAAAACTGAATTCATCTTTTCTGATGACATTTTGAGTTTGTAGATGCAAAGAAGTGGTGACAATCAAGAAAAAGCCAAAGTAGGAAGCAGAAGTCTCTTTAGATATTTCACACGTATTGAGATTGCCAGGCACTTTGTTTATATTGGCTTATTTCATCTGTACAGAAAGTCTGAAGGTCATGTATTATTTAACTCAAGACAAATCCAAGGCTCAGAAAATAAACAATGTTGGTGTATAGTTAGAGGTCGAGCTAACTTAGCTCATCTATCTAAATTCAATTCAACTTCTGTTGTCTCACCTACCTCACTCCTATACAGGCTTAGGGTCACTATTTCAAGCTCAAATCACATTTACGAATATGTATCTACTCATGGAAGGCCCGTGCTGTGCAAATAAGCACGGTAAAGCAAGGTTGATTCAAACAGTGAATCTCCAATTAAAGAACCTCCTATAGAAATAATCTGTATAAACCAAGAACTAGACACTTGTTCAGTAGTGGTGGCACATGCCTTTAATCCCAGAAGCAGAGACAGAGTTCCAGGACTACAGGTGTGGTCTACAGAGTGAGTTCCAGGACAGCCAGGGCTGCACAGAGAAACCCTGTCTCAAACAAAAAAAAGTAAGAAAGAAAGAAAGAAAGAAAGAAAGAAAGAAAGAGGGAGAGAGAGAGAGAGAGAAAGAAAGAAAGAAAGAAAGAAAGAAAGAAAGAAAGAAAGAAAGAAAGAAAGAAAGAAAGAAAGAAAGAAAGAAAGAAAGAAAGAAAGAAACAGGACAATTAAAAAGAGAGACTTAAAACCTGAAAGGATGCTGCATCACAGCAAATGTTTCTCTTTGACTAGAAACACTAAGGAGAATCAATGCAGAAGGGACAAGAACTGTTGTGAGATACCAGCAATAGGTATCTGTGAAAGTGTGATGTAGGAGAGGGCCTGGATGACTCAAACTGAAACCAGTTCACAGATTACAACACAGACACATTAGTGATTTAAGAGAGAAAATGGCCTCAATGACAAAAATTGGATTCCATTGTCAGTGAAGGACATACAAGAACACAATAAGAGTAGCCCAGCTCAGGTCTGTACACTGGGTCCACAGTCTCAGGAAGGAATGCTGTTATTATTTAAACTAGCTCCAGGGTGAAACTCCCTGTAGGAAAGACTGCAGATACTAATTCTGGATCTGTATCATGGGAATTCCAGGAAGGCAGTGTCTTGAGAAATTGATAGAAGGCCAAAGGAACAACAGAAATTTGGGAAAGTATCTATTACTCCGTTCCCAGTTAAGAGGTATGATATTGAGCATCGTGAGATAGGCCCAAGAGGATCCATGGGACACTGGACATAAACAAGAATAAAGTTTCCAAAGAACAGGCATCTGTTGCAAAACTAACTAACTAAATAAATAAATAAAAAATGTGTCTCATGAAATCCCAATAGAAGTGCTCACAGTAGGTATGTGCATCTATAAGCTATAACCAAACCCAGTTATTTCTTAAGATACATTTTAATACTCCACATAATACTATAAGCTGTAGACCTAAAGAATATCAGCCGTTCAAGCAGACATCCGTCTACAGGCTTGCTAGCACGAACCCTTCTGTTTTTGGAATAGGAGACTCCAGTCTGGCAGCAGCATTATCTGCTTGAAATCAGCTAGGAAGAGGCCAGAACTGAAGCTCATTGCTGAATCACACTCAAGCTTTCCTCGCTGGGCTAATAATCCATTCATTCAAAATAGCTTTGCATTTAGAATGGGAAGGGATTTTTAACGTTTCCAGAAGAATGTGGGGTTTTTTAAGTTTTAATTAAAATATAATTACATCATTCCCCCCTGTCTTTTTTTCCTCTAGTTCCTCCCATGCTTCTGCCCTTGCTCGTTTTCAAATTCATGACCTCATTTTTTTAGTTCTTTATATAGAGATATATAAAAATATATAAAGATCACATTCCAAAATTTATATATACAGCCTGAACACTCCGTAAAACATGACTGGTATCTTATACAGGGCAAGTAATATACTACTGGTACTGTACAGGATTTCATAGCTGACCTCTTGGTCCTGGATAGCTAGTCTAGGAGGTCTTCCATGGGGAAGACAATTTCTCCCTCTCTCAGCATTCCTTGATTACCTGCAGAAGAGTAGTTTTTTCTTAATATGTCACTGGCTTTGCAATTGTTGAAATACTGGTTATTATAAGTACCAAATATATCCCTGAGCTAGCACATTGTAAAAGCTTCGATATAAAACGTCTTTTCTAAAATGACTCTTTTGTTCTGGCAAAAGGGCATCCGAGGACCATTTGTCTGTTCTGTGCCATGTGGAGAGTGTCTTTACATTTAAAGGGCGCTGATACAAAGCTAGGACTATAAGGTAAAAATGATGGGTAGAATGCATCTTTGAGATGAGAGTATTTCCCATTAAATCATGCTGGGGTGCTCTCTCTCTCTCTCTCTCTCTCTCTCTCTCCATTTAAAATTATAAACAAGAACACTGACTGGGAAGTTAATGATAATTTCAAAATAGATATTTTACACTAATATGTTCAGTGGTACCTTGCCCCCTTCATATTAGGTAAGAAGCAGATAGCACGTCCTATTCAGATCAGAATAAGGGTAAAAAATTTTGAATTCTAACTGTATTTCCTTCTGAATGTTTCCAAACAGGGAAGTAGGACAAGTCAAAGTCTCTGAAAGGAACTCCTTGTGTTTGACTCATGAGACTGCATATAAACTTTGCATGGTGTTTTGTTGTTGTTGTTGTTGTTGTTGTTAATTAAATAAATAAAATGACTTTGGTCAGCCACCACATCCCCCTTTTGAAATGAGCGTTCTGGTGCCTGTGGAGTTTGATGAATGACCCACAATGAACCTATACTCAACAACGGAGCAATTTTGCCCATTTGCAAGCCATACAATCAGCAGCCGTATTATATTCAAGGGGGGAGCATAAAACATGTTTGGATATGGTGATGAATTTGATTACACCGCTACCAAATTAAACCCATTTTCATTTTGAAATTATAAAAAAAGCAGCAGGGAGTTTGACTTGATAACTTGCTTTTACTTTATTAAGTTCCTTATGTTGCAGTCAGCTGGTTGGAGTACTCCCTGGGAGTGAATTAAAAACATTTGGGCCTTGTCTCTACATACAAAACAGTGTGACTCCCAGTCAGGCTTTTAGAGTTCACTTTATTCAGTCTGCCAGAGGGGAGATTAAGGAGTGTTCCCAAGTTCCTAGCCTGTTTATTGCCTTCTTTATGTGATGGGGTTTTCCTGCCCCCCTCAGGCCTCCAAATAGCATACTGTGACATTGAACAGAGGAGAGACTGATCTGTCCCATCGGGGCTGTCTTAGTTGAACAGGACAAATATCATACAGACTTGGTGATTGTCCACATCCCTGGCCACTTTAGAGGGAACTAAATCCTTTACAGCCCTGCTTCCTGCAGATCAACACATATTCATGGATACTTGGCTCCACCTCTACCATGCTAATTAGTTAAATGCTTGCTCAGGGGCCTAGAGTTAGTGTACTTCCCAAAGTCTCAGACTGAGGATTTACATGCTGGTGATAAAAGGAAAGATGCTTCTAAAACTTCAGAACTCATTCATAAAGGAATGCTAGCACAAGAATGGGGAGGGGAGTTTGCAAATAAAACTGAATGAACTCAGGTAGCACTTACAGGCTTACACTAGTGGACATAAACAAGTCTCCAGACTAGACCCAGCCTAATGACAGTGCAGTGTGTAGCTTTGCAATGTCCTGGGTTCCTGTTTCTTAGCTTCCCATTTTTCTCAGTGTCCCAACCTGGTTTTGTAGCAGACCTACTGTACATCATTCCTAACAATTGGCTCCATTTTCTTCCCAGCTTCAGCCTTGTTGCAAAGGCACCACACATTTCTCCCATTGGTTGAGAGGTAAGACAAATCTCTAATATTGTCACCTTCCTGAAAAAGACAACTTAGGGAAGCTGAAACAGCAGCAGAGAAGTGGGAGCATCCATCTACCTAAGCCAATGAGAATGCTATTAAACAGCCCTAAAAAAAAATAATGCTGTCCTTAGTATGGTCCATCTCTAAATATACCTTTTAGATTTTCCATAGGACAAAATTCTAGGCCAGAAGAAAAAGAAAGAAAAGGAAGGAAAAAAGGAAGAAAAAAGGAAAACACCCACAGCAAAATGATACAAACAAACAAAAAACACTTCTCATTTGTTCTCTCACCAGGAAGAACAGTTTTCTCACTCAGTGGTGACACTGTGGAGGAATCCTTGCATAAATGGCTAAATATTTAAAGCACAAAGATATCCATCACAAAGACAGAATCTCCCTTTTTTCAGATTGTATTCTACATGTCTGAAGGTAGGAAGAGCTGTGCCAGGACAAGAAAAACCATTCATACTGAGACGTATCAAAAGTGACTACGTCATAAGCTGTGATACACAAAAATTAACTGTCTTCAGAAGGTTTCATTTTGCACAGTAACGAAAGATGTTTGTAATTTTAATTGTTCCTTCTCTTATTTGCTCGCTTTCTTAAATCATTTTTATATCTATTTTTTGAATTATAGCCCTGGTTAGCTCCATCTGTCTGCTGGGTCCTTTCATACCTGTGTCTGAGAACAGCCATGCGATGAGGAAGCACTAGGCAATACTGCTGAGCTCAGGGCCCTGGATTCATCACAAACCTCAAATGGAGTACACACGTCAGAAGAAATGTGCTTCTACCACAAAGCAAGATTTTAACTAACATCCCTCTAGTCACTCTGTCAGTGGGAAAACCTGCAAATTTTTACTTAATTCGGTTTTTCAAAGCATAATGTACAAGACTGAGAATAGAATCAATTTTACTACAATGTTGATATTGAGACATCTCAAAAATGATTACACATAGATGTGAAATTTTATATATCACAATTTATGCTGCAGAAAACACATACTGTCCCAAATAGTCCAGGCAAGGGTGGTAAAGGCTTATGATGAGGTTACCCTGCTTCCTTGTAGCGTTCACACCACAGATCTGTTTATTATTTTTACCATTCTCCAAAGTAATTTGTATTTCTCATCTAAAATTTGGAAAGTATCATAAAATAAACCAAGGAAAATTAATATACCGATCATTTGACTGTAAGAATCGTTTTAATTCTTTATTATAATACTGTCTCATCCCTATGGTCTGGCCCATTTCATCTTCATATTGGACCAGGAAGCTCCAGTAGAGTTCTGGAATTAATGTTGACCCTGAACTGTTCTCTCAGTGGATGAAGTCATGACTTCATTATCAGGAGTCTATAATTAAGGGACCCAGCACATGTTCTTGAATGCCTTCCTGTGGAACCTTGCCTGGATATAACAGAATAACATCCACTGGTTACCTTAGACTCCGTTTGATTACAAAAGCATTTGAACATCTGAACATATAAACATGTGTCTTACATTCTCTTATTTTCTATGGTTATATATTTGAGAGAGAGCACAGGTGTGCCACAGTGTGTAACTGAATGTCAGAAGCTCTACTCTCCTTCTGCCATGCGGATTCCAAGGACTGAGCACAGGTCAGGTAGTCAGCTTGGTGTGGGGTGCTCTTCCCCACTGAGCCATCAAACTAGCCCCACTGTTTAAAGCTGGAAAGCAATCAAAAGAGAAGGGACTGCTGTTGGTGGTTCTGTTAAGAAAAGCAGCCGGATCAAAGTTCCTAGGAGATTTCTTGGCTGGTTTTAATTCTGCCATCAAGGCTATGGTGCTATTCATAAATATTAAAAATGGAAAAAATTCAAGGAAGAGCATGAAAACTTCAAATAAAATCAAAGGCCTTGTGAGGTTGTAGCTTTACCAGACAGCTACTGCGCAGCCTGGAGTCATAAAGGGAAGCACCAGGGAACTGATTAACTAAGGCTGTAGTGACAGTAGGTTAGAAATTACGTTTTCTCTTCAAAGACAGAGCATCTGATGGCCCTGCATGATGCAGTGCAATGCCATGCACCTCATGGACACCGATATAAATCCAAGCAGGCCCATCGCCATAGCAGAAGTCACTGGCGCCCATAGCATTTTACTAGCAAATGCGAAGTGTTTCTGAGTTCTGAACTTAGTTCTCATGGGGAAATAATTACGTCATCATGGCTGCTACTCAGTTTGCTTTCGCTCGACATCCTTAAGTCTAAACCATGTCCATGCCAAACAATAAATATTTTGGCAGGTGATGAGCAAGGGTTTATAATGGCAACAATGAAAACATCTCGTATCTAGGCAGTACTCCACATTTTATAGATACCTTTATGTTTGCCATTTGTTCCTTATAATGGCCCTGAGAAATGAACGCATTTGCAAAATGTGATTGCTTTTATTTCATAAAAGTGGAAAAGCGAAGTTCAGCTTTGCTTAGCAACCTGTATTTTGAACTTGTCCCTGAGCTCAAAACTTAGTCATAAATAGAAATTCAGGCTCCAGCTAAGCCTGTCAGGTGCCAAGAGAAAGGCTGGTCTCCGGGCAGCGTGCTGTCCATTTATAAGGGTCTTTGTAACAATTCATTTTTTTTATTGGAAAAAAAAGGAGTAATTTAATCAATTGCACAATTTGGACACTAAATGAATGTCCATGGGATTTTTTTTCTGAAATAGAAATCTTATGTTTATTCATAGCAGAGAAATTATGCAATATTTTTGGCTATTTGTAGGGACAGATGCTTTTTTGCAAAGTACTCAAAATAAAACTGATAATTTTATAATGAAAAATGTTAGCTCGTTGCTTATTAAGAGTTCTATTTAGTTCATAACACCTTGATAAAGTGATCATTATGACTTATCTTTTCAGTTAGAAATTCGGGCAGGAAAAAGCTAAATAGCTTGATCCAAGCCCAAGAAGATGCCAGAGCTGGGCTACAACTCTGCCATCTTCTTTCAGCAAGCACAGGCAACATAATTGATGAGGCCAGAAAAGGGTGGAAGGAAAACTGGACTCTGACAACCCTCATTTTCATGGTCCATTCATCAAGAGAAAATAAACAATATCTTTATTTTTCAAGTACAATCGTCTTTTTCCCAGGAATACTAACGAAGAGTGTATTTTTTACAAATATAATTGGTATTATATACTAAAATGCCAAGTGGTTGAGTGCAAATCACTATGAGCACAATGTTGTTAGCAATATGAGAAATGTATAATAAACGTGTAGTCTTTGGAGAGCTGCTGGAATCATGGTAAACTCCTAACTAAAACAAACTCGAAACAACTCCAAGTCAGACTGAAACTGTGACACCATGGCTCTCCATCCTTGGTGGGCACAGGAATCGTCTGGGGCTCCTGCCTTTTGATTTGCAAACTCCAGCAGAAGGATGGATTATCTGAAAAATCTTTATTTCTAACAAATTTCCAGCTAATGCCAATGATGCCACCCAGGGACCAGACTTTGAGAAGGACATTAGTTAATTTTCTACCAGATTCTGAAGGAGTATAGAAGGAACATAAAAAGATTGCATTCTTGAAGTATAACGTAAAAATTATGAAGTCCACATACTTTGTCCACAATCCAATGTACACTGATATTTCCATTCCAACCAGTCTTGACATTTCAGACAGAAAGCAGAAATCTTACCCTACTCTAAGCTTTAATTCTGTCCAAAATGCTTCACTTTTCCCTAATTAGACTTACCATCCTGAGTATCCAAGAACTGAAAGTTGCTGGTTAAGGTCTTCTTTGCACATGAACTTTATCAGCTATAATGGCTGAGACAGTCATCAAGTCCCAAGCAAGTATTCTTCAACATGATCATAAAAGAAAAAGGAAAGAAAAGAAAAATTCTAAGAGATTTTAATTATGTGCAAGAACTGGAGGACAATCAGTGTGATAATTCACTTGTGAAAACCATTTTGCTTCCAATTCCTCCACCATTTAACCACCCAATCCTAGGGATCCGTTTAAACTCTCAATACTTTAACTCCTGTATTTGTAATGTGGAGATGATGTTCACCATGAGGCTTAGCTAGTGCTTATAAATTAGCTGAGACCACAGGAAGGAAAAGCAAAGCACGGTTACTTCGCATTGTATTTTGGAACTCAAATTATAAAACAAGAGGGATTTCCCTCTCAGCAACAAGCTGTGTAATAAGTATTTTCCTACTTCTTGGCGCCTCCTCATCAGAACAAACATAGAATGTGCTCGAATATTGTCCAGGACTTGTCAATTTCTTGCGTTACATTTTCTTAGAGATAGAATAATCTAGAGGCAGACAATACAAGTGCTAACCTCTAGCATAAAGGTGAGAAAACATTTTCTACATAGGTTCACATAGTAAATACCATTTGACCATGATTAAAAGGCAGGCTCAAAGTGGGGCTAAGTACTACACTATTATCTTTGACTTTCAAAATATAAACATATCCTTCGCAGATAACCTTATTTTATTACATATTCAGATTCAGTCATCAAGGGATTTTTATTAAATAGAATTCTTTACCCTTTCCTTGCTTTTTTAGATTAAAAATTGGTCATTTTTTAAAAATAAATTCATGACCTTGCAGATCTCTTTAGCTTCATGAATATAAGTTATTAAATCAGGTTAGTTGGTTTATCACCCTTTTGATTTCACACTTCTGTTTTGTCTATTGCTTCATTTTCTTGTGAGCTTTTAGGGGTAATAATGTTATTCTTTCGGTTGGGCAAATTGAAAACCTATTTTTAAAAGAGCTGTGTCCCAGCCATTTTGATTACTCCAAATTCTGGCCCTCTCCTTGTGAGAGGCTGTCCATCAGAACCATCTCTCTCCTGAGTGCAGTTGGAGATACCCATTGTAGTCTTATTACACATTTCATTTCGTTTCCTTATTGCAACAATGGTACTTTCCTGTTTACTTTTCTATTTCCATCTCATTTAAGATGTTTCCCCCACAAACTTCTTAATATAAAGAGTTCTAATCAGGACACTTTAAACAGAATAAAGTAAAAATAGAGAATTTCATGAGTTAAGTTATAAGACTTTACAAAATGTTAGTCATTTTAGGTTTTGTTTTCTTCTGGTAACAATTAAAACTTTAAGATTAAACATACCTTCCTCTTTAACTGAGATGACTTACAAACAAACTACCCCATACATTTTTTTCAGACATTTTAAGCTATTTTAACATAATACAAAAGTAATTATACCTACAATAATATTAGGGAAATAAACTAACTAAACATAATAGTTCGCTGTTTTCTTTTTTTCTGTTTACTTATTTCTTTTTGTGTGTTTTATTTTTTATTTTTTATATTTTTTTATTCAATATATTTTTTTATTTACATTTCAAATGATTTCCCCTTTTCTGGACCCCCACTCGCTGAAAGTCCTATAAGCTCTCTTCCTTCCCCCTGTTCTGCCATCGACCCCTTCCCACTTCCCTGTTCTGTTTTGGCCCTATACTGCTACACTGAGTCTTTCCAGAACCAGGCCACTCCTCCATTCTTCTTGTACATCATTTGATGTGTGGATTATGTTTTGGGTATTCCAATTTTCTAGGTTAATACCCACTTATTAGTGAGTGCATACCATGATTAATCTTTTGAGACTGGGTTACCTCACTTAGTATGATGTTTTCCAGCTCCATCCATTTGTCTAAGAATTTCATGAATTCATTGTTTCTAATGGCTGAATAGTACTCCATTGTGTATATATACCACATATTTTGCATCCATTCTTCTGTTGAGGGATACCTGGGTTCTTTCCAGGTTCTGGCTATTATAAATAGGACTGCTATGAACACAGTGGAGCATTATTTTTATTACCTGCTGGGGAATCCTCTGGGTATATGCCCAGGAGTGGTATAGCAGGATCCTCCGGAAGTGACGTGCCCAGTTTTCTCAGGAACCGTAAGACTGATTTCCAGAGTTGTTGTACCAATTTGCAACCCCACCAGCAGTGGAGGAGTGTTCCTCTTTCTCCACATCCTTGCCAGCACCTGCTGTCTCCTGAGTTTTTAATCTTAGCCATTCTGACTGGTGTAAGGTGAAATCTCAGGGTTGTTTGGATTTGCATTTCCCTAATAACTAATGAAGTTGAGCATTTTTTAAGATGCTTCTCAGCCACCTGAAGTTCTTCAGGTGAAAATTCTTTGTTTAGCTCTGTACCCCATTTTAATAGGATTATTTGGTTTTCTGCGGTCTAACTTCTTGAGTTCTTTGTATATATTGGATATTAGCCCTCTATTTGATGTAGGGTTGGTGAAGATCTTTTCCCAATTTGTTGGTTGCCGATTTGTCCTTTTGATGGTGTCCTTTGCCTTACAGAAACTTTATGATTTTATGAGGTCCCATTTGTCAACTTGATCTTAGAGCATAAGCTATTGGTGTTCTGTTCAGGAACTTTTCCCCTTTACCCATGTCCTCAAGGCTCTTTCACAGTTTCTTTTCTATTAGTTTCAGTGTGTCTGGCTTTATGTGGAAGTCCTTGATCCACTTGGAGTTTAGCTTAGTACAAGGACATAAAAATAGATCGATTTGCATTATTCTGCATGCTGACCTCCAGTTGAACCAGCACCATTTTTTGAAAAGGATATCATTTTTCTACTGGAAGGCTTTAGCTCCTTTATTGAAGATCAAGTGACCATAAGTATGTGGGTTCATTTCTGAGACTTCAATTCTATTTCATTGATCTACCTGCCTGTCACTATACCAATCCAATGCAGTTTTTAACACTATAAGCTCTATAGTAGTGCTTGAGGTCTGGGATACTGACTCCCCCAGAAGTTCTTTTACTATTGAGAATAGTTTTAGCTATCCTGGGTTTTTTGTTATTCCATAAAACTTTGAGAATTGCTCTTTCTAACTCCATAAAGAACTGAGTTGGGATCTTGATAAGAATTGCATTGAATCTGTATATTGCTTTTGGAAAGATAGCCACTTTTACTATATTAATCCTGCCAATCCAGGAACATGGGAGATTTTTCCATTTTTCTGAGGTCTTCTTCAATTTCCTTCTTCATAGTCCTGAGGTTCTTGTCATACAGATCTTTCACTTGTTTGGTTAGAATCACACACACCAAGGTACTTTATATTGTTTGTGGCTATTGTGAAAGGTGTCATTTCTCTAATTTCTTTTTCAGCCTGCTTATCCTTTGCGTATATGAAGGGTATTGACTTGCTTGAGTTGATTTTATAACCAGCCACATAGCTGAAGTTGTTTATCAGCTGTAGGAGTTCTCTGGTGAAGTTTTTTGGGTCACTTAAACATCTTATCATCTGCAAATAGTGATAGTTTGACTTCTTCCTTTCCAATTTGTATTCCTATGACCTCCTTTTGTTGTCAAATTTCTCTAGTTAGAATTTCAAGTACTATATTGAAAAGATATGGAGAGAGGGGGCAGCATTGTCTAGTCGGTGATTTTAGTGGGATTGCTTTACCTTCTCTCCATTTAGTTTGATCTTGGCTACTGGTTTGCTGTATATTGCTTTTACTATGTTTAGGTATGAGCCTTGAATTCCTGCTCTTTCCAAGACTTTTAGCATGAAATGAATGAGCTTTAGCATGCTGAATTTTGTCGAAGAATTTAGAGCCTGTAATGAAATTATCATGTGGTTTTTCTTTAAGTTTGTTTATGTAGTGGATTGCATTTACGGATTTCCTTATATTGAACCATCCCTGCATCCCTGGGATGAATCCTACTTGATCATGGTGAATGATTTTTTTTGATGTGTTCTTGGATTTGGTTGGCAAGAATTTTATTGAGTATTTTTGCATCAATATTCATTATGGAAATTGATCTGAAGATCTCTTTCTTTGTTAGATCTTTGTGTAGTTTTGGCATCAGCGTAATTGTGGCTTCATGGAACAAGTTGGGTAGTATTCCTTCTGTTTCTATTTTGTGAAATAGTTTAAAGAGTATTGGTGTTAGATCTTCTTTAAAGGTCTGATAGAATTCTGCACTAAAACAGTAATTTTGTGGTTGGAAGACTTTCAATGACCTCTTCTATTTCTTTAGGGGTTATGGGACTGTTTAGATGATCTATTTGATACTGATTTAATTTTGGTAGTTGGTATCTTTCTAAGAAATTGCCCATTTCCTCCAGATTCTCCAGTTTTGTTGAGTACAGGCTCTTGTAGTAGGATCTGATGATTTTTTGGATTTCCTCAGTTTCCGTTGTTATATCTCCCTTTTCATTTCTAATTTTGTTAATATGGATACTGTCTCTGTGCCCTGATTAGTCTGGCTAAGGGTTTATCTAACTTGTTGATTTTCACAAAGAACCAACTCCTGGTTTTGTTGATTCTTTGTATGGTTCTCTTTGTTTCTCCTTGATTGATTTCATCCCTGAGTTTGATGATTTCCTGTCGTCTACTCCTCTTGGGTGAATTAGCTTTTTCTTGTTCCAGGGCTTTCAGGTGTGCCATTAAGTTGCTACTGTATGCTCTCTTCAGTTTCTTTTTGGAGACACTCAAGAGTATGAGTTTTCCTCTTAGCACTGCTTTCATTGTGTCCCAAACATTTGGGTGTGTTGCGCCTTCATTTTTATTAAATTCTAGAAAGTCTTTGATTTCTTTCTTTATTTAGTCCTTGACCAAGGTATCATTGAGTAGAGTATTGTTCAGCCTCCATGTGTATGTGGGCTTTCTGTTGGTTTTGTTGCTATTGAAGACTACTCTTACTCCCTAGTGATCTGATAGGAGGCATGGGATTAGTTTAGTCTTCTTATCCTTCTTATCTCTGTTGAGGTCTGTCTTATGGCCAATTATATGGTTGATTTTGGAGAAGGTACCATGAGGTGCTGAGAAAAAAGCATATTCCTTTGCATTAGGATGAAATGTTTTATATATATTTATATAACCTTATATATATGACCTCCTTATGTTGTCTAATATATGTCTAATAACATATTTATATAACATATATTATATATATATATATATACATATATATATATATATATATGTATATATATATATATATATAATCCAATTGGTCCAAAGCTTCAATTAGTTTCACTACTGTGTCCTTGTTTAGTTTTTTGATCTGTTTTCCAGATCAGTCCATTGAGGAGAGTAGAGTGTTGAAGTCACCCACAATTATTGTGTTAGGTGCCATGTGTGCTTTGAGCTTTAGTAAAGTTTCTTTTATGAATGAGGGTGCCCTTGCATTTGGAGCATAGATGTTCAGAATAAAGAGTTCTTCTTGGTGGGTTTTTCCTTTGACCAGCAAGAAGTGTCCTTCTGTGTCCCATTTGATGACTTTAGGTGGAAAGTCAATTTTATCTGATATTAGAATGGCAACTCCAGCTTGTTTCCTGAGACCATTTGCTTGTAAAATTGTTTTCCAGCCTTTTACTCTGAGGTAGTGTTTGTCTTTGACCCTGAGGTGTATTTCCTGTATTCAGCAAAATGTAGGGTCCTGTTTACATATCCAGTCTGTTAGTCTATGTCTTTTTATTGGGGAACTGAGTCCATTGATGTTAAGAGATATTAAGGAATAGTGATTATTACTTTCTGTTATTTTTGATGTTATTTTTATGTTTGAGTGGTTATCTTCTTTTGGGTTTGATGAAGAAAGGTTACTATCTTGCTTTTTCCAAGGTGTAGTTTTCCTCCTTGTATTGGTGTTTTCCACCTATTATCTTTTGTAGGGCTGGATTTGTGGAAAGATATTGTGTAAATTTGGTTTTATCATGGAATATCTTGGTTTCTCCATCTATGGTGATTGAGAGTTTTGCTGGGTATAGTAGTCTTTGCTGGCGTTTGTATTCTCTTAGAGTCTGCATGAGATCTGCCCAGGAACTTTTAGCTTTCATGGTCTCTGGTGAGAAGTCTGGTGTAATTCTGATAGGTCTGCCTTTATATGTTACTTGCCCTTTTTCTTTTACTGCCTTTAATATTCTTTCTTTGTTAAGTACATTTGAGGTTTTGATTATTATGTGATGGGAGGTATTTCTTTTCTGGTCCAGTCTGTTTGGAGTTCTGCAGGCTTCTTGTATATTCGTGGACATCTCTCTTCTTAGGTTAGGGAAGTTTTCTTCCAGAATTTTGTTGAAGATGTTTGCTGGCCCTTTAAATTGTAAATCTTCACTCTCATCTATGCCTATAATCCTTAGGTTTGGTCTTCTCATTGTGTCCTGAATTTCCTGGATGTTTTGGGTTACAAGCTTTTTGCATTTTGCATTTTCTTTGACTGTTGAATCAATGATTTCTATGGTATCTTCGGCATCTGAGATTCTTTCTTCTATCTCTTGTATTCTGTTGTTGATATTTGTGTCTATGACCCCTGATTTCTTCCCAAGGTTTTCTATCTCCAAAGTTGTCTCCCTTTGTGATTTCTTAGTTGTTTCTACTTCTGTTTTTATCTCCTGGATGGCTTTGCTCAGTTCCTTCACTTGCTTTTTTGTATTCCTGTAGTTCTTTAAGAGATTTTTGTGTTTCCTATTTCATGATTTCTGCCTGTTGACCCAAGTTCTCCTGTATTTCTTTAACTGATTTTTGCATTTCCTCTTTATTAGCTTTTATCTGTTGACCCATATTCTCCTGAATTTCTTTAAATTGTCTTTCTCTTGTAAGGTCTTCTATCTTTTGACCCATTTTCTCCTGTATTTCTTTAAGAGATTTATTTATGTCCTTCTTGTGTTCCTCTAACAGCATCATGACCAGTGATTTTAAATCCAAGTCTTGTTTTTCTGGTGTTTTGGGGCATCCAGAACTTGCTGTTGGTGGAGAATTGTGTTCGGATGCTGATATATTGCCTTGATTTCTGTTAGTAACATTCCTACATTTGCCTTTTACCATCTGGTTATCTCTGGTATTAGTGGGTCCTGTTGTCACTATCTGGTGCTTGAACCTCCTGTAAGCCTGTATGGCTATTTCTGCTCCTCTGGATGACTGGGTTTCCCCTGGTACAGATTGCTGATGGAGTGCCCTACTCTTGGGTGCTGTTGGAACCCTAGTATGCCTTGCCCCCAAGCAATGTTATACTCGGGGTTGTCTCTGTGTACCTGGAGCTGCCTGTCCTGTCCGAATGGTAGCAAAGATGGCAGTGTGGAGCCCTCCAAATGCCAATTACTCTGCAGTGCAAATGACCCATGATAGTTTGGCACACAGACAAACGGCAGAACTGCCCAGGTCTTGGGCACAGGCAGAAGCCTGGAGGTCTGTGTCCCAAGTGATGTTAAACTCAGGATATCTCTTTACCTGGAGCTGCCTGTCCTGTCCCATCTTTTCCAATTTATAAAATGAGTATGAGATGAGTAAAAATCTCAGGATTTTTTGGGCCACTAAAGATTTCACCATGCTTTTATGAAATGTAACCATTTTTTCAGCAAGGACTCATGTACAAGAAGTGTAACAGTTCTGGGATTTAGGAAATATTACCTGGTTTTGTTAGTATAGAATCTCTGGTTACCTGCTCCTTCTGCAAAGGTGTGGTAGACTCAAAGTTCTAAGGAGTTTCATACTATTTTGTACTGTTTTGTATTATTAACTCTTCGTCATACACAGAATGGAGGGGCAGTGTAAAAATCATGTAGTTTCTCCAAAACAACCATTTTAAAGGAATAATTCCTGGTGTGTGACTGGTGTGCATGCTGATGTTCAGATACACAGGGCAAAGGAACCAAATAACTTCCCTCTGTGCCAGTAGTGAAATTTTGGTTTGGTGTTAATGCCAAAAATTTCTTATTGGGGATTCAATTTGTGTACGATGTAATTATGACTGCCAATCATTAGAGTATTTTGCATTTACCAATCTTAAAACTGACAGGTATGGTTCAAAGCTTTGTGTCCTTCACCAGGCTTTGTTTATCCATAGTCAGATTGGCCTTAGGACAAATAAAATTACATACAAATGCAACCATGTGTTTTATTTTCCCTCATAGGTACTAAATAATTTGGCTGCAACTCTTTAGGGATGATGTTCATGAAAACACCCAGTAATCTTGTTATATTTCTCAGTTACAGGTACATCCAGAACTGTGATTTATCTAAATTGCATTTTATTCGAAGGATTATAAAGAAGATAATGTAAAAAGTCTATTGAGACATTGTTAGTAAACTTTTAAGTTTGTTTTTTGCATCCAGATGGCAAGGTAATGTTTTCACTCATGCATTTAGGTCAGGCTTATGCATCATAGAAGAGTTCAAGAGAATGAACTTAAGCATTGACAAACTATGTAAGAACTTGTCAGTTAGGATAGACTTATCAGCTGCAGGGCTCAGGGACAGCATTAGATGAGGTAACAATCTACACTTAAAGCTGCAGAGCTCCACAGAGTTTCTTCTGAAGTTCTGCTAGCCCAATTTAACAATTCTTTTTATCCAGTACTGAGTTATTGATCTTAGTGCAAAACCCACATCATCATATACCAAGAGTTATTCCTAAAAGAAGCTTGTTTTGGAAAATTACACTGACCTTCCATTTCATGGTTGGCAAAGAGTTAATGGAACATAATACTAAGGAGGACTTGGAGTCCTTATCTCTTCAATTGAAAAATCTACTGCATATTCATTGCTGGAGAACTACAGAATTTTATAATGTGAGCTTAAAATTCAACTTTATATTGAACACGTGCATTAAACATTTTTCTTTTTGTTTCTTTTTGAGACAGTTTCTCTGTGTAGTCCTGGCTGTTTTGGAACTCACTCTGTAGACCAGGCTGGCCTCGAACTCAGAAATCCGCCTGCCTCTGCCTCCCAAGTGCTGGGATTAAAGGCATGCACCTCCACCACCTGCAACATTTTGATTATTTATTTTTGTAAATTTTAACCATACGTCTCATGATTAGCTAACTGAAGACAAAAAGAAAACAGCAAGGGCCATGGGGCAGAGGTCGCTAACATATAGCCCCAGCAGTAAAGACAGCAGGGACTAGTAGCAGTCTAAAGTCTCAGGGGGTTGTCTTGCAGACATACCAGTTGGGAATAGGCCTCATAATCCTGCTACAAGCAGGTAAGAAATCCTGAGAGAAGAACAAATGGTGAACTAGTCTTCCCCAAGGAAAAGCTTACCAATTGGTTATCAAACACCAAATGGATAACCTTAAAATCAAACATACAAGTAACATTATACAGACCAAATGGGTTGTGTTTAGGAATAAGCACACACACACACACACACACAAACACATATACACAAATGTGAGTATACTACATGCATATGTAGCATATGTATTATATTTATACTATCTCTATATATGTAATGTACATACTATATATGATATTATATATAGTATGTGATATGTGATAGATAAGTGATATGTAATATGTAATATGTAATATGTAATATAATATATAATATAAGATATAAGATATAAGATATAAGATATAAGATATAAGATATAAGATGTAAGATATAAGATAATATATAATATGTTATATGTATTGTATAATGTATATGTATTGTATAATGTATAATATATGTATAATGTATAATAATGTATACATATATAATAATGTATAATATATGTTAAAGAGTCCTAATTTTGAAAGAGAGAAAAGGAGTGTATATAGGAGAGTTTGAAGTGGTTAAGGAAAATCAGAAATAATATAATCATAATCTCAAAAACATTTTTAATTAAAAATGAAAAGAGAACTATCAAAACAATAAATCACTCTGCTTTCTGACTTACTTAGTTGATCTCAGCTGTTAGATTAAGTATTGAATAGGGGACACTTCCCCCACCCCTAAAAAGTGATTAACTGTCACAGGTCAGAGGAGAGCAGAATGAAGTGGCAGCTTGCAACCACAGGCAACCTGATAAACTGGGCTGCACCCTGCCACAGAAGGCTAATGGAGAAAATTTACAGTTAAACATGTTTTGAAGGTTATTGATAGCCATAATAGCAATGTTGGGTCCTTAGTGTTGGCAAATATGGCACAGTAATATGCAGTAATCACATTAGACAACTGAAATTGGCAGTTATATAATAATTCTCCACAATATCTTTGGATAGTTTCTGCACATCTAACATTATTCCAAAGTAAAGCTTACTTGAAAATGAATCAAACAAAATCATAATTAGAAAAACAAAGTAACAATGAAATCAGCTCTTGTGTTCAACAGTATGCGGGTTAATGGAAAGAGATATGAGACAGACGTAGTGACCTGCCGACTGAGGGCATGTCTTATTTCTGAGTAGGGAAAGGTGTGGATCAGGGAGGGAGTTTAGTCTTGGCAGGAAGTGAAAGTGTATTTAGAACCGTGGCAAGGTGGAGCCTGCGGGCATCTAACAACTGGAAGAACATCCAAGGGTGGTCAGACCTCAGAGGACACCTCTGCTTCAATAGGGAGCGAGGGCTTTGCACAGGAGAAAAACGGCTGAAACCACAAGATCTGTAACAAGAAGAAGCGCTGAAGGCAGACAGCTGAGGATCTCCTGCAAGAGTCTGGCTTAGGCAGAAGCAGTAGTTATGAGGAGAAGAGGGTGCAGTTAAGACACAGAGGAAGCAAAAGAGGCAACCCTGGTGATTTCACTCAAAACTGCCAGTACAGAGGGAGATCACTCAACAGACAAAACCCTATGTGTTCCAAAGGGACTGGACCCGGAAGGTTTTGTTGTTGTTGTTGTTTTTTCTCAATATATTCTTTATTTACATTTCAAGTGAGTTTCCCTTTCCTGGGTCCTCCCTCCCCAAAAGTCCCATAAGCCCTCTTCCCTCCCCCTGTTCCCCAATCCACCCTTTCCCACTTCCCTGTACTGGTATTCCCCAACACTGCTGCACTGAGCCTTTCCAGGACCGGGGCCACTCCTTCCTTCTTCTTGGGCATCATTTGATATGTGAATACTGGGTATTCCAAGCTCCTATGCTTCTCCTGGAAGGTTTTAATCACAGCAGAAGGCAGTGATCCCCAAGGCTCCACCTTCGTGATCTCCAGTTTTACCCAGGCCTTAAGAGGAATGGAGCCACTCTCAGGGCACAAAGCCAAAAGCGAAAAACAAAAAGGGGGTGGGGGTGGAGAATGATAAAAAGTCTTGAAGAAATAATCACTGACCCCAAAACAGACAAATTGTGGATATAGAAATCATTTTCTAACATCCGTGTCTAGTTGAAGTTTCGTTTAAAGTAGACTTTCTACATTTACTTTTATTATTTTTATGAGTATGGATCTTTTGCCTGTTTGTACACCAGTGCACCACATGCCCGTTTGGAGCCTCCAAGTGGGTTCTGGGAATCGAACCCTGGTTCTTTACAAATGCTCTTAACCACCAGGCCAAATCCCCAGCGCATACAGTAGATGCTTGAATCGCAGCATCACTCTCTTGTTTCCTTATGTTTTTACTGCCTTGTTGGGTTTTGGTTTAGGTTTTTTTTTTTTAATTATCTTAGACTTTGAATAGCTGGTAGTATCCACATTTAGTCTCTGAAAATATTATCGAACCAATTAAAAGATGTAAATGTGTAATTATATTCCCTTAACACTTAAAATACTTACATTCTAGTTTCTGGTATTTTGTATCTCTGCTGCCAAAATCTATATATCTAAAATACTTAATTCAATAGGCTAACAACTGTATTCACAAACGAAATAAAAGAGAAAAATAAGAGATTCAAAATAATTATATTAATGGTATAGAAACAAAGAAAATCAGCAAGATAGTTTGTTTAACTTTTAGTTTTTATTTTAAAATGTTTCATGGTATATGTTTTATTTAAAGTTATTTTCCTGCACCAACTTATCCCATATCATTCCTATCTCTCTACTCACCCAGCTTCATATTATTTTTCTCTTGAAACAAAAAAAGCAAAACAAATAAAACCCCTCAAACAAAAAGCAAGTACACACACACACACACACATACACACACACACACACACACACACCATGAAATCCACCACTCTATAACCATAGTATACACTCAGCTGGACCAAAAACTAATTTTTTTCTTTCCTAGAAGATGCTAATTGAAAATAGTTTCTTGGTTAGCAGTGGTATCCATTGGGTCCATTTTCCTTTCTCAGTGATGGAAGCTTGTCTGATTCAACCTGGGCAGGTCTTCTATGTGTTGACACAATCTCTGTGGGTGCATCTGTGTATCAGTCTCATCGTATGTGAAAGGCACCACTCCATAGAGTCACCCAGCTGTCCAACTCTTAAAATCTTTCTGCCTACTCTGCTCAGACTCCTAGGCCTTGACAGGAGGGACTTGAGGAAGACACCCCACTTAGGATTGAGTACTCCACACTCTCTTACTTTCTGTACATCGTCCAGTTGCTGGTCTCTGTATTAATTCCCATCTATGACAAGAAGAAGCTTCTCTGGTGAGGATAAAGTGATGCTCTGATGTATAACAGTGAGTCACTAGGAGGCATTTTATTGATGTGATCTGTTAAAATATTAGTAGTTTTTCCTCTAGGGCCTATGACCTTCTAGTCTCGGGTTCTTGGTCATGTTACTTATTACAGGAATAGATTCCATCTTATAAAGTGGACATTAAATTTAAAAAAAAAAGTGGTTGGTTATTCCCATATCCTTTGTACCACCATTCCACCAGCTGCAGGATTTGTAGGTGGGTGATATTGATGATTAATTTATCCTCCGGTATCATACAAAGCAACTTCCTGCAGTGTGAATGCTAGTCCACAAGGGTGCATGTTTTAGGTGGGCACCACATCAGTCTCTCCATGTTCTGTAACATTAGCAATGCCTTTCAGCAATATAGCTTTCTCATCAGGTTATGGAGGGCAACCAATATCCTTGCCAATATCCTATGATGTTTGAGGAAGGGTTAAACAATACAAAATAACTTCAATAATTATGAAGGATTCAATAATTATTGAATCCAGAAATGTCACGACAATTGAAAGGCAAGCAAGCCAATGGAACAATACAATAAAGAGTCTGAGTAAGCAACTCATAAACTATGACTCAAATGGCTAATATGTATGAAATTATACTTTACTAACTAGTCAGGAAAGTTAAAGTGAATAAAATTCCATAGTTATCTAATAAAAAAATCATAAAATTTATACAATATTCTTCTATATTGCCAAATGACACCATAAAGAAAAAAATTAAAGTTTGATATGTTGACAATCTAAAAATATGTGTGCCCTATAAATGATGAAATTCTACCTCTATAAATATAGTGTAGATGAATTCTCCAATAGTAAAGAAAATGTCTATATTATTATTTTATTTTTAGGTAATAGAAAACAAATGAAATCAAATATCAAGCACAAGTACCTACCTGACAACAGAGGAAAGAATTACAATCAAAATCCACATTGACTTAACAATTAGAAGAATTTATATGTCTAAAAGCAGCATAGGAATAAGGTTGAAAAATACTGACAGTACATTTTTTCGTGTACTTCTGTTCATTCTGTGTGGGAGACACCAGTGACAGAAACCCTAAGAGCAGGCCAGAGTGTGACAAGCATCTAACGCAAAATACTAAGTCTGTGCCCACCCCTGGAAATGAAAGAAGCAAATCTAGAGAGGCAGGAACGTGCCAAACATTCGAGGTTGTTTACTTTAACAGAGCAAATGTAGTAAAAATCAAGGATATATGTACTTTTAAAATATGTATAGCTTTCTGTGAGAGCAAATATCTCACAATTTTAAATATAAAAGTAATAAAACTGTAATTTTGTAAACTATTTCAGGCAGATGAATGCATGTTTCACAACTTGTTTTAATAAGCAAAGAGTAGGGAGAGAGGAGGGGGAGGGAAAAGCGGGGCAGGACCAAACCAGGTATGGGAGGGAAGGGGAAGGGAAGAAGTACAGAAAGTCAGGAAACCGATGAAGGTGTGTAGCAGTGGGGGGGGGGGGATGACTTGGTGTAGCCACTAGCAAGTCCCAGATGTCAGTGACCCATGAGGTCAAGAGGTTCCCAGAAACCAACAGGGTTGATATTGACCAAAATACCTAACTAAGGGGAGAGAGAACCTTTAGAGATCATATCCAGTAGATAGGCATGGCCCCTGGTTGAGGGATGGGACCACCCACCCACCTTGAAAATATTAATTTACAATTCCTCCTCTCTAAAGGAAATTCTGGGACAAAGAGTGGAGCAGAGACTGAAGGAAAGGCCATCCAGAGACTGCCCCACCTAGGGATCCATCCATCTGCTGTCACCAAAGCCGAACACTATTGCTGATGCCAAGAAGTGCTTGCAGACAGAAGCCTGGTATAGCTGTCCCCTGAGAGGCTCTGCCAGAACCCGACAAGTACAGATGTGGATGCCTGCAACCAATGATTGGACTAAGCACGGGACCCAATGGAGGAGTTAGGAGAAGGATGAAGGAGCTGAAGGGGTTTGAAACCCCACAGGAAAAATGACACTATCAACCAACCAGAACCCTGAAAGATCTCAGGGACTAAACCACCAACCAAAGAGTACGCATGGAGGGACCCATGGCTCCAGCTGCATATGTAGCTGAGGATTACCTTAACAGCATCAATGGGAGGGGAGGCCCTTGGTCCTGTGGAGGCTCGATGACCCAGCATATGAGAATGCTAGGGTGCTGAGGCGTGAGGGGGTAGGTAGATGGGAAAGTACCCTCATAGAAGGAGGGGGTATGGGAGAGGGGATGGGGGTTTTAACTGGGAAGATGGATAACATTTAAAATGTAAATGAATAAAATAACCAAAAAAATAAAATAAATTTAAATCCTTGTGCATAGCATGTTTTTCCGACTCCACAGAAGTCAAGTCTAAAGGACAAAACACACATGATGGAATTTCTAAGAGTATAGAGCTGTGAAGATGACTCAGCAGTTAAAATGCATACCATGGGAACAAGAGGACTAGTACAGATACCCAGAGCCCATGTAAATGACCTGTGTGCATGGCGGCTCTCTAGTAATTCTAGCCTCATAAGAAAGAGATGGGATCCCTGAAGCAAGCTGGAACTGCAGTATTTTGATTCCCTTTGAAATTTGGATTTAAATGAGAGTCCCTATCTCAAAGAAGAAGGTAGAAAAATAAAGGGCTTCTGATACCAACCTTTGACCTGCAGACACATACAGGCACACACACACACACACACACAGACACACACACACACACACACACACACTCATGCCCACATATGTGAACACATGTACATACAAGCATGTACATCACAGATGTATACACATGAAAAGACAATTACAAAGGAGGAGATAACCCACATGTTTTCTCTTGTACACAAAATCCATATTTATTTTAATTATTTAAATTCTAGTGTCCATCCTCCATTGCTTTCGTTTGATTACCTAGTTAAAAGTTAAAAAGTCTCAATCATCTTTTCATTCTCAGATACTGGTAGCTCATAAGATACATTTCATAACCTCATAAGCAGTAAAGGATCTCACAATTAACCTCTATTATAATTATATTGCCTATTCTCTGCAAAATATTCATTTTAATTCTGAGACTAAAACTCTACATTTATAAAAACCTTAATGTACATAATCTTTGTGAAATGAATGTACCATAGTATGTATGTGAAGGAAGGCAGCATGACAGATATACCTTATTCCCACAAGAAAGGTACCAACTAAACTCAAACACACATAATGAATACCTCATATTTTAAGTACTATCTATGATTATATTGTGTATTTTGTACATGTGAACCATAACATTCCTTACAACATAAAATTACCATAATCTATAAACTTGCTCTACAGAGAATGTGCCACAGAGTTCATTGGTTAAGAAATGTCTATTTTCCTCATTTGATTATGAGCTTCAAGTAGATATGAACCTATCTTTTTACCATTTATGCATGCCCAGGGTTTTTTATTTCAAGGCATCTGGGAAAGCAAGAGATATTTGACAAATATCTAATGGCTAAACTCTAAATAAATCAGTAGTCCTATGGCCCAAGTTCTGTAGTCCTGATAATGAGAAAACCAAAATATTAAATGACTTAAGCAAGATAATGTAGGTAGATATTGACACATAGATTTAAGTGCAGTATTCTAAATAGGTAATCTAACACTTTCTTTTGATGCACGACAGATAAAACACTGGGAGTTCAGGACACTAAGTTTCTGTCAACTTCCCATAGGAATGCTATCAGCAGGCTTTCTTCTGTAAGGATAGTATGGTTATGATATCATTGCCATGGCTTCTTAAAAGGATGAAAGGAGGGGGCCTCTCTAGTGCAGAAGGCAGTATGTCAGTCTTTCCAAAATGAGGCAATGAGTCACACACTTACTTTTTCGTATTGTTGCTCAAGGCGCTGTGCTTTCATACTTGTAATACCCTCACTGAAGCGCAAAGAAATTTTAGCAAGCTGCTAGGAAAATTATTGAGCATAATTTTGGTTATTCATTATGTTTGCTATTTACACATTAGTTCTGCATCCTCTGTGTTGCAAATTGATCATGTTCTTGACACACATCGCTGCATCAGGAGAGTCTCATTTATTGAGGCAATTAGATAATTACTCATAAATGCTAGTAAGCAATGAAAGAGAAGTCTGATGTGGAGATACAAAACACAATCTATGTTTCAATGTGTTCTCTATGACTATTGACAGTTGACTGTGACCTTTTAAATTAAAAAATTATGAAACCTTTTTCATGCACTGTGCACAAGATTGAGGGATTTCAATGATACAATATGATATGGTAAAGATCCAAACATGGTTCATAGTATGATATTATTAATATTCTTGACATAGTTGCTTAACTGGGAGAATTATGTTCTGTTTTTAATTATTAGTGAAACTACTGAGTCCTACATTACAGAAAGTGGCAACCAATTTGTCAACTGCATAATCAAATGTGAATATGTAAACATGCACACACACACTCACACACACACACATAAACACACACACACACACACACTTATTCATGCATTCATGCAACCAAATGATAACTCCTGGATTTGGGGGGAAATTGATTGTGCATGTCTATAATACCAAAAATCAAGAGGGTGAGTCATGAGGATTAGGAGTTCAAAGTGAGTCTCATCTACAGACCAAGTGTGAGGTCAGTCTGATCTATACATATTCCTTTTCAAAATAATTCTTTCAAAAATAATTCCTTTTCAAAACTCTCTCAAAATAATTTTTTAAATATTTGAAGAACTGGAAAACTGAGTGTGTGTGTGTGTGTGTGTGTGTGTGTGTGTGTATGTGTGTGTCTGTGTGTGTGTGTGCGTGTGTTGGGGATGGTGAGCTTACTCGTGTGCACATGCTGAGAATAAATGCTATTGCATATCTCCTTGTAGTGCTCTCCACAGTTTTTTTTTAAGTTTTCATTGATTCTTTGTGAATTTCACATCTTTTACTCAGTCCCATTCATGTGCCTTCCCCTTTATAAGTGCCCTCTGCCTTTGCAAGCTCCCTCAAAATGAAAAGAAGAAAAAACTTGTGAAAGCCATGGTGTGTGACAGTGTGTCCCACAGTATATACCCTTTTGTCCACACTTCTTTACTTACAAACTTTCATTGTAATGAGTTATTGGTCTGGTTTAAGGCGTCTGGCTTCTGCTTCATTCTCGTACTGGATCCTCTCCAGGTCTCCTCTAGGATGTCCTGTCATAGCCTATGTCATGGATTTCCTGCAGCTTTGGATCTGTAGGACTCATCATCTTCACATGCCCTGGAAGATCATAGATGGGGTAGATTTTGAGGTGAGTTAGATTTGGCTTTGCATGCTGGTCAGCCTGCCACCTCTCCAGCACCCACACCACCAGGGCGAGCTCTCTAGCACTACCTCAGCTGGATGCTTCATCCAGTGCCACAGCTGGCAAGTGTCAAAGGCAGCTGTCCTGCTCTTGTGTTTTGGGGCTGCACCTACACCTTCAATCACAGCCTCCTCTGCTATGTTGCCCAGGCTAGATGCATGGACCTCTCTCCCAAGCCCTTCAGCTGGTGAAGGGCCAGACCAGTTGTGCTCTCACACCTTCAGGGCCAGCTCTCCCACAATCTCAGGAGAAGGATGGGGCCAGTTCTGTACAGTCCACAGACATTAATATGGCCTCAGAAATCAGCCCAGACCAGGGACATCTGTCAGGTCTTTGATGGTAACAGACCCTCCCCCCATTGCTGTAGAGCCATGGACCCAGACATGACCCTCATTGGAAACACAGGCCAGGATCTCAGCATGGTCATTAGATAGGAATGGGTCAGTCATCTATACTGTGGTATTTACCCCACACCTCTGAATCTTCTAATATCTTTCTGGTCATTGACCTACTCCATTTGGTTTGTTTGGTTGTTTGTTTGTTTGTGTTTTGTTTCTGTCACTGTTGTTTTTGCTGTTATTTCAAGATTATTTTATAAACATATGATTTAGCCCTTCCTCATTCCTCATCCAAACCCTCTCATTTACCTCAACTTGCACTATTTTAATTAATGATCTATTTTTTAAGTTATTGTTATTGTAGATATGGATGTAGATAGAGCTAGAGATGTGTGTATTACACACACTCATACACACAACACAAGCATGTGCACTCATGCACACACACACATTTAGTATATATACTAATTGGTATGCTTTTTCCTCTGGAAAACTATTCCTTCAGTTCTCAGCCTTCTTTAGTAGTTAGTACTTCTTTGTCCAGGATTGAGTCCTCATGAACTGTCCCCTTTCCATGTTAGCATATCTGTTGTTGTCCTAGTTCAGGTCATGTTTAAGTTGCCATGTTGGTGAAACTTAATACAGGTGGTTTCTCTGACTCTTCGAGGACACTGTCGCACATCAAACTCCTTGTTGTCCTGGCTGTTAGAATCTTTCTTTCCCCTCTTCAGAATGATCTCTGAGCCTCATTTTCAGAAGCTGTAAATGTATGAGTAGTTGAAACTGGGATCAGAAACACTGTATTTTGAATGATTGTGCCTTTCTGTACTGATATATATCCATTGCAAAGAGTAAGCTTCTTGGTGAGGAGTAAGAACTACACTTATGTGTGAATATAAGGATAAATATCTACAAACTATTTATGATTATGCTTCTTTAGATAAGTGGCAGTTGTAGATTCTCCTCTAAAACCTATTACTTCAATGTTCTGAGCAGTTGACTAGGTTTCCATTACCAGACATAAATTTCTTCTTATTGAGTCCAAATTATTAAAAAAAATCTTATTAAGTCCAAATTAGAGAATTGCTATTTGGGTGGTACCATATGGTTCACAGGCATCTTATTTGGATAAGAGTATGAGATGTTCCATTTCTTTGGAAGCTTGCATGGCACCTTCTGGTACCATGAAAATCAATCCTCAGGAAAAAGGCTTTCAGGTCAGATCTAGTTCAGAGGACCTTGGCCCTGTGTCTGAGGTGGACAATGTCTTCACCCATCGGAACTCACCATTCCATGTCTGGGAAACAATCAAGGATAGTAGCAATAGCCTATAATGTTTTGAGAGTCTCTCTAACAACCCTGACCTACAAGCGAAAAGAAGGATTTTCATGTGTGGTATTGGGAGTTTTGTTAGGTAGTCTATGGTACATGATAGAGCCCTATCAGACCTGATGGAAAATTTTTAGTCTTTTTAAAAATCATTTTTATTATTTCTTCATTAATTTATTCACTGTACATGCTGATAGCATCTCTGCTCCTCCCTTTCCTCCAAGGCCCACCCTTACAAATCCACCCTACAATTATACCCTTCCCTTCTCCACAGAGAAGGAAGACCCGCTTGGGTACCGCCCTTCCCTGGGACATCAATTTGAAACAGGACTAAGCACATCCTCTCCAACTGAGACCCAACCAGGCAGCCCAGCCCAAGGAAGGGGATCCAACAGCAGGACACAGAGTCAGAGCCTCTGCTCCAGTTGTTAGGAGAACCACATAAAGACCAAGCTACACATCTACTACAAATGTGTAAAGGGCCTAGGTCCAGATCCAGCATGCTATTTGGCTGTTAGTTAGTATTTGTGAGTCCCTATGGGCTCAGGTTAGTTGACTCTAGGTTTTCGTGTGGTGTCCTTGACATTCTAGCTCACTCAGTCCTTCCCTGGCTTCCCAACAACACGCCCCCCTCCCCTGCCCAGGTACATCTGGTAATTAGCTACTGGTCTCTGCATCTGTATACATCCACTACTAGATGAACCATCTCAGGAAACAGTTATGCTAGGCTCCTGTCTGCAAGCATAATGGAGTATCATTAATAGCTTCTCAATTCAGGCCAGTAATTGGTTGGCTGCTACCTCAATCTCGGCTACATTTTTGTGCCTATACATCTTAAAGGCTGGACAAAATTTGGGTCAAAGGTTTTTTGTTTTTTTTGGTTTTGGGTTTTTTTTTTTTTATTCGATGTATTCTTTATTTACATTTCAAATGATTTCCCCTTTTCTGGGTCCCCACTCCCGCAAGTCCCATAAGCCCTCTTCCCTCCCCCTGTTCCTCCATCTACTCCTTCCCACTTCCCTGTTCTGGTATTTGGGTAGGTTGATGTCTCTCTCCCTCTAGTGGAAGTCACTCTTGACTATAGGAGGTGGCTACTGCAGGCTCCATATCCCTAGCTGCTGAGAGTCATCCGCTTACAGTCCCTGGAGCCTCTCCCTTCCCAGGACTCCAGGCAGTCCCAAAGATGTCCCACAGTGATTTCTAATCATGCTCCCAGCCCTCGCCACACCTGATCGCCATGATGATCACCTCCTTACCTCCTGGGTAAGGGACCTGGTAGGAATTTTTATAGTATATGTACCTATGTTTGCATGTCAACTTATGTATATAATAAAAATTTTAGGCAGATGATTAATAATATGATTCCTTATGGCTTTTCAGACATCCTTATTTTTATTTTAACCCTCTCTTCACTTCCTCTGTAATTTTTTTCTATTGGAACACAGTCCAGAAATAGAGTCATGGGAGGAGAATTCTGAGTGTCTGTGAGAATACTCTGAAGAAAGTAAGTCATGTGACCTCAGTTTCAAAATACACAATTGTTCCTGCAATGTGTTTTCATGTTTCTCCCAGATAGAGAGAATAGAAGTAACTTTATGTCAGATTACTCATTATTACTTGGTGTTGTTATTCAATAGTTATATGGCTTTATAGAAGAACATGTTTTTATTACATGAAACTTGCCCTTAGTATTGTATACAGCTTGAACTTATGAGAACCTTACTCATATGACAGTTCTTTACTCATATGACCCTCAAAGTATAAATTGTCTGAGGCTCTAAAAGACTATAAAGAAGAACTATAAAGTTGTCTATTGCATGAGACCTTATTTTGTCACCCTTATGGCTCCATTTCCCCAGGTCCTGCTGTCTCTTGGGCAATGACAGTCTCCCCCATTCTTCCCTCCTTCTTCTGTATTTGTCTCCCTCTTTTTTCCTAAATCGTGTCCATCCCCCATTTTTTCACCTTATTTTCTGAGACAGGACCTCTCACTGAACCTGAAATTTTCTGTTTCAGACAGACTGACTGACCAATGAGCTCCAGATCCTGCTCTCCCATTCCTCCCAGCTGAGTTATAGATGCCTTGTGATCTGAACTCAAGTCCTCATAGTTGTGTAGAAATCATTCTTACCCATTGAACCATTTCTTCAGCCAAAATCTATCTTAATAACAGAAATTTTAAAAGTAAGTAAGAATAGATAAAGTGGAGAATTTTAGGACAACAAAGCCAGAAATCAATCTCTTTCTCCTTCTCTCCCTCTCCCTCTCTCCCTCTCTCCCTCTCCTTCTCTCCCTCTCTCCTTCTTCCCTCTCCCTCTCTCTCTCTTCCTCCTCTCTCTCTCTCTCTCTCTCTCTCTCTCTCTCTCTCTCTCTCTCTCTCTCTCTCTCTCATACACACACACATAAAACACACACACACCAACAAAAAACACTCTTAGGTGAGAGACATACAACAGCCCCCCACACATACAAGATATTTTAAGTCCAAAAAATGGAATAAACTATTTAATAGAATTTCCAATACCCAACCTTGGTATAAATTAAGCAAAAGAATAAAAATGCAATATATTTTAACCTAAAATATAATTATTATGCTGATGTAAGGAATGAATAAATGAACAAACAAGTAAGTGAGAAAATTCTCATGCATAAAAATTTCAGTGTTCTGTGTAATTTCTCAAAGAGAGGAAGTATAATACCCTACTGCTTTATTGAAGGCTGCACACAGTGGTATTTTCCAAAATATACAATATGGAGAGAAATAAATTAAGAATTAATTTTACAGTGAAGGCATTTGAAAATATCTTAGACAGAGGTCAAGGTTCAACACTGGGATAAGTAACATACATACCATGAACCCTTGAGATGATATGAAAATTCTGGACCTCTTCATCCTCCTTCCAGGATCACAAATCCGATCAGGAGATAAATGCCAGACAATTTCAAGTTGAGTAATCTTCCAAAAAATAAATGTTGTCTACCCTTGAAAATTATTCAGATTATTAAAAACAAAGAGTATGTAAGATTCTAATTTTATAGAAGGCTTAAGGAGAGGAGATAAACAAACTTAATAGGACATCAAAAGACAATTATGAAGAAAACTAAGAAAATTCATATAAATTATGGATTTAAATTATTGATAATTTATCAATATCAGTTAAATAATTGTAAAAATAGTCCACACAAATTTATTATATTAATAAAAGTAGATGTGGAATTTACAGAAGCTCTGTGTATGATCTTGACAAAATATAAATTTGAACTGTTCTCATATTAGACACTTGTAATTTTTAAATAAAAAGAAGTATGGAAGTTTGGAGAGATGTCATATATCACAATGGCCTAAATTCAGATTTGGCACCCACACTAAAAACAAAACCAAAAACAGAAACAGAAGTTAGGCACAGTATCAGTGAGACATGCTTAGACTCACATCAGTGTGGCAACATACGCAGAGAGCCCAGGGCAGCTCGCCAGCTAGTCTAACAGAAATTGGTACTTTCCAGGTTCTATGAGAGACCCCGTTTAAAAATAAAGGTGAAGACTAATTAGAGAAGACATCTAATGCCAACCACCGGCCTTCACACATGTGTACAAAAATGGCATATGAAGGCATTTCAGGACAAAAGCAAAGTTAATTAAAAGCAACAAAATAAAGCAATAGAGCAAAAGCACAATAGACTGCTATTAAGAACAAGAGCTAAAGAGGCAATTTATCATTCTCAAGCAAGTAGTTACTGTACTGGATCCTCACCACTGAAATTCTATTCACAGGAGCTGGTTTTCTGTCTGCCTCTCAGAGAGTAAGTGTCTTCTTCAATGCTCACATCCTTCTGGATGTTAGTACAAGCATCTAATGACTTTAATGACTAATGACAAATAATGACTTTAGCAAGTGCTATAATGTGGGGTACCCCATACTTTCCATTTCTTTCCTATAAATAAATAAATATCAGCAACTATGATTCTACAAAAATGATGGAATCAGTGCAAACCCTAAACAATTCTTACTATTCTGCCAAGTGTGGAAGGGATCAACTGTTTACTGACCAGAGAGTGGAAGCTGGAAATTCTTTTCCTTTCCATGACTTTCAGCACAGCTCCACCTGCTCCTTTACTTCTGAGATAAGGGCTTTAAATATTCCTGCATACCATTAGTGTAACCTCCCATTCCACATCGCCTTTCCCTTACTGTTCCATTGCTCAGCCCCCTTTGATCAAAGATTTTTTTTAATTTTTTTATTCAATATATTTTTATTTACATTTCAAATGATTTCCCCTTTTCTAGACCCCCACTCCACGAAAGTCCCATCAGCCCCCTTCCCTCCCCCTGTTTTCCCACCCAACCCTTCCCACTTTCCTGTTCTAGTTTTGCCCTACACTGGTTCACTGAGTCTTTCCAGAACAAGGGGCCACTCCTCCATTCTTCTTGTACCTCATTTGATGTGTGGATTATGTTTTTGGTATTCCAGTTTTCTAGATTAATATCCACTTATTTTTTTTTCTTTTTGAGTAGCTTTTATTTATATATATTAATTTACAAAATAATGTGGTTCATTTTACTTTTGTTTTGAAACAAGCCCTTCCTTACTCTGAAGCCTAGGTTGACATTGAATTTGACATCTTCCTTCCTTAGCTTCCTAAGTGCAAAGATTACAGTTATGTGTCACCATGTCTAGCTAATGTTCGTTTCTTTTGGGGAGAGTGGCAGGAGAGTGGTTTCATGTGTTGCAAAGTAGCCTCTTAAGTCCCTAAATCCTTAAGTAGTTGAGAATGACTTTGAACTCCTAATCCTCTCCCTCGTCCTAAATGTGCTACGATTGCACATGCCTAGTTTACATCTGCGTTTTGCTTTTTTCCTTTCTCCTTTTGACAACGTCTCACTGTGCAGCCTTGGCTGGCCTGGAACTTGCTATGTAGACCAGGCTGGGCTCTACCTCTCAAGTGCTAAGATTAAGATTAATGGCATTTGCTATGACACTCAACCAGACTGAGAAAGAAATTAGGGAAATGACCCCCTTCACAATAGCTACAAACAACATAAAGTATCTTGGGGTGACTCTAATAACCACTTATTAGTGAGTGCATACCATAATTCTTTTTTTTAAGAGCATGGGTTCTTTAAGATTTTATTTATTCTCTCTCTCTCTCTCTCTCTCTCTCTCTCTCTCTGTGTGTGTGTGTGTGTGTGTGTATGTGTGTGTGTGTGTGTGTGTGTGTGTGTGTATGATAAGTATGCTGTAGCTATCTTCAGACACATCGGAAGAGGGCATCACATCCCATTACAGATGGTTGTGAGCCATCATGTGGTTGCTGGGAATTGAACTCAGGACTTTTGGAAGAATAGTCAGTGCTCTAACCACTGAGTCATCTCTCTTGCCCAATCAGTCAGCATCTGAAGAAATTATCTCTCAAATCTCTCTCATGTCTGTTCTTTTCTTTATGTGTCTATCTCTAGCTTTAGGGTTTTATAAACTCACCTGTAGCTAGCTGACATCATGTTCTGTCTGCTCCCCTTTCCTATCTCCTCATTCTAAACTCATTCATACAACAGTAAGTTCTTTATTTAATCAGCTGGACTTTATTGAATCAGCTGGAAGCAGAATATGGCTTTTTTTTCATGCCCCATTTCAACACCTTGAGAACAAATTCCAAAAAGTCAGACAGCTCTCCCAACATTCCAATTCCTTTTCACCTCTCAATGTGATAAAATATGGTTATGAAACATTACTTCCCTACTTCCCTGCTCGCTCGCTCTCTCCTTGCCCCATATGTGATATTTCAGGCTAAGTGCTCGCAACCGAGAGTGGGGGCGGTTTGGATTCATCCAGAATCTGACTTGCTTCCTCCCATACTTCCTTCAGCCAGCATTGACTGACACCTTGAAAGCCAACACTGGGACAAAGAAAATTAGAAGTAAACACAGCAACTTCACATATCTGGTAAGGGAAAGCAGATTTTCAATATATGGGATGTGTAAATACTGTTTTGATCTTCAACTGACTCCTGACTGGACAGCACTTGTAAGGATTTCTCAAAGTTCCTGCACTGTAGCCCCTGTCTGAAGTTGTCAGGATAGAGTCCTGATACGGGATATCGACCCCTCACAGGAGCCAGTAAGTGAAACCTGCTCTCTAGACTCCCTTTGGTTAAAAATACGGACATGGAGTCCATACATGAGCTTGCTGCATGGTCTCCCTCTGAGAGTGATAAGTAGACGTACTCTTCAAGAATACAAAGCAAGGATGGGACCCTTATTCTCATTTCCCACTGAAATCTAATTAAGGAAGGTTTTGTTTTATATGCCGTTAAAAGCATTTTTGTCAATGTACACATTTATTTGGGAAAGTATAATCAAATTCTCATAAATGCCATAGGCTATTCCCTTAGATCATTATCCAGAATCTTCTTTCATCAGCCCTCATCAGTCATTCCGATCTACTTCCTATCACTCTGCTAATTGAAACATCTTTTGTAGTCCTAATTTAATTACTATTTTTAAAATTCTGACCTTATTATATCTCTGTCCTTCACTCTACTCCCCTTGCCTGCTAGTCAGGGTTATCTGTGACATAGGATTTGGTTAATACACACACATAAGTACACACATGCACAGGTGTGCTCATGTGCACACACACATGCATCAGACACACACACACACACATGCCCACACACGCACACACTCATACACACCACAAAGATGATATGGAAGAGTTCTTAGAATGAACTGGAAATCTTGGAAAAGAAATTAAGAAAATAAGAAAGGGGAAAAATCTCTGGCCTTTATTTAGAAATGAGCTCACCCTGATTTTATTGTACCTGGTGCTGGAGCAGGACTTCCAGAGTCTGGCCCAAATCAGAACATTTTCGCAGAAAAAAAAAAGAGTATTCACATAACAATTAACTCAATCTGAAGTGTCCAGTGGTTTAAGACATGCTTACATTGAGATCCTTTCCAGAGTACATCTGGCTGCTTTCACAAGAAGTACTGTTGATTGAGAGTACCCAGGGTTTAGGGTCGAGGGAGCTCGATTGAGGCAAATATAATCTCTGTGAGTGTCAAAATTGGCCTGGCCCTAACTAGGATAACACAGAAATCACTTAGACTGTTGTAAAGTGCAAGTGACATCACTCATAAGGGTTGGTTTTATGGCCTAAATGTAATGTTCAAGGTTTTAGGGGAAAAGGTAAATTCCAGATAAGTAACTAATGAAGATAAAGATAAACCTGTCTAATCAGACAGCAAAGGATCACCAGGTTATAGAACTCCATCATTCCTAGCATCCAGGAAAAACAGCTACACACACACACACACACACACACACACACACACACACACACCTCACTCCACTGAAGAGAGATGCTGTGTATCCAACTTTCCTGGCTGCTCTGGTGCTTTTCTGAGTGAAGAAGGCCCTTTTCTCCTCTGCATCTCTGACCCCTCACACATTATTGGCTTGTTCCAAAGCATAGCTTCCTAAATTATAGATCAGAACTCCATGTGGCATTGCTTACCTGAATGTGGAAGCTACAAAAATACAAGCATTGAAAATGTGTCTGAATGGATAACATTCAGAATTGATCCTTAATTAAATATGTAATGAATTTAAGCTGGTTCTGGCAGTGTTGGCCTGTGACAGTCGTGTGGCTTCAGTGCAGCCTTGGCTTTAAACATGTAGCAGTGCACTTTACACTATGCATACAATCATTCTGTGCAGCGTGCATAGTTAGTGCCTGAAACATCTTGCTCAAATTTGAGGGTGCGTATGTAATGAGCTGCACTGCTCCTATTGAACAAGAAAGGTCATCTGCTCATATAAAAATATAGAGGTTTAATTATGGAAAATAAAGCCTTTTAACGTTCTTCTACAATGGATCAACTATAAATTATAGTGTTGGATTATACTGGGCTTGAATGGTCAATTTTTTAAAAAATCATTTGAGTTGATTTATATTATCAGGGTATTTCAACCCATTCATTCCTTTTGTCTACAAATCTTACAATATGTCCTTCTGACTAGTTGAAATGATTGTTTCCAGTCATTTTTCTGCGGCTTTCTATATGTTGTGTATATCTGCTCTAAGGTTTTGTTGATTGTTTTTGTTTCCCTTTGATTTTGATACTAGGTACAATTTCAGAAATGAGTTCAATTTAGTGTGAACTAAATATACCCCACTCCCTGAAAGGCCAGTTGATGAACATAGGTGCAATGATTAGAATATCCAATAGGTTGTCACACCTTGGGTAAAGAAAAGCAATGCATAAGCTAGAATGTATATTATTTTCATAATATGTATGATTTCGTTAAATACTTTCACAGAATCTGTACCTTATTTAATTTTATTACATGATTTCTTTTACTGACAACTTGAATTCTAATAATGTCTCTCTTTAACCTTTGCAGTACCAGCTGGCCTTGTGACAGAACAAATAAATCTCCATGAAAAATCTCATTACTTAGCCAGTTAAATAAAGCATGCACTCAAGATATGAAAAGATAATGCACATGATTGAAACAACATTATTGTGAATGAAGGTTATGAAGCATTATTAAGCACTGTGAATTCAGTGGGTGTATGAAAACTAAAGCTCTGATCATGAAAGCTAAATTTCTAATGGGGCTCCTTTTGAAGTGACAGTTTCTGTCACTTGAACACTGCTGGTGTGAGGATAAGTATTTGCAGAATTAGAAATAAGTTAAGATTTCTTTGAAAGTATTTGCACTTTTCTTTTTGATAAGTGTCTTATAAGAACAATAACAGGATTTATTTCAGCCTAGTAGTAGTGAAAATATTGGATGGTAGCAACTGCTTTGGGATGCTTTATCAAAGGCATAGTATGTGGATAGTAAAGTCTGGAAGAGGAGACAGGATGGGGTTTAATGATCAAGAGAGGGTAAAGAAAGGAAAGGAATAAAAAGAAATGATTAGTATTTTGATTTTTGGTATGTAATGAAACATAATTTTTTAAAATCAAAGTTATTTTATATGTAATCTATTACATATATAATATCATTTCTTATATATAACTATTATTTATTATTGATTTCATAATTCTGGAATTGAATGCATGATGCTGTTTAGTTTATACCTCTGCACCATCTTCAATGATTTTGCATAATAGACCACATTCTTAGAGATATGGTTAGTTTGTATTATTGACAACATTGACTCATTATGAAATATTAAAATAAATTATTGAAATGCTTTATTAATGTGTGATAGACACATTTGTAATGACCAATGGACTACTTACATGCTAAAAATAGAAGGGTGAAAGATTTGTTTATAGTAGTTTATCTTTTTCCCTTGGTTATTTACCTTCAAAGCACAGTGAACATTTCCTTGATAATCATCAGAACTATGGCCTCTGTTGCCTATGACTCAGCAAACCACAGAAAAATGAAAAAAAATGTTTGTAAATCATCAATTCATGGCAGCAATTTTAGACATGTCTTTTAAATGTATCTCTTTCCTCATCTTTCATATTCCTATAAAACTTTAGTATATGTTGCAAAAAATATGAAACAAAAAAAATTAAAAAGAAAATGAAAGCTATGTGCCTTTACCATTGACAGAAATCAAAATTAAAGCTCAAATACTGCTGGGAAGTGAGGCGTCTCTTTTGTTTTATTTTACATGTAATAAAAATGCTTAAATCAAAGCATGTCACAGCAATCAAGACATGTTGTAGGAGGATAATTTCTTTCTTTTTTCCCTCCTCCTCTTTCTGATTTCAACTGAAGGAAATTTGCTTGAGCATTAATAAGACTGGGTCAACTAGACTCCTCTGACCTCCAATAAATCACTTTTTTCCTTATCTAACTCATTTATCAACCATCTCAACAACTTTCCTTTACAATTTTGACATATATTCATATTATTTTAAAAACAGCTTCAGCCTTAACCAGTTGGGCTGGTTTCCTATCTGTGTCATTCCAGTGGGTAGCTGGTTGCTTATCTTTCCTCTTTCCTTCCTACCCTAGACTGTCCCACACTAGGTGTGTGTCAGCAACAGCATGTGGCCTTTGTCTAGCTTTTCTGAGTTGTTTTTTTTTTGGGGGGGGGGCGTCCCAGAATGCAAACTTATGAGAAATTCTTTGTAATCAAGAATCACTCTTCCTGTACTGGTCAGGATGCTTGTCTGCCATGCCTCTGTGGTGCCCAAGCAAGGTACTTGAGGAAGGCAGACCACAATCTGGAATAGGAGCCCATCCCATGTTTTCTGTAGTGAGAAACAGTGAGGTCTGGAATGGATGCTGTAGTTTTCAGTCTTCTGTGTACCCAGATGAAGATGGGGTACCTGGGGAGTTAAGTATGGAGTCTGAGAGTGCAAAGTAGCTGGAAGAGAGAAGGCTATCTCCAGGAGATTCGGGAACTATTCTTTACTACAAAGTGCACCCCCAACCCAGGCAATCTTTGATGAAGGAAACGGTCATTGCTTCTCCAAACTGCTTTATTTGTTGTTGGATAAGAATGCACAACATCTTACTTAGGGTGAACCATCAATTGAATACTTTTGGTGGGAAGGAATGCCCAGGAAGAGAAGCTCACTGGTTAAATTCTTCAGCTTTATCTAGATACCTCATTAAACTTGGGGAGTCCAGGTTTTATGCTACAGTGACTGATTGTCATAGTCTCCTTAGTGGTGTGCCATGGTTATGTGTTCCAGATCAGGTTGATTGACAGAGAGATGGCCTCAAGCCTACCATACTCGATTCTGAGATTTCCCGGGCTTTAGGCTGGCTTGACTTTATCAGTTCTTCTGTCTAGTGGCATGGTCCACTTGCCCCACTGTGCACAATCACATCATTTTAATGTCAGGAGCAAATAATTGGCTGTTTGTAGGTTTCCTATTTTCTCTACCCTATGCACGTACAGAGCTGTCTATACAAAAGTATTCCCAAAGCTATTCAGGGAGTGAAGGGGGAAAAAGTCATAAGAGGAACACTGCCTATTTCTACTCCACCAAAAGTAATTGTCTTAGTTAGGGTTTTACTGTTGTGAACAGACAGCATGACCAAGGCAACTCTTATAAAGTCAACATTTAATTGGGGCTGGCTTACAGGTTCAGCGGTTTAGTCCATTATCACCAAGGCAGGAACATGGCAGTGTCCAGACAGGCATGGTGCAGAATGAGCTGAGAGTTCTACATCTTCATCTGAAGGCTGCAAGCAGAATTCTCACTTCCAGGCGGCTAGGAATTGGATATTAAAGCCCATACCCACAGTGAAAGACCTACTCCAACAAGGCCATACCTCTTAATAGTGCCACTCCCTAGCCCAAGCATATACAAACCATCACATTCCACTCCCTGGCCCCCAAAGGCTTGTTTAAACATATGAGCCTATGTAGGCCATACCTAAACATAGAATAATGCAAAATACATTTAGTCCAACTTCCAGAGTTTCTATAGTCTATAACAGTCTCAGCAATGTCAAAAGTCCAAAGTTCAAGGTATCTTCTGAGATAGATGCAATCTGTAATCCCTAGAGCAGAGCAGGAAAAGAGCTGGGCAAACTCCAAACTCTGTGTCCCCATGTTTGAGTCAATGTGGTCTTTATATCTTCAACTCCTTCTTCATCTTTGTTGACCTTGAACTCAGAAATCCACCTGCCTCTGCCTTCCAAGTGCTGGGAAGTCTGATAATAATAAATGGAAAATCCATGTAATACTTCTCAATAGAGCCCTGTAAGAACTGATGCTGCTTTTAGAATGGTATCACCAACTAAACCACACCACCTCAGATACATTACCTCTTATCTCTATACCTCAGACGTGTAATATTCAGACATGTATTTAAATCTTTCCATTGCACAACTCTAGAAAATAATATATTTTGATCATAATGTGAAAAAATCATTTGAAAGACTTTAGCCTTTCAAATCCTGAACAAAATAAATAACCATGATTTTATGATAGTCTGAATACTTAGCATAGTCAGCCACTATACAAGTACTTTCCTTATTCTGCAGCATATGAAATTCAAATAATTCTTTGCAGAAGTTAAGGTAGGATGCACTTCCAGGGAGTCTACCACGTAGAGGAATTTTAATCTAGCAACATTGCTGCTCTGGCAAGGAATCACATCCAAAGACCTTGCTCTGCGTGATCCAGCTAGAATACAGACACACTTTTAATCCCAAGAGACAGAGGCAAGGATATCTCTGATTTCAAGACTAGACTGGCATAGAGTAAATACAGGTAAGGAAAAAATTAGGTGACACATACCTTTAATCTGAGAACTCAGGAGTCAGAGGCATGCAGATCTCTGGGTTGAGTTCCAGTCGGTCAGTTCAGTTTAGTCGGTGAGTTGAGAGGCAGTTCAGTGGAGCAGAGATCATGGCAGCTCAGTTTGTGGAGTTCAGAAGCACTTTTTGAAGGGACAATTTTACAGAGACAGCTTGCAGAGAGAACTAGCTAGACACAGGTGAAGGCAGAATGAATCTGTGTATGTGAAGAAGCCAGAAAATTAGAACAGATTGCCAGAGTTAATTTGAGGCCATGCAGAACAATTCAGTAAGAAGATGCATGAAGCCAGATTGAATCAGTCAGCTTGGTGAGGAGTTTGACCAGAACAGCTAAATGGAACCTGCCAGCCAGAGTTCAGAAAGTACTAGAAAGTATGAGCTTATTCAATAGTAAACCTCTGAGACAATTACATCAAGAGAATAAAAGTTGCCTTTATACACCTGTTTCCCCTTTCTCTGTACGTGTACTGGTATTACCAAAGTTTGTGTTCTTCTGCTTGGTCTCCTGTGGATGGTGCAGCAAGCACTTTTACCCACGACACATCTCCCTAACCCCTATCAATTGTTCTAACTCAAACCAGCCATATAACACTCAACAAATCTTTTTCATCTTGGCCCTTAGCAACTAATTTTAAGGGGCAAGTTCCAATAGACGGCTTTTTTTTTCTTTTTTTTTCTTTTTTAGATATTTTCTTTATTTGCATTTCAAATATTGCAAACCCTTTTCTGGTTTCCCCTCCAAAAATACCCTATCCAATCCTCCCTATCCCTACTCACCCCATCCACCCACTCCCTCTTCCTTGTCCTGGTATTCCCCTATACTTGGTCATCCCAGCCTTAAGAACCCAGATGTCCCTCAACTGAGGAATGGACACAGAAAATGTATTTTACACAATGGAATACTAATAAGCTATTAAAAACAATGAATTCATAAAATAAGAATTCATTCTTAGGCAAAATGGATGGAACTAGAAAATATCATCCTGAGTGAGGTAACCCAATCACAAAAGAACACACTAGGCACTCACTAGTAAGTGGATATTAGCCAATAGATGGCTTCTATGTTTTAATTATTTCTTAATGTGCAGCAATCACTTGAACAACTCAGGTCTGATAGCAAGTCCTGTTCTAATGCACACAAATCACATGGCATATGAATTCTAAACTTTGCTTTCTTCTGGCATCAAATTATTTGTTGGTAGCTCAATACTGGTTATATATTTTACATATTTTAAAAGTGAAGATATTAAAATACACTCAAAAATAAAATCTACACTACTCTGACACAAATTGGATATGTATATGTATATATATATAAAGTATATTAAAATGCTATATTATATATATATATATATATATATATATATATATATATATATATATATATATATATATATATAAAGTGTGGCAGACATGTAAAGATTACCTTTCTGTTTCTGATATTTGTGAAAGTGATATTGTATTTAGTAAAGATATGAAAAGCTATATGATAAAAATTTAATTTTCAATTTCTTAGATTTTTTTTCCCCAAAGAGATTCACTTCTTCTGGTGTTACATATTTTGAAAACAGTATGCCTCGTATACAATCACTCTTGAGTAACAACCTGTGCAATTACAGAATAAACAACGAGGTAGATGAAACTATAACATAAGAAATAAAAGATAAATTAGTCTTTTCTTCCCAGCCTATGAGTGTTGTTACATCGGTGGTCAAAGATCCAGGTCTGGGCTCTGTACTCCATGCCCACATCTCCCACTCCAGATTCTTCATGACTCAGCCATCTTCACACATAGGCTGTACTGAAGGTTCCTGGGAATTTTGCCTCAAAGCTAGAAGAATGGAATTATAACTTCACTAATGATTGATACTTTTCCACAACTTCCTTCTCTACCACACAGTTTCACCTAAATTCTTCAGAGTTCATCTAGTACCTTAAATTAGATTCTATGGAGTGATGTGCTAGAGGACCATGTGAGAAAATGAGAGAAAGGACCCTCTTGCAACACTCAAATGTAGGGATGCCTCATGAAAATACCAGTGCTATAAAAGAGTCCTAAATGATCACTTAGGATTTTCTTTATAAAATCTCCAGAGAATTTTTCATCAATTTCATTCCATTTCTGTATCCTTTAAATTGGTGAAAACTAAGATTCGAGCTTTGCAGCTACCTGGGGGGGGGGGGGAGGGGCATACCACTTTGTAATACAACAGCTACTATAACTGCTGCTACAATACATCACTGTTCCAAGTACAGAAGGGCATATACTTTCTACACAGACCATCTCAATTTCAAATGTCACTTTTGATAGGATCTGAAGACAGTTCTGAATTCTACATTGGAGATGGTGCTTATAAGCTCAGCCTAGGAAGTTTAGACTGTGTTCTGTAACAGACAGTGAAGCCTTAATACACAGTAGGAAAGAAGATATAACATTAGCCAATACAATGTCACCCACTTAGACATAACATTATTTCCAAATGTATATAATATATGTTACTTTCTAAATTTTTATTACATATATATATATATATATATATAGCTATTACTGAAATTTTCTTTAAGTTGACTCAAACTATTTAACTCCATATATTTTGAATAAATTTTAATTTCATATATTTTAATTAAAAATGTCCAAGATAAATGCTTAATTGTGAATACACAGCATTTAAGGATGATTCAAAATCATCTCTGCCTTCAGATCCTGCTGCCTATGTGTCATTTTTTCCTCTTAAGAGTGTACTGCACCCAGAGGCTTTATTCTATAGAACAAAGACAGTAAAAAGGAAGAGATATCACTTCTAGGAATAGTCTACAAAAGACTATGGTACCTATCTTGGTGGAGTCTTTTTTACTCACCCTCTAATTGTGAAAATTTTAAAACGGCCACCATTTAGGAAGGACCCATGAGACTAAGGAGACTTCCAGTCCACAGCTAGTAAGAAAGGCACACAACAGCTACAGATTGAATTTCAAGGATCTTTCCATAGTCCAGCTTGTAGGTAATGACTCACAGGTCTGTGAAGTCCCAAAAAACAGAGGACCAGCAAAGCCACACCTAGATTTCTAATCCACATGAGTTGTAAAATAATAAATTCTATTGATTTATATTTCTAATCTTGTATTAATGTCTTATTTGGCAATGTATAATTAATACATTTGTATATTAAAATGTTTTAGACATATGAATTCATTATTTAACACTTGTTAAAACATGAGGGGTGGGAGAGGTTGTTCAGCAGTTATGAGCAGTTGGTCATGCAAAGGACCATGGTTTGGTTCTTAGCATGCACATGGTCACTTATGATTGTCTGTAACTCCAGTTCAAGAGATCTAATACCCTCTCCTGACTTTCTTGGCTACGAGAAAGACATAGTGAACAGACATACATGTGATCAAAATAGTCACAGATCTAAAATTTTATTTTTTCCCCAAGATAAAACCTTTTCTTATGTCCTAGGCAAAGCACAGAAAGAGCAAATTTTTGGAATTAGAAAGGTAGACTTTTATTTGACCAGGGTGAGAAGTAGTAAGAATGTCTACTTTAAAAAGGTCTTGTGAAGAAAATATATCGGCAATTATGAAATTTAAAGCCCTGGATAAATTTTTAGCCATGGAAATTATAGGAATTCAATGAGGATAATATTTGTCTTTTAAAAAAACTATTAGATACATACCTTACCAAATACAAATAAAAGTGTGGGCAGATATCAGTCATCAAGAGATAAGGTCCCAGAAGAAAGAAGTAACTGCTAGTGCTACAGGCAGCCTCCACTGCCATTCTTTCTACTGAAAGTATTTTACTGCGCATTATTTTATTAATGACACTTATGTATGAATGAATGTGTGTGTGTTATTCAGGTCCTTGTTTATAGTCTTAATGGCAGTCATTGAAGAAAAGCATTATACAACAAGTAAGGCAATAGAACTTACGTGATCTTTTTTTCCAGAACTAAATTAAGAATTTTTTAATCCTGTAACCCAAGTGATGCAAGTAATCTTTTTATGGTAATGATATTTTGTCGACATTATTTAACTTTAGTCCCATTGACTTTGAATATAAAAGAAATAATGTCTTTAAGCTCAGAGTCAGAAATATGTAAATATCAAGTGTCCTAATTTAGCAACGAGCTCAAATGAAATACATGTCCCTGAAGGTACTAAGGAAAGATGCTCAGGAAGACATTTGAGGAAGAAATGAGCCGTCCTCCCACACAAAACAGAAAGGACAGAAAGAATTCCAACAAAGCATATGGATCTAGACATAAAATATATCTATAGCCTCAAACTCTTCTGCACATCGATTTACCTGTTACTCTTCTCCCTGAAGATGACAAAGTCTGCCTTCCCTGCTCAGCCTTCTCACTAATGGCCACCCCCTCCTGGGCCCACAAGGACTGTCTGCCTCCCTGCTCCTTGTTTCACTTTTACATTTTTCTCATATTTGAAACTCTTGGTCTTAAACTTTTCCACCCACCATTATAGTTTGTTCCATCTTTCTTTAACTTCCAGCAACGCATCCTTTTGTTCTTTGAAGAATTTAATTCCTCCTTCACTGTCATTTTTTCATTAGTACTCATACCATAACAGTTGTTAGTTTCAATAATTCATTGATGATTTTTTTCCCATCAAACACCCTAGCCTTTTACTTCTTTACCTCCCACTATTTCCTCAAAGTCATAAATGAATGTGTGCTGACAATTGAGGAACCAAGTGCTTCAAATCCAGGGAAACAAGAAAATCTCCCCTGTGTGAAGCTCTCCCAGGGAAAATGGAAAAGCCTGGTGTGTCTGTGCACTCTGAAGGTATGAGCCACCACTATACCTCCTCCCAGGTGACTGATACACTGCTCACCCACAAGGACCTCCTTCCAACTTGACACTTTGGAAAGCACTAGGGACAGTCTTTGTACTTCCTCTGCAACAACAGCTTTTGTGATATTGCTTAGTTAGTTTCACTGTCATGTGTCTAAGACATAGTCTACAGCACCATCATCATCTTTCCTGAAACCCAGACTCCTGTATCCAACTACCAGCTATCACCTCAAATGGGGACTACTGAAAATCAGTATTTGAATATTGTCACACTTAATCTTCCCATTATATTCCACATAAGATTTGGCAACACATCAATTATTCAAAACACACACACACACACACACACACACACACACACACACAGAATGCATTTTCACTTCACAAATATTCTATAAATTAATCCTATAGAATCTGCTTTTTTTGTTATACCCAGAATCCAATTTCACAGTATAACCACTACCTAATTCTAACCGAACATCAGACTTCGCATGAAATATAGAAAACCCTTGACATACCCAGTATCTCCCTATAAATATATATTGCTTTGTTTATTTTTTCTTTTCTTTTTTTTCCCTATAGATCATACCATTTATGATCCACACAGCTGCCACAGCAATGCTTTGAAAAAAAGATTATTTTGCTTATTAGGTCAATAGTTCCAACTCTTAACGATAGTCAAAACGTCACATAGTGTGACTTAGGATCCTACCTTATTTTACTTTTCCCATATGAGTTCTCCAAGACTTCATTGTGTTACACACTCTGCTCCCATGCTAGCGATCTTCATGTTTACTTTCATGCCTCAAGGCGTGAGTGCTGGAATGCTACCCAAACACTTGTCTTGCAGAATTCCCCCTGTGAACTTCCTAACGGCCTCCTAGTCTTTACTCAAATGTCACGTGTCAGTGAACATGTGGATTCTGTCTACAAACTCAGCATCCATTCTTCATATCTTCCGTCCTTCATATGTTTTGTCAGTAGCCCTCTGCACTGTTCGTAAATATATATTACACATAATGCACATTTATTAATATTGCCTCTATGCTGTTCTGCCTTTACAATGGGCCTACTTTTTCTTGTCTTAATCAGTTGTTTTCTATTACTTTCAAAAAAAGAACCCAAGGAAGAGTACATGGCTTTAGGCCCTGTATAGTTTCTCCTCATATATGTGCCATGAGTTTTGGTCAGATTACATATTGCTATGATCATTTATATAGCCATCCATTACATTAAACAAGTATAAATGTTTGATAATGGCAATCCTCCTTCACCTGCGAAATTCGCAGTTTTGTTCAGCAAAGAAAAACAATAGCCTACTCTTTAAAATGGAACACCATTTATTATTTTTGGTTTATTACTTACATATCAGTATTCACTGAAAAGTGAAAACATATCAAAAAAAAAAACCCTACCGCTACTTTTTAAGCTTTAATTTAAAAAGAACTTAAAAGAGTTTTACCTAATTTTCAGTTAAACATCCAGGGAATTTGTTACTTGTTCATTTAAACAAAATTGCTTATTCTGTAAATTAATATTTAATGCTGACTTAAAAACTTTTTTATCTGAAAAGCAAAAATTATGATACAAAATTTTTGCTAAAGCTCCATTTTAATACAGTTAAGTGGTGGTTTGAATTGATAAGTTAGAGAAAATGATTCTAACATAAATTATTCTGAATAAATCAGATTGACAGAATGATTATGTCGTTTCCTTCATTTTTCGGCAAGAATAAGTCACTTCTAATATGATCATGCTAAAATTTAGGTAGTACAAAATATCTGTAAATATCCTGGCATATCCTTAAGCACATACACAACACAAGTTATCCCAATGATCCCAGTGAAGGCATCCCACTTGAGTGCGGCAGGAGACAAGAAAGGGGGAAAATGTTAAAAGGTTCACCATGATTCTATAATTGACATGCCACAATTCCAACTTCACTTTTCTCTCCAAAGTTAACTTACCTTTAGGCACCACTATTTTTTCACTGTCAAAAACTACAACAAATAATTCAAAAGTAGCTAAACTCAGCATCCCTTATTCAAGTAAGGAATATGACTTCACTATGACTGATTAAAAAAGATTTGTACAAAAACATCCCCTACTAATTAAAATGTTTTTGATCTCTGTAATTGAGGCTGTCATAGTCCAAGAAAACCTAGCTTTGGATTTGGGTGTCTTTTCAAATCAGTCACTTTAATTCTCCAGAGAGAAGGACTCTGCAAACTGACCTCCAGGTGATGCGCTCAGATCTCAGGACAGGACTTTAATAACAGAATTTGATGTGAATTTCCCACTGACTTTTCTTCTGACTAGCATCCTCCTTTGTACTTCTCTCTCCTGTTTCTTTCTAATTTTAACACTGATGTACTGAGACAGACACAATAGCAGCAGAGAATAAGAGGTTGCGAGGCATGTTTGAAGTAGGACTAATGGCTCCATCATGAATTGTAGGTTATGGAAAAGAGGATGAGGCAAGTGGGCATTACAACTCTAATCTGCAAGAGAAGCCATCAATTAAAACTCCTGCTCTTACACGCAGCACAGGTTTTTGAAGGTAAGAATCTATACCTGCAGAGAAATGTTCTATCTAGAGCATCCCTACCAACCGCAGGAACTGGCACACGATTATTCTCGAATCTGTGAGGCCTTTTTCACAAAGAATGCTGAGATTTCAAAGGAGAAAGCCAGTTTCAAAACATGCAGATGTAGCTGTGCCATGCAGCAGTTTCCAAGCAGCAGAGTCTAGGAATCCAGTGTTCTGGTCATATTCCAAAAGAACATACTATTTTTCATACTTTGTGTCAGACAACGCTTGCCAGATTTATAAGCACAGGTCAAAGTAACCCATGATGATTTAGCATAACTCTCCTCATCTGTGTCACAGAACCAGGTTCTTATCCCATTGTGGAGATTATCATTGTTTATTAATAACAAAGCTAATTAATTAATTGAAGTGTTAATGTGTGCCAAATTGATAAACACATAGATTATCTTATTAAAGGAACATAAGAGTGCTCTTGAGATAAGTGTGGATATTATAACTACACTACACAGATGAGAGAAACCAGAAGAACCTGTCTAAACTTATTTTAAAAAGAGGACAATAAAGCCCAAATTTGAACCAAAACTGAGTAAGTCAAGTTGTATATTGTGCAATAATATTGAATAGTATTTATTAGATTCACCATTATACTCACTGAACCTAGCAAAGAGCCTTGTCAAGGTAACAAATGTCTACTAAATACATCATTGAAATAGATTATAGACTGTGAAATGGTTTGTCTAATACTTTGGTTTATCAAAACAATGATAAAGTCTTAAAGATGAATCAAAGAAGAAATGTCTCTTTGCAACAGACAGAGATTGTTACAGAAAAACGCAACTAATCAAAATGCAGAGAACAAGTGATTATGTTGTAGTCGCAACAGATACTTCTGTAACACAACCCTACCTCAGGGAACATGGCAGAGGAGAGAGCCAAGGAATAGGACATTTGTTGTGAGGTCATATGTCCTAGAAATGCCAGGGAAGCTACCGCCATGAAGTCTCAACAGCAAGGCTGCCAAGCAAGACCAGAACAAGGATGATGCCACTAAGCATGCTATGTGACGAAGCCACAAACCTCCACAAAATCTATCGGCAACCGAGGGATGCTGAGCGTAGGATGCTGAGTGTAGGAGTAATAGAAGAGAAGAGACCCAGGTGCTTATCTAACATCGAGTATTCATGCCTGAAATGATATGTGTACAGGAAACATTATACTGACTCAGCAGGTTGTATTTATATATTTAGGAATATGTGTGTGTCTGCATACACACAAGTGAGGCACATAGAAGGGCTTAGAGGGAGGAAAGGGGGGGGGAAGTTGCTCTTTTAAACAATTAAGTCTACAAAGAGTAAAAAAAAAAGGTGAAGACATAATTCTCCTAAGAACCACCTCTAAACTAGGGCTGAACAAACACTTCCCAGAGAAGGTCAGAGGACAAACATTTTAGGCTCTGCAGACCTTCCCAATCTGGAATGTGCACGGTCATAAGAAACAAAAGACATAATCCACACATCAAATGAGATACAAGAAGAAAGGAGGAGTGGCCCCTGGTTCTGGAAAGACTCAGTGAAACAGTATTCGGCAAAACCAGACCGGGGAAGTGGGAAGGGGTGGGAGGGAGGACAGGGGAAGAGAAGGGACTATCGGGGAGTGGGGGGGCTAGAAAAGGGGAAATCATTTGAAATGTAAATAAATTATATCGAATAAAAAAAATAAAAAAAAAAAGAAACAAAAGACAGCATGTAGGTGAATAAAGTTGGTGTGCTCCAGTCAAATTTTATTTGTGGATACTAAATTTTGAGTTTCATGGAATTTCCACCGGTTGTGTTCTCTAGTTTTACGTCAATTTGACACAAGCTAGACTCATCTGAGAAGAGGGATCCACAATTGAGAAAATGACTCCATAGGATCAGTCTGTAAGCAAACCTGGAGGGCATTTTCTTAATTAACAACTGATGGAGAAGATCCCAGTTCATTGTGGGTGATGCCTGGGCTGGTGGCCCTAGATTCTCTAAGAGAGAAAGCAACATAAGCCATGGGAGCCAGCCAGTAGCATCACCCTCCATGGGCTCTGAATCAGCTCTGCCTCCAAGTTCTGGTTGGTTTGAGTTTCTTCCTTGGCTTTCCTCAGTGGACATTCAGAATATGTAAACCAAATAAACTCTTTCCTCCCCAAGTTGCTTTTGATTATAGTGTTTCATTGCAGCAATAGTAACCCTACTAAAATGGAGATCATGAAATATTTTTCACATTTGTTTTTTTCTAAGAATGTAAAAATATAGACTGAATCTTTAACGCATGGACTATACGCTTTGTATAGCCCAGGTGGAAATCTGGAATCTACAAATGCAGTCCTGTGCCAGCTCTCATTGTAAACATTTCCTTGAATTGCTTCCTTATGAAAACCAAAGTTTTGAAAGGGAAAGGAGATGTGATCCCAAACTAAATGAAATTTATCCAAATGTGCTTTACCCTTCCCTATTGCTAATGCTGTGAAATCACATATAGGAAGTTGAGCACTTTAGACATAAGTTGTGATAAATGCACAAAAGGAAGGACCCATGGAATGGTGAAAATGGTCGAAAGGACTGCTTTCAAAGTAACTAACAAGAATTATGTCACTTGCCAAATGACGAGAGAACAAGGGAGCACTTAGTTCAAGTACTGTGCATGTTCATAAAAAGGTCACAAATGTAATATATGGTTTAATATAAAGTCTAATTACGTTCCTTCAGCTAAGACCTCAATTCATGACTCTTTTTGAATGAACCCATTCAAATCCTTTCTACATGGTTGGTAAAGTATACAAAGAACTAAAACACAAAGAAAGAGAACACAGATTTGGATGCTTGTCCCTTCCTCTGCACAAAAGATTCATAACATCTCCATTTCTGTGAGGCCAGCTGTAACCTCCTCTCAGAGGAATTCTCACCCAGACTTCTTGAGAAAAAGCCATGAAGTCACATAGGTGAGACAAAAGCCAAACCTTTCACCCCTCCTCACCTCTCCTCACCCCTCCTCACCCCTCAGGACCAAATCCTTTTGCTCCTCCTCAGGAGCTGGGTAGTGTTCTCCCTTCTGAACAGCAACCCCTTCACACTCCCTCTCTCCAGCTCTCCTCTCAGTGAATGACCTTGTTTCTGTTTCACAGTGAAATTGAAGCTGTCAAGAGGAATAGCTTTCACCTCTCTGGCCTCTGAGTGACAAATCCCAGGGTCTTGTTTCTTGCCTCCCTCTTTCTATCAAGTCTGAAAGACTGAAACATCTCTTTGTCTTGCTTTGAGCTACTCTCTCTGCTCTTGACCTTGACCTCAATTGACTCCTCCCCACCCTTACATCCGAATCAAAGATTTTGTTCATATATTACACCCTGCTCTTGCTTTATTTCCAAAGACACACTTTCTATCTTTGTCTCTACCTAGCTCTGACTCCAGAGCTTTAAAAAAAAATGACTTTTTTCCTATGCAAAACAAACCCAAACTACATAGTCCAGACTCTTCCATCTACTGACATACTCCATGTTTGGATCACTTTGGACTCATTATCTTTCACATCAAGTCCCACCAAACACCCATACTTCCTTCCCCAACACTCACCTCATGTTCACAGTCACAGTCCATGTGCCTCACTCCAGCATGAATATATACAGGGCAAATCTCATCCATAACCCTGTGTCACTTGTATTAAATTTATGTTTTTTTATTAGTGTAAAACAGCAAACACAATGTCTTCCCTGTGCCATTAACTTCTAAAACCTTACTTACACTATTTTTAATTGTTATTAAAGGAATTCAAACTAAAAATTAAGATTTGATAAGACTCTCATACAAATCTCTGATTCAAAATTGTGCATGCAAGCAAGGAGAATACATTATGTGAATCTCTATAAATATAGGCTAATATTGAGTATAATTGATGAACATTTAGGCCATCCTATCAATACTCTAATGAATAATCAGTCTCTCACTGAGCAAATGCTTTAAAAAATAAACAAAAAATGCATTAATTTATTTGTTTGTCTGTCTCTCTCTCTCTCTGTGTGTGTGTGTGTGTGTGTGTGAATTCCATATTTTGTCTTTTTTGATTAAAAATTAAATGATTAAAAACTATTAAAAATGTATGGGAAAGAGTTTCCGTGCTATCTCTTCCACAGACATCTACTCTAATTCACCAGCCTTCTGAGATACTCACCGATTGACAAGCATGTGTCTGGTGCATACGCTACATCCTGTTACAAATTGTAACTAATTCTTCTCAGCTCTCATTTTCCTCACACGATACTATCTGACAATATCGATCTCTCCTTTTCTCTGGAAACCTTAATTTCTCTTATTCAATGACATCTGCCTTGTCAACTTATCTCAAAACCTCCATTTCGTTGGTGCAATATTTTAAAAAATGAGAAAAGTCTATTACCTGAAAATTCACTTTCACACCAGGCATAAAATATCAGCTTAGACAATTCCAATGCCTCAGGCAGACATTTGGCTTCTAAATTGTTTTCCTGCCTCTATGTCTGTGTCTTTCTAATACATGTATCTTATGCTGACATAGCATATCTTCCCAATATTGCCCTTCCTGCAATCGAAGACCTGGTGACTGTTTAGTATCGCTGGGTGATGTTCATAATTTCATGGACTGGGAATCCAAACTGAATAGAAACTGAAAAATAAAGAAGCCAACTGAGCATCAGAACTCATCTGTTTTTGCTTTCACTTTGTGCACAATGTGATGAGCTGACTCTTAGGCCACTAGGCTTTCTGAGATGATGTTCTGTAGCCCCTCAAATGGTGAACTACAATAAAATATTTTTTCCTTAAGTTTCACCTGTCAGGTATCTGTGAAAGCAATTAGAAAAAATAATTAATGCAGATGCTATTTACTGATGTACTAGTATGAGTTAAATTCTAGTTATTTTTAGATATTTTATTCACACATCTAATACCATAATGCAATATATATATAGAATAGTAAGATATTTCAATAATCTATCTCATTACATATCTTCTGAATAAGCCCTATTAGGTTTCAAATATAGCAGTTCAACAACTGCTTCTTCCTCTACAAAGGATCTCTGGAATCATATTTAATATTATTTCTACTTATGCTGTTCTGGCTGATTTATACCCATTTTATAACATCAACAAATAGATGATACTTTCAGTGTAAGAGATCACTCAATATTTATAACTATTTTTTTTCAGCTCATTAACTGCCTACATGGAAAACGGGATGAGTGGTTTCTCCTTCAGAAGCCCAGTATTCTACATTATTATATCCATCATGCAGAAGATCTCCTCTCTGTACACCACTCCTTCCTTTAGAGTGTTTCATGGATGTGAAGGACCTGCGGGCTAGTTCATTAATGACTTGTTTTTCCCAGTCCACTTACTATGACCTAGGCAAAACATTTACTAGAATATGCATTACCCTACGTACTCCAGAAAATTGTGATATAATTCTGAATAATGTTTTTTGTTCTATCTGTGATTCTAATATTCCATGTGTGTCCTAACTTTTTTTCTGTTGTTAGTCAGTTGCTAATAAAAATAACTGAGTAGCTGGCAAATGAATATTTGTATTCAGCTCATGTCATAATTTTGAGCATTTTGAGATTTGGATAAAGAGATACTTGAAGCCATAAAACCTATCTGAATAACTTTCCTGGTGGCTAATTGATATTTAGTGAGTGTAATTTCTCCATAATTATATATAAACTAATCTTCTTTCTATTCTAGTTAATCATCTTATAGCAGCATCTGTACCTCTAAAGCTCTGCATTGAAGCTTTTCTTTTTTTTTTCTGAGTCAGGGTTTCTCCGTGTTGCCCTGGGTGTCTGGGAATTCATTCTGTAGACCAAGCTGGCCTTGAACTCAGAGATCATCCTGCTTCTGCCTACTGAGTGCTGGCATTAAAGGCATATGTCACTACATCTCAGCTACTATATTAAACTTTAATATTATACCATATTGAGTGCATTTGTCCTAATGTTGTCAAGAAAGATGGAATATTTATATTTGCAAATGAACACTGTGCATAAAAATTTTTTCCAATAATGGACAATGATAACAATGTGCCAAACACACAACAGAGTTTCAGTAAACATGAAGTCAATTCTGTCATTTGAACAGTAGAATAATTCATCCTATTTACAACTGGTAGAATAGTTTTCTTTCAAATAAAAAACTAAAAGGAAATTGGCAACAGTTCTTCTGTCATAAGTCAGATGTGAAACTAGCTGGCTATGGGTAAAATGGGAACTCTTCAGTAGTAAAAGGGAAAATGATGATGTCAGAGAGAATCTACTAAAGAATATATGAGAGTAATCTTTCACTACTTATAAATCATCGTTAAGTGTTTCTACTTTGAGATTCCCAGGCAAGATGGCAGACTAAAAATTGCCTCCATGTGCCTTGGTTAAGAAGGATCAATGTGAGGAAGAATGCAGTACTCCAAAGAGACAGTGAGGGTGAGCTTCAGAAACCAACGGAGATAGAGAGTGACAGCAGGAACTCCATTCTAAAGGTGAACTACACTACATGGCTTTGATAGGGGACTGGGAGTCCCTCTTTCAGACAAACTCTCAGACTTCACAAGGCTCAAATCCAGCTCCAGGTTCTGAGTGAGATAGTAACTCCTCTGGCAATGGGTCTGAAGGGTCTGAATTTTATGACGCTGAGGGTGATGGTTGGGTGTCATCTTTTACAAATGAGAAAACCTTTTGTTTAAAACTGAGCTACTGGGTGAACCTAAGAGGAAAGAACCACAGACCCGGGAACCTGCATTTTTTCCTGCCACACCTCTGTGTGAGCACTGGGAAGCAGTTAATGGGGAAAAGTACAGGAGGTTGAAAGGTTGCCTTAAGGGTAGGTTCAGAGAACGTGACCCCACATACTGCAAAGCCAAGTGTGGCCAGCAGAGGTCCTCAGTACACTGGGAAGGGGAGCTACAGAAGTGTAAACAGGCTGGTGGACATTGGCTACTGTCCAATACAAACCAGTAGGAAAGTTCAACTGACTATGCAACCCTGCTCATGTAAACTCAAACTTCCTGAAGACCAAGAAAGGGGGGCTGCTGTAACACTCTCTCTCTCTCTCTCTCTCTCTCTCTCTCTCTCTCTCTCTCTCTCTCTCTCTCTCTCTCTCTCTCTCTCTCTCTCTCTCTCTCTCTCTCTCCTGTGTGTTGTGTTTCTGTTCCTAACACCTAAAATTACACTTTTAGTAATGTTTTCACTTTATTATATTTAAAAATCTTTGGTATTATTTTTATGCTTATTCATATATCCACCTAATTTTGTACATTTATCATCATTGGGCAGAGTTTTCATTACTTGTGTGTGTGTGTGTGTGTGTGTGTGTGTGTGTGGTTTTGTTTGTTTCATTGCCTCTGTGTTTCCATATTTTACTACAGTTTTGATAGTATTTCTAATTGATTTTATTTTTTTCAAAACAAAGTCTTCTAGTTTAGTTTATTCCCCTTCTGATTTTGTATTCATTTATTTCTCAATACTATGACGGATTTTACTGTTGTCCTTTCTTATTTCACCACACACACACACACACACACACACACACACACACACATCTCTTATTTTCTCATTGGTAGACTTTTCTCCACTCCTTTCTTTTTCCCTCCTTCTATTTACTTTCTTGTCCCGGTCCCTGTTACATCGCTGATTTATTATTTCCACATTCAACATGAATAAATCTTAACTTCAGAGGTTAGTATACATTTCTTCAGCCATTTTTAGGGTCATGATTGTTGGTGATATATTCTTGGGCTTTAATCAATTTTATGCACAATTCTGTATCTTTATAGACTTTGATATTGTTGCCCTTACAAGGATTCCTCTCCTCTCTGGATAGTACAAGGGACTGAGTCCTCAAATATAGGCCTAACAAGAAGATTCCCAAAATAAAAACAGAAGAAACGAGTGAACAAATGTGGAAATAAATAGAGGACAAGAATAATGAATAGGGAAGACAAATGTGACTCTTCTAATATTTCATTAACTCCTCACCTACTGAATTCAAAGAACTAGAAAGTAATGCTATGTTCATACAGAAGATCAAAAGGCCCCACCTTGCCAATGCTATAGACTATCCACCATGTAGCTTGGAATATATGACACAATGTTTCCATGTGCTTCCAATTCTTGTAGCTTGGCTTCTAGGTCTCTGATGTTACCTCAACATAATCTCAATATAATTCAATGTAGCCAAAAGGCCTTGAATATTAAAATGTGAGGGTCTAATGGCATATGTGCATTAGCCACACTCCAAGGAAAATGAAATGGAGTCACTACCTTATATCATTTAGTGTTGTTGGAAGTGAAGTAGAAAAAGATCATATGACAGTCTGAGAATCTCCATGCTAAGAACCAGAAATCCAAAACCCTCTAAAATCCAAACCTCTATGAGTACCAATATAAGACCTTCAGTTGATATGTCTGTGCCTGACCTTGCAAGATGGCAAAAGTTAGGCCTACTGAAAATGTAAAACCCACTTTAAACTAAGTCTGAGTTGTAAATGAAAACAATAAAAGTCTTCTTTAGATCTAGATCCCATCTCCAAGATATCTCATTATTTACATGAAAATATTCCAAATTCCCAAATCTGAAACACTTCTGGTCACAATCTGGCGTTTTAAATAACAGATTGTCAGTCTGTAGCTGAATATCATGTAAAGGAAAATACAGTTCACATAAGCGCAAATAGTCATTCAACCATCTCCAACATAGGTGAGCAAGAAGAATAAGAGAGTGCTAATAAAATGAGTTCAAAGAAAGGAATTAAAATTAGCAACACAGAATGAATTGACCTTTTTATAATAGCCTTATGATGTCAGTTCCATTTAGCCTCAACTCTAAAAATCTTGTTTTAAATCAATTTTAGAGGGATTTTCTCAGTATATTACACACACTGTCTTTCTCTCTCTCTCTCTCTCTCTCTCTCTCTCTCTCTCTCTCTCTCTCTCTCTCTCTCTCTCACACACACACACACACACACACACACACACACACACAGACACACAATGCTCCTACAAGATGGGCTGCTAGTCACTGCTTAAATAAGCCATCTGCTTTCTTGTCAATGTGTTTTCCCATGTTTTCATTAAAATGTCCTTTCCTCAGCCCCAACACACATCCCTCTCCCCACCCTGTGCTTTTGAAACTGTTTTTTTCTCTAGGTCCAGCATATTTGAGTACTACACAAAACACTATCTAGTGGCCATTCAGAATTATCATTTCTTCCTCTGGTGTTTCTTATAGTTTTTTTCTTTACACTAATTGGCATTTATTTTCCTTATAATTTATAGTGTACAGCTTTTGTGTTTCTGGCCTCGGCCAGTCAGTAAATCTTCTGAAGGCTTGCCTGTGACACAGCGTCACTAGGTGTTTGTCAGACTGAACTAAATGATACTCATTCTATTCCTAGAGCACCTTTCTCCATCCCTTTATTCTTCTAGAATTTACTGCTCTCAAATTTATTGGCAAAATATTCTAAGTCACTGAGGTGACATAGAAAGAACACATTTCTTTCTTTAAGAATTTTGAATCATTGTTTTTAAAATATGCAGAGGAGTGGCAATTTTCAAAATAAATTTTGTATTTGACAGTATAGTACAATCATTTCACTCCTCACTTCCATTTTCCAGGAGCTCCAAATCCAGACAAAGAACTACAGGCAGCTCAAAATCTTAACGTACTTTTCATAAGTCAAGTAAAGCTAACAGTAATGAATGAATTTATAAGAACAAAACTTTGTTTCCTTTCTTAAAGCTAGCTCACTGCTGCTAAAAAAAAAAAAAACAAATTTAAAATAACTTATCTCATTAGGAGTTAGTAAACGGTTCTGACCACACAGACAAGAGTGTTTTGATAGAATCAGCACATATCAAGCAAATGCATCCTTTTCGGATGTTTTAAATGACTAATTCAGGCATTGCCCTCCTAAAAGTCACTGTCTTGTGGAGCAGGGGGATGATGTGAGAGAAAAACAGTGGCTTTAGAAAGACAAAGTCTGTGTAGAGTCATGAATGAAACCTTGGACCAGCCTAAGTCAGGGTGGATCAAACTTCAGGAATCTGATGCGAGGTAGTTGACTGCCAGAATATTTAAACACAGCATATAATTCAATCCCTTGTCCAAAAAAAAAAAGCATAAGAACATTGAAACTCAACTCAGGGAACATATAAATCCTTCTAAGAAAATAGATTCTGGAGATTCTATTTATGGAGGCTACCCGTATTAGGTTAATAACCTAAGGAAGGGTCTGGCATGGACTCAGTCATATAGCTAGTGTAGAGGTCATTTGGTCTATTAGCCATCTCTTGTCCTGTTAGTGGGAGCTTGGGGGAGCCCCTGATAAAGTAAGGGTAAATTAGACTAAGAACCACCTCCTGTTCTGGTTGTGCAAGCTTGATATGGCCTGGCTCAACAGAGAACACAGATGAACCACCAGGCTGTTAATCATCTCCAATTTCCAGCCTTCTGGATGGAAGAACAGGTATTTCTTCCTTTCCAGAGACACCCTGTGTGATTAACATTCTCGGTTCCCCTGGATATCTGTGGGCACCAGGACCTCCTTGCTCCCAGCAAACATTTATGTAATTTAACTTAAATTATATGTATATGTGCATGTTCACATATACCTTTACACATGTGTATGATTTTAGAAGAGATATATGATAAAATTTATTTGTGTAATTGCATTAAAATCGTGTTTGTCATTAGTGGGAAAATTAAACTTTTGTTTGCTTTTTAGGGAAATTTTAAAATTTATTTTTAATTCTAAAACTATAAATTTTAGCAAAATATTTAAAATTAAAAATTATTTATACATACCAAATTCTCAAGTTTTCAAATATTTCTTGCTTAGTAAAACAGAGTTTTTGTTTGAAACATGAGTTCAATTTCTAATTGAGTTATATTTGGATATTTTCCAGTTATTAGGCATCTTAGAATTCTATAGGCATGGCCAAACAATGAGAAAAGTCTTCAATGTTGTTTGATTGCAAACTGAAATTTTTCTAATTTTGTCTGAGAATCTCAGAACTTTTATGTATGTTGTGGGACTTTAAAATGATTTTGCTTTTCTATTAACTTTAAAATAACATATAGACAACTTCTTTCTCTTTTGAACAATAATGAGAAGTCCCAAAAACAATAATTATCATTTATATTGTGCTACAGGAGCATATCATGTATGTGTTTTCTCTTTTCCATCAACAATTTCTGCTTCCAGGATATTGAATCACTGCCTTTCACTTTAATTTTGTTCTTCAGGGACTGTGTATAAAGAACTGGGAGATGATATAACCTGAAAAAAATGCTTCTTTTAAATCTCCCTACACAAAGGTTGACATTCTAGGTGTTTTTTTTTACTTTATTCCAAGTAATAGTCCAGGACTCAGTTTCTTTAAAAAAAAAAAAAAACACATTTAATTACTTATTTAAAAACAATATTTTATTAAATAAGAAATTTAAATTCTCTATTATCTTTATCATTTTTAGAAATACTAGTACTAGTTTCAAAGCAGCAGAAGACTTTAAATAAGTTGATACCGTATATTAGTCCAGATTCTCCAGCAGGGTGGTTCTCAACCTTCCTAATGCATAACCCTTTAATAGAGTTCCTCATATTGTGGTTATTTTTGTTGCTACTTCATAAGCGTAATTTTGTTACTGTTATGAATCTTAATGTAGGTATCTGATGTGCAGGATTCTTATATGTGACCCCTGTGAAATCATTGTTTGACACCCCAAAAAGATTCCATCCACAGCTTGAGAACAACTGCTCCAGAGAAATGGTACCAATAGAATAAACATAGATTACAAAAGTAGTTTAGTTAACTAGATTATATAATACAGTCTGGGTAGTCAAACAATAGCTGTCATACTGGCAGTGATTAGTTGGGGAATCCAATAACTTCTTAGCCTTTGAGTCTGGGTACCATAACAATATTAGTTTGGAGCTGGAGGCCTAGAAAATTCCTGGGCCTTGAGGTCAAACATCAGGCTGAAGAAATTGGTTTCTAATGGGAGTGAAGACTGGCAACAATTGAAGCATCAGCAGCAACAGAGTAGATGCACACATCCAAGAGAAGATAGATAGGCAAATAGCACTGCTTTTTCCTACTACTTCGTACCTTGGCTTCCTACCTTGGCTGATATCCAAAGATGATGCCCACTGTGGGATGAGGTCTTCTAGCATCAGGCAATCCTCTCTAGAAACAACCATAGACTCACATAGAGGGATGCCTCTTAGATAATTATAATACCAATTATGTTAACAATCAAGTTTGGGTTAAGCCTAAATTATCACATAGGCTGAAGCAGCTGAGATATTCAAAAGTAAAATTACCCTTAAATCTTAAGAAAATTGAACCTAGTGGGTAATAGTGAACATCTCATGGGATGCAAGGAAAGGTTAAGGTCTTAAGAAAGAGGAACAAGTAATTCTGCAGGCTTGTGTCACATAAGAAAAAGTATTGGTATCTTGAAGCAGTTATCAAGAGTAAATTAATTCCAAGTGTTTCTACCATTATGATATGATCTAAAGTCACAAACACACACACACACAAATCTGACCCTTTAGGTCTCCATGGCATGTGCAAATCCATTCATGCCAAAAAGAAGAGGTGGATCTTCCAATGACTGTCCAATGGAGAAGGAACTGGATGACGAAGGAAGGAAATGTTTCTAAATACAGTTGGCAAGCCATTAGCAGAGGAAAGTGTCGAGCATGCACAAATAAGGCACCTAACAGTTATAAGATTTTTATCTATATGAAGAACTGGGGGAGGTAGAGAAAGTTGTTATGTTCCCAACTAATCCTTCTGAGATACCACTAATTCCTGGGTGGGGATAGAACGGGCACCACAACTCAGGAAAGGTGCTTACCTAGCACCTGTCAAGCACTGAGGTTTATCCAAGACTCCCAGAAGAAATAAAACCCTTGACAATTGAAACAAGTCACCAAGAAAGGTTTAAATATGAAAGAAGGTTTTTTCTACCTTAAATTTTCACCGCAGGGATTCTGTAAAAATTAATAAAAGAATGGGCATTAAGGATCTTTTACACTGGAGCAGTTTATCTGTGAAACTCTGGTATCCCACTAGGCCTGTAGATGACACCAGACTAGATCTCTGGATGTTTTCCATTTGTATGCCAAGATCAAGCAAGGTGAGTGCATGAAGTTAGTAGGGCTGACATAAACTGCCTCACACTGCATGGCTTACATAATAGAAACTCACTGTAGTCAATATGAAAGTTGATCCAATGTGAGCAGGGCTCTGCTTCTCCAGGGAGTTAGTCAGTGCCAGTGTCAGGTTTCTCTGTTCTCAAAGGTAGTTCTGACAGCCTATCTGCCATATCTCTATTTGGCCTTTCCTCAGATTTAACAGTGAACTTTCTTAAAAGCGTGTAAAAGTGGTGTTAATACTGGTTTCTGGAAAAGTGTTTAATAACCTTCCAATTACTCAACTACATAGAACAATAATTAGTCAGAACCCACTTAAAACAACTTAGGCCTTACCCTGCTCAGATCAGCTCCAGAAGGGAGGTAGGCAAAAGCATTTGGGAAGGATTCTCCAGCCATGCCCACAACCTAGATTTAGACTTAGAAGCATGGCTAACTACAGCCAAAGATAGAACCAGACCCTGAGTTTTAAGGCTTCAGCAATCAGCAGTCAGCTCTCCTTCACTTTGCCTGTGTATGAATGGGTGAATGTGGGTAACAGAAACCTAACTAAGAGCATGCTTGGCAAATCCTCATGCTCCTTGCATTTTCTGAAGAAAGATGCATGGATCCATTATGGGACACTCCTTCTTTCATTGGCATAGTAGATGGTTTACTGAGTCTGGTATTAGTGAACACATCTTGAGTCCCCTTCTCCTCCATGGCAAATTTCCAGATTTCTTTGAGTGCCCAAGACGCATGCTTCCTGAAACCAACACCACAGGTGCACTTATGAATGTTGATGCTAACCTCCAGTAACAACATCATTAATGGAAAAATTACCTTTATTTCTCACCACATTTTCATGGGGGGGCACTCTGCAGGGCCCAAGTTGGAAGCATTTTTGGTCTTCTTTTTAGAACAGTAGTTCTCAACCTTCCTAATGCTTTGACTCTTTAATGCAGTTTCTCATGCTGTGGCAAACACCAACTATAAAATTATTTTCATTGCTTGCTATGGTTTATTATGCTCGGCCCAGGGAGTGGCACTATTAGAGGGTGTGGGCCTGTTGGAGTGGGCATGGCCTATTGGAGTAGGTGTGTTGCTGGGGGCATAGGCTTTGTCCTAACTTCCTGGAAGCCAGTATTCTGCTAGCAGTCTTCAGATGAAGATGCAGAACTCTCAGCTCCTCCTGCATCAGGCCTGCCTGGGCAATGCCATACTCCTGCCTTGATAAAAACAGACTGAACCTCTGAACCTGTAAGCCAGCCCTAATTAAATATTGTTCTTATAAGGTTTGCCTTGGTCATGGTATTTATTCACAGCAATAAAACCATAAGACATTGCTAAGTCATAACTGGAATTTTACTACTGTTATAAATCATAATGTAAGTATCTGTGTTTTCCAATGGTCTTAGGAGACCCCTGTGAAAGGATCATTCAACCACCACAGGAGGTAGAAACTCACAGGTTGAAAAACACTGTTTAGAGTAACATCAGATGTCTTGGGTAGCCTATTATACACAAGAATGATGTCCTCCTAACTAATCACATCTTCTATGATTTTATTCCCAAATAAAGTCACATTTGTAGATACTAGGTCTCAGAGATTAGATATTTAACCTTTCAGTATCTCAGTCCACTAAGGTGGTAATCCGACTTCCTGAAGAACCAGTAGTTGTAGTGAGCTTATTGCAATTTGTGCAGCTAACCACTTACGTATGTAATTTCTAGTGGTACATGATCTACAACATTCTCTATCAGGTATGTTTACTAAGCATAAACTTAAGACAATGTTACCAATTTAGTGTTTCCAGAATTTTCACTTTATATACAAGCTCAATGAAATCAGATTTTTCATTAACATTATGATTGGACTATGCACTGGCATACCTTAACTGTATTAGGTAAAAACAAAGAGAAACTCAAGGATGCTTTTGCATACTTTGTGAAACTCTAAAGGGCCTGCCTTCCTGTATATGCAGAATTTCTAATCTCTTAAAGCCACAGCACTACACAACTTCTATTGCTTACTCTTCTAGTCAAGGACAAAGTCTATGGGCCTGGATGTCACTGATAAGAAATATCCAATTTATCTCATCTTATTCAACATCTTACAGGGATGCTAGGAGTCATAAAAGTTAGTGGTACCTCATGTCAGATTGACAAAGCTGTTAGTGAGGCTTGCTGCTTTAGAAAAGGGGAGGTTAATATTTAAGAATGCCATTAAGTATGGATTGAATATTTCTTCTTTATTTGTATTGGCTTCATTTCTTAATTTTACCAAAGATATTACTCCTGTTTGATCTCTTCACATTGCTCTCCATACAAATACTGACTCTGTAACATTTGGTCTTTGTATATCAATTAAGATAATATTGATAATTACATTGATTATTTTTTTTATTTGCAATGAAACAAATTGAGAACAGCAAAGAAATGTTCCATTCTGTTTCTGCTTTGAGTATCTTCTAAGCAGATCCCTTTCTATTTTTTTTTTTAATTTAGTTTCACGAAAACTACTTGACCTTCCATGTATTTAGTTAAAAATGTATACAAATATGTGTGTCCTCTTCTAGGTTTAGAATTAAAAGGAGAAACACATGGAGAAAACAGTCTACTTCTAATTAATGTCCATCAAACATCTTCACAAAAATACAGATTCCTTGTAAAGATTCTTGCTTTGGCTTCCATCAGAATTTGAAATACGGAATCTGCTTCTGATCATTCTTAAAATAGAAGCTATGGATTAATTGCAACATTCAAAATGACTAAGTCATTTCAAAATACAAATGTATGCGAAATTACATACATGCTAAAAGTCTATTCATGAGGCCGAAGTTACTGAAAGTCTTTTTTTAATCACAAACAAACAAAAGATGTTGAGATAAAATAAAATTGGGATTCGTTTGGCTTGTAGCATTTAGAATAAATTTATATAAGCATGCCTATATAGTCTTGTTAATCAAGTTAATGTATTAGATTTAAATCACTTCATTTTAAGCTTTTAAAACAACCTGGAACCATTTCTCTCTGTTACCACTCAGCTGTATAAAGTGCAAGCCTCTTTCCATATATCCTCTATTAAAATAAAATTCATGATCCGGGCTGCCTCTAAGGACCAGGTTTGGGTTCGTGCTTCTCTGTTGCTGTTCGTGGCATAGGTAACCAGCACAAGCCAGGAGGATGTCTGTAGTCTGGGATTCCACCTGAATCCACGTTGATGTATAAGGGCCATGCTGTAGCCTGGGACCATGTTGATGTAAGTGGCCTGTGCTGTCACCTGAGGCCATGATGATGTCCAGATCCACGTTTCCACTGAGAGCCATGTCTGGGTCCAGAGCCCTACTGCAGCCCAGGGCTATCTTGATGTTCATGCCCTGTGTTACCATTGAAGACTTTGCAGATGACTGGGTCTGTGCTGCAGCCTAAACCCATGTTGATATCAATAGACTGTGCTGCTGTCTAGAACCATGTTAATGAGAGTGCCCTAGGCTGTCATGAGGCCTTGTTGATGTCCTTGGCCTGTGGTGCCCTGGGCTGTGATGGTGTCTATGACATGAGTAGTAGCAGAGGGCACTGTTGATGCTAGTAGTCTGTACTGCCGCCAGAGACCATGCTGAGGTCTGTGGCATGTGCTGATGCCAAAGACCATTTGGATATCTGTGATTTGCACTGTCATCATATGCAATTTTTGCCACAGTATTGATGACTTCAGATTCACAGTTGAGAAAGAGGGACATAGAAAGCATCTATAATAACCCCTACCACCATCCCTGCTGCAAAATAAACAATAGGCTAGTCAGAAAAATCAAAGTGAACTCTTAAAAATGGTGATAAGGATGCTGAAGCGTAGCTCTCCACAACTGATGACTGCTGATTGAGACGCAGATAGAGAAGGACTCATTTTTCTTTAGTAGGCTGACCAGTGGGTGTTTGACTCTGTTCCAGTAAGCATATGGGCAACAAAAATAGTAGATATTTTTTATCCTTTTCTTTTATTTTTTTGGGGAGGGGGGTGAGGAGGTCCCAAGGGTTGGAGCAGAGCTGGATGGACTAGGAAGTGAGGGTCCTCAAGGTTCACAATATGAATTCCTTGATGATCAACAAAACATAGTGTGTGTGTGTGTGTAAATATATATATATATTTACACACACACACACACACACACACACACACACACACACACATATATATATATATATATATATATATATATATATATATATATATATATATATATATATATATATCAAAGTTCAAGTCACTGATGTAGTTGGGAAGCCCACATAACTATTTCCTAGCCCTAGTAGAGTCAGGAGATGGTTTGGGGGCAGGCCTAAAGACTGTCATGATACAGCCACACCACAGCTTCCACTGGGGCAGGTACAGTCGTGCTTTCACCTTTCAGCTCCTGCTATAAGTGAACACAGGGTAAGATCAGGCTAATGAATGAGAGAGATGGTAACTTTAGCTTTTGCCAACTCTGAACTCAGATGCGATACAAACACTGCATATTTTATATCAAATTCTTCTCAGCTTGGCTGAGGTTCCCTTTGCTATAGTCCTGGCTGCCTACAGTCAAGCACAACCTGAAAACATTACATGGAAATTTCTGGTTCAGAGTGGCAACATTTGCTGAATTTTTATTGTAGTATAGTATTGCGGTTTTTCTGTTTTCTACTATTATTGTAGATCTAATTTATAAATTAAGCATTATCATAATCGTATATATTTAGGACAGAATATGTTAAGGCTTTAGTGGCCTCAGTGGTTTTAGGTATTCACTGGGAGTGTAAGAATGCTTTCCAAATAGATGAAGACAAACTACTATACTACTTTGAACTCCATATACCATGTTTGCAGCACCCACACATTTGTAGTACAGTATTCTTACAAGAAAAGAATAAGACATTATCATATATACCATTGTGATCCATGCCATCACCAATACACATTTTAAAAACATTAGCAAGAACAATTTGAGCAACTAATCACCAGAATACTTATCAATAGTAAGGTCATACACATAATCTTGAGTCACAAGCATTATCTTAAGCTACCCTCACAAGTCTTCAATTAGGTACTGAAAAATTATCTCATGAGTGAAGATCAACGTAGAAAAACATATTTTACAGAGGTCTAGTGCCTTCCTTATATTACAAACATTATAGGAGAAAAACTTGTTATGTTGCTGTGAGACACAGAACTTATCTCTTAATAAATCAAAGAATACATAAAGCATTCTCAAGGGGGATTTGGACTGCTCAGTTCACCTTAGAAGCAATTCCCCAGCAGACCTTTGTCCCTGCTAAAAAGCACACCTCTGTCATTTTGCCACTGCAAAAGCACAGGATATGAAAGGGAAAAAAATGTGGTTGTTATTACTAGGGCCTAAATGGAAGGGGATGAAGTAAGGATGACTTCAGGTCTTATTTTAAGATATATAATTATAGCAAAATTTGAAGTAAATATATAAATATCAGAATTGCTAAATCTGAATGGGGAATGTTACATAGTATTTCTACTTCCTTGTATATCTGAAAAGTTTTAAATTTTACAGATCATTCTTATCTAACATAGAAAAGTGAGCCTGAGCCAAATTAGGACATAAATATTAAGAATGCATTTAAGTTTCAGACATTGGCTTAAAAGCAATCATTTTTGAAGTTTCTAAGAAGGGAAATTAGACCTGGGACATGGGTAACCCTCACAGCTAGGAGGAAAAAACAGAATAAGAAAGGAAAGAGATGAGGGTCAAGAAAGAAGTGAAAACCAGCGCTTTCTGGGAGCGCAGGCGCGCACGCCCGCCTTCCTAGTCACCTGGTGGACCCAATTAACAGTCATAGCCCTAGGGGAACTTTACTGGGACCTTGGCCTCCCAGGCTTTTGCCTGGACTCAGGGTCTGGGCGGCCAGGCTAACCTTGTGTGCGCCAGCCTGGTTGGGGGATCGGCTGCCCAGCCGAGTGAGCGGAACACAGGGGAGGTCACAGCAGCATACACCATCGGCACTCCCTGGGGGTGCACACTGGCTCCATCGGGTCCACAGACACAATCTGGGGCAAGGCCTCAGGCAGAAGCCCTCAGCTCAACTCTCTCTGCTTCCGGATCCAGATCAGCCTGGGCGGCCCCACCACATCTCCGGGTCCTGCAAGAGGCTAGCTGGGCTTCCGGGCGGCCAGCTGGAAGAGGTCAGTGTGCTACAGTGAATCCAGCGGGCCCCAGCGGGAGCCTTCGGGTGCCTGCTTTGGGATCGGAACACTCTGGGCAGCAGCACCCTGCCTACAAGCAGAATAGGAGGTAAGCTGTGCACCAGAGGCCAACTGGGAAGGGGCAGCTTGCACTGGTGAGTCCAGCACTGACAAGACAAACTAACACCAGTGAGAACTAGATGGCAAAAGGCAAACGCAGGAACGTCACTAACAGAAATCAAGGCAATATGGCAACATCTGAACCCAATTCTCCTCTACCAACATGTCCTGGATACCCCATCACACCAGTAAAACAAGATTTGGATTTAAAATCACTGGTCATGATGCTGGTACAGGAACACATGAAGGACATACTTAAAGAAATTCAGGAGAAAATGGATCAAAAGTTAGAAGCCCTTGCAAGGGAAACACAAAAATCATTGAAAGAAATCCAGGAGAATACAAAAGCCAACAATGAGGAAACGCAAAAAAAACTTAAAGAAATACAAGAGAACTTTGGTCAACAGGCTGAGGTCATGAAAGAGGAAACATAAAAATCTCTTAAAGAATTACATGAAAGCACAAACAAGCAAGTGAAGGAGCTAAGCAAAACCATCCAGGATCTAAAATCAGAAGTAGAAACAACTAAGAAAACTCAAAGGGAGACAACTGTGGAGATAGAAAGCCTTGGGAAGAAATCAGGGGAAAGAGATGCAAATATCAACAACAGAATACAAGAGATAGAAGAAAGAATCTCAGATGCTGAAGATTCCATAGAAACCATGGACTCAACAGTTAAAGAAAATGCAAAATGCAAAAAGCTTGTAACCCAAAATATCCAGGAAATCCAGGACACAATGAGAAGACCAAACCTAAGGATTATAGGCATAGATGAGAGTGAAGATTTACAACTTAAAGGGCCAGCAAATATCTTCAATAAAATTATGGAAGAGAACTTCCCTAACCTAAAGAGAGAGATGCCCATGAATATACAAGAAGACTACAGAACTCCAAACAGACTGGACCAGAACAGAAATACTTCCCGTCACATAATAATCAAAACACCAAATGATCTAAACAAAGAAAAGATATTAAAGGCAGTAAGAGAAAAAGGCCAAGTAACATATAAAGGAAGACCTATCAGAATCACAGCAGACTTTTCACCTGAGACTATGAAGGCTAGAAGGTCCTGGGCAGATCTCATGCAGACTCTAAGAGAACACAAATGCCAACCAAAACTACTATATCCAGCAAAACTCTCAATCACCGTAGATGGAGAAACTAAGATAATTCATGACAAAACCAAGTTTACCCAATATCTATCCACAAACCCAGCCCTACAGAGGATAATAGGAGGAAAACACCAATACAAGGAGGGAAACTTCACCCTGGAAAAAGCAAGATAGTAACCTTTCATCAAACCCAAAAGAAGTTAAGCATTCAAATTTAAAAAATAACGTCAAAAATGATAGGAAGTAACAATCGCTATTCCTTAATATCTCTTAACATCAATGGACTTAATACCCCAATAAAAAGACACAGACTAACTGAATGGATACACAAACAGGACCCTACATTTTGCTGCTTACAGGAAACACACCTCAGGGTCAAAGACAAACACTACCTTAGAGTAAAAGGCTGGAAGACAATTTTACAAGCAAATGGTCTCAGGAAACAAGCTGGAGTAGCCATTTTAATATCAGATAAAATTGACTTTCAACCCAAAGTCATCAAAAGAGACTCTGAGGGACACTTCTTGCTGGTCAAAGGAAAAATCCAACAAGAAGAACTCTCAATCCTGAACATCTAAGCTCCAAATGCAAGGGCACCCTTTTTCGTAAAAGAAACTTTATTGAAACTCAAAGCACACATTGCACCTAACACAATAATTGTGGGTGACTTCAACACTGCACTTTCCTCAATGGACCGATCAGGAAAACAGAAACTAAACAGGGACACAATGAAACTAATTGAAGCTTTGGACCAATTATATTTAACAGATATATATATAGAACATTCTATCCTAAAGCAAAAGAATATACCTTTTTGTCAGCACCTCATGGTACCTTCTCTAAAATTGACCATATAATTGGTCACAAGACAGACCTCAACAAATATAAGAAGATTGAACTAATCCCATGCCTCCTATCAGATCACTATGGAGTAAAATGGTCTTCAATAGCAACAAAAACAACAGAAAACCCACATACACGTGGAAACTGAACAATATTCTACTTAATGATACCTTGGTCAAGGAAGAAATAAAGAAAGAAATTAAAGACTTTTTAGAACACAATGAAAATGAAAACACAACATACCCAAATCTATGGGACACAATGAAAGCAGTGCTAAGAGGAAAACTCATAGCCCTGAGTGCCTCTAAAAAGAAAATGGAGAGAGCATACATTACCAGCTTAATGACACACCTGAAAGCCCTGGAACAAAAAGAAGCTATTTCACCCAGGAGGAGTAGAAGCCAGGAAATCATCAAACTCAGGGCTGAAATCAATCAAGTAGAAACAAAGAGAACCATACAAAAAAATCAACAAAACCAGGAGCTGGTTCTTTGAGAAAATCAACAAGATAGATAAACCCTTAGCCAGACTGACCAAAGGGCACAGAGAAAGTATCCAAATTAACAAACTTAGAAATGAAAAGGGAGATATAACAAGGGAAACTGAGGAAATCCAAAAAATCATCAGATCCTACTACAAGAGACTGTACTCAACACAACTGGAGAATCTGGAGGAAATGGACAATTTCCTTGACAGATACCAAATACCAAAATTAAATCAGGACCAAATAGACCATCTAAACAGTCCCATAAGGCCTAAAGAAATAGAAGGAGTCTTAAAAAGTCTTCCAACCAAAAATAGCACAGGACCAGATGGTTTCAGTGCAGAATTCTATCAGACCTTCAAAGAAGAGTTAACACCAATACTCTTCAAACTATTCCACAAAATAGAAACAGAAGGAACACTACCCAATTCCTTCTACGAAGCCACAATTACGCTGATACCGAAGCCACACAAAGATCCAACAAAGAAAGAGAACTTCAGACCAATTTCCCTTATGAACATCGATGCAAAAATACTCAATAAAATTCTTGCCAACCGAATCCAAGAACACATCAAAACGATCATCCACCATGATCAAGTAGGCTTTATCCCGGGAATGTAGGGTTGGTTCAATATATGGAAATCCATCAATGCAATCCACTACATAAAAAAACTCAAAGAACAAAACCACATGGTCATTTCATTGGATGCTGAAAAAGCATTTGACAAAATTCAGCATCCTTTCATGCTTAAAGTCTTGGAGAGAACAGGAATTCAAGGCCCATACCTAAACATAGTAAAAGCAATATACAGCAAACCGGTAGCCAGCATCAAACTAAATGGAGAGAAACTTGAAGCAATCCCACTGAAATCAGGGACCAGACAAGGTTGCCCCCTTTCTCCTTATCTTTTCAATATTGTACTTGAGGTACTAGCTCGGGCAATTCGACAACATAAGGAGGTCAAAGGGATACAAATTGGAAAGGAAGAAGTCAAACTATCATTATTTGCAGACAACATGATAGTCTACCTAAGTGACCCAAAAAACTCCACTAGAGAGCTCCTACAGCTGATAAACAACTTTAGCAATGTGGCAGGTTATAAAATCAACACAAGCAAATCACTGGCCTTCCTGTACTCAAAGGATAAGCAGGCTGAGAAAGAAATTAGGGAAATGACCCCCTTCACAATAGCCACAAACAGTATAAAGTATCTTGGGGTGACTCTTACCAAACATGTGAAAGATCTGTATGACAAGAACTTCAAGACTCTGAAGAAGGAAATGGAAGAAGACCTCAAAAAATGGGAAAACCTCCCATGCTCATTTATCAGTAGAATCAATATAGTTAAAATGGCCATTTTGCCAAAAGCAATATACAGATTCAATGCAATACCCATCAAAATCCCAACTCAATTCTTCACAGAGTTAGAAAGAGCAATTATCAAATTCATTTGGAACAACAAAAAACCCAGGATAGCTAAAACTATTCTCAGCAACAAAAGAAAATCTGGGGGAATCAGTATCCCTGACCTCAAGCAATACTACCGAGCAATAGTGTTAAAAACTGCATGGTATTGGTACAGTGACAGGCAGGAGGATCAATGGAACAGGATTGAAGATCCAGAAATGAACCCACACACCTATGGCCACTTGATCCTAGACAAAGAGGCTGAAAACATCCAATGGAAAAAAGATAGCCTTTTCAACAAATGGTGCTGGTTCAACTGGAGGTCAGCATGCAGAAGAATGCGAATTGATCCATCCTTGTCTCCTTGTACTAAGCTCAAATCCAAATGGATCAAGGACCTCCACATAAAGCCAGACACTCTGAAGCTAATAGAAAAGAAACTGGGGAAGACCCTTGAGGACATTGGTACAGGGAGAAAGTTTCTGAACAGAACACCAATAGCGTATGCTCTAAGAGCAAGAATTGGCAAATGGGACCTCATAAAATTACAAAGTTTCTGCAAGGCAAAGGACACCATCAAGAGGACAAATCGGCAACCAACAAATTGGGAAAAGATCTTCACCAATCCTACATTAGATAGAGGGCTAATATCCAATATATATAAAGAACTCAAGAAGTTAGACTCCAGAAAACCAAACAACCCTATTAAAAAATGGGGTACAGAGTTAAACAAAGAATTCTCACCTAAAGAACTTCGGATGGCGGAGAAGCATCTTAAAAAATTCTCAACTTCATTAGTCATTAGGGAAATGCAAATCAAAACAACCCTGAGATTTCACCTTACACCAGTCAGAATGGCTATGATTAAAAATTCAGGAGACAGCAGGTGTTGGAGAGGGTGTGGAGAAAGAGGAACACTCCTCCACTGCTGGTACAACCACTCTGGAAATCAGTCTGGCAGTTCCTCAGAAAACTGGGCACCTCACTTCCAGAAGATCCTGCTATACCACTCCTGGGCATATACCCAGAGGATTCCCCACCATGTAATAAGGATACATGCTCTACTATGTTCATAGCAGCCCTATTTATAATTGCCAGATGCTGGAAAGAACCCAGGTATCCCTCAACAGAAGAGTGGATGCAAAAAATGTGGTATATCTACACAATGCAGTACTATTCAGCCATTAGAAACAATGAATTCATGAAATTCTTAGGCAAATGGATGGAGCTAGAGAACATCATACTAAGTGAGGTAACCCAGACTCAAAAGGTGAATCATGGTATGCACTCACTAATAAGTGGATATTAACCTAGAAAACTGGAACACCCAAAACATAATCCACACATCAAATGAGGTACAAGAAGAAAGGAGGAATGGCCCCTGGTTCTGGAAAGACTCAGTGAAACAGTATTCGGCAAAACCAGAACGGGGAAGTAGGAAGGGGTGGGTGGGAGGACAGGGGAAGAGAAGGGAGCTTACGGGACTTTCGGGGAGTGGGGGGCTAGAAAAGGGGAAATCATTTGAAATGTAAATAAATTATATCGAATAAAAAAATTAAAAAAAAAAAACTATCATCCACCATGATCAAGTAGGCTTCATTCCGGGGATGCAGGGATGGTTCAGTATAAGGAAATCCATCTATGCGATCCACTACATAAACAAAGTAAAAAACCATATGATCATTTCATTAGATGCTGAAAAGGCATTTGACAAAATTCAGTATCCTTTCATGCTAAAAGTCTTGGAAAGAACAGAAATTCAAGGCCCATACCTAAACATAGTTAAAGCAATATACAACAAACCTGTAGCCAACATCAAACTAAATGGAGAGAAACTTGAAGCAATCCCACTAAAATCAGGGACTAGACAAGGCTGCCCTCTCTCTCCATATCTTTTCAATATAGTACTTGAACTTCTAGCTAGAGCAATTAGACAACAGAAGGAGGTCAAAGGGATAAAAATTGGAAAGGAGGATGTCAAATTATCACTATTTGCAGATGACAAGATAGTCTAATTAAGTGACCCTAAAACCTCCACCAGACAATTCCTACAGCTGATAAACAACTTCAGCAACGTGGCTGTTTGTAAAATCAACTCAAGCAAATCAGTTGCCTTCCTATACTCAAAGGAAAAGAAGGCTGAGAAAGAAATTAGGGAAATGACACCCTGCACAATAGCCACAAACAGTATAAAGTATCTTGGTGTAACTCTAACCAAATAAGTGAAAGATCTATACGAGAACTTCAGGTCTCTGAAGAAGGAAATCGAAGAAGACCTCAGAAAATGGAAAAATCTTCCATGCTTGTGGATTGGCAGCATTAATATAGTTAAAAATGGCCATCTTGCCAAAAACAATCAACGATTCAACGCAATCCCCATCAAACTCCCAACTCAGTTCTTCACATAGTTAGAAAAGGCAATTCTCAAATTCATCTGGAATAACAAAAAACCCAGGATAGCTAAAACTATTCTCAACAATAAGAGAACTTCTGGGGGAATCAGTATCCCAGACCTCAAGCAACACTACAGAGCAATAGTGTTAAAAACTACATGGTATTGGCACAGTGACAGGCAAGTGGACCAATGGAATAGAATTGAAGACCCAGAAATGAATCCATACACCTATGGTCACTTGATCTTCGATAAAGGAGCTAAAGCCATCCAGTGGAAAAAAGATATCCTTTTCAACAAATGGTGCTAGTTCAACTGGAGGTCAGCATGCAGAAGAATGCAAATCAATCCATTCTTATGTCCTTGTACTAAGCTCAGCTCCAAGTGGATCAAGTACTTCCACATAAAACCAGACACACTGAAACTAATAGAAAAGAAACTGGGGAAGACCCTTGAGGACATGTGTACAGGGGAAAAAGTTCCTGAACACAACACCAATAGCTTATGCTCCAAGACTGAGAATTGAAAAATGGGACCTCATAAAATTACAGTTTCTTTAAGGCAAAGGACACTGTCAAAAGGGCAAAAAAGCAACCAACAAAATGGGATAAAATCTTAACCAACCCTACACTGATAGAGGGCTAATATCCAATATATACAAAGAACTCAAGAAGTTAGACCCCAGGGAACCAAATAACCCTATTAAAAAGTGGGGTACAGATCTAAGCAAAGAATTTTCACCTGAAGAAATTCGGATGGCCGAGAAGCACCTTAAGAAATGCTCAACATCATTAGTCATTAGGGAAATGCAAATCAAAACAACCCTGAGATTTCACCTTACACCAGTCAGAATGGCTAAGGTTATAAACTCAAGAGACAGCAGGTATTGGTGAGGATGTGAAGAAAGAGGAACATTCCTCCACTGCTGGTAGGGTTGTAAGATGGTACAACCACTTTGGAAATCAGTCTGGTGGTTCCTCAGAAATATGGGCATGACAATTCCCGCGGACCCTGCTATACCCTTCCTGGGCATATACCCAAAGGATTCCCTGGCATGCAATAAAGACACATGCTCCATTATGTTCACAGCAGCCTTATTTATAATAGCCAGAAGCTGGAAATAGCCCAGATGTCCCTCAATGGAGGAATGGATAAAGAAAATGTGGTATATTTACGCAATGGAATACTACTCAGCAATTAAAAACAATGAATTCATGAAATTTTTAGGCAAATGGTTGGATCTGGAAAATATCATCCTAAGTGAGGTAACCCAATCACAAAAGAATATACATGGAATGCAATCTGTGATAAGTGGATATTAATTAGTCCAGAAGCTCTGAATACCTAAGGCACAATTAGCATAAGAAATGACTCCCATTCAGAAGTAAGGAGAGGGTCCTAATCCTAGAAAGGATTGATCTAGCATTGGAGGGGAAATACCAGGACAGAGAAAAAGGAGAGAGGTGATTGGAGAATGGGTGGAGAGAAGAAGGTTTATGGGACATATGGGGAGGGGGCAACTGGGAAAGGGGAAATCATTTGGAATATAAACAAAGAATATAGAAAATAAAAATATATAATAAAAAAACAGAATCAAAATAACCATCTAAACAGTCCTATAACCCCTGAAGAAATAGAAGCAGTCATTAATAGTCTCCCAATCAAAAAGAGAGCAGATGTAGATGGGCTTAGTGCAGAATTCTATTAAACCTTCAAAGAAGACCTAATACCAATATTCTTCAAACTATTCCACAAAATAGAAACAGAAGGAATCTTAACAAATTTGTTCTATGAAGCCACAATTACACTTATACCTAAACCACACAAAGTCCAAAGAAAGAAAGAAAGAAAGAAAGAAAGAAAGAAAGAAAGAAAGAAAGAAAGAAAGAAAGAAAGAAAGAAAGAAAGAAAGAAGGAAGGAAGAAAGAAAGAAAGAAATAGAGAAAGAAAGAGAAAGAAAGAAATTCAGACTAATTTCCCTTATGAACATTGATGCAAAAATACTCAATACAATTCTTTTTTATTGAATATTTTCTTTATTTACATTTCAAATGCTATCCCTTTCCTGGTTTCCCCTCTGAAAACACCCTAGCCCATCCCCACTCCCACCTGCTCAACATCCCAACCACTGCAGCTTCCTTTCCTGGTATTCCCCTATACTGGTGCACCAAGCCTTCTCAGGACCAAGTCCTCTCCTCCCTTTGATGTCCAACAAGGCCATCCTAAGCTACATATGCAGCTGGAGCCATGGATCCCTCTGCGTGTACTCTTTGGTTGTTAGTTTAATTCTTGGGAACACTGGAGGTACTGATTTGTTCATATTGTTGTTCCCCCTATGGGGCTGCAAGCTCCTTCAGCTACTTGGTCCTTTCTCTAACTCCTCCATTGGGGAACTCGTGATCAGTCCAATGGTTGGCTGAGAGCACCCACCTTTGTATTTGTTAGGTACTGGCAAAGCCTCTCAGAAGACAGCTATATAATATTCCTGTTAGCAAGCAATTGTTGGCATCCACCATAGTGTCTGTATGATTTGATGACTGTATGTGGAATGGAACCCCAGGTATGGTAGTCTCTGGATGGTCTTTCCTTCAGTCTCTGCTCCACATTTTGTCTCTGTATCTGCTCCCGTGGGCATTTTGTCCCCCCTTATAAGAAGGATAAAAGTATCCATGCTTGGTCTTCCTTCTTCTTGAGCTTCATTTGGTCTGTGAATTGTTTCTTAGATATTCCAAGCTTCTGGGCTAATATCATCAATAAAATTCTTGCTAACCAAATCTAAGAACACATCAAAATGATAATTTACAATGATCAAGTAGGCTTCATCCCATGGATGCAGGGATGGTTCAATATATGGAAATCCATCAATGTAATCCACTAAATAAACAAACTCAAAGGAAAAAAATCCACATCCAAGGAAAAAAAAAGTGCTTGACAATATTCAGCATCCCTTAATGATAAAAGTCTGGGAAGATCAGTAATTCAAGGCCCATACCTTAACATTGTAAAAGCAATAAACAGCAAGCAGGTAGCCAACATCAAACTAAATGGAGAGAAACTTTAAGCAATCCCACTAAAATCAGGGACTAGACAAGGCTGCCCACTCTCTCCTTATGTATTAAATATAGTATGTCAAGTGCTAGCGAGAACAATTAGATAACAAAAGGAGGTCAAAGGGATTAAAAATTGGAAAGGAAAAGGCCAAAATACCACTATTTGCAGATGATAGGATCCTATATTTAAGTGACCCAAAAATTCCACCAGAGAATCTGATAAACAACTTCAACAAAGTGGTTGGATATAAATTAACTCAAGCAAATCAGTAGCCTTCCTCTACTCAAAGGATAAACAGGCAGAGAAAGAAATTTGGGGAACATCCTTTGTTATAGTCACAAATAATACTAAAAACTTTGGTGTGACTCAAACCAAGCAAGTGAAAGATCTGTATGACAAGAACTTCAAGTCTTTGAAGAAAGAAATCAAATAAGATATCAGAAGATGGAAAAATTTCCTATGCTCATGGATTGGCAGAATTAATATAATAAAAATGGTCATCTTGCCAAAAGCAAACTACAGATTCAATGAAATCCCTATCAAAACTCCAAATCAATTCTTCATGGAGTTAGAAAGAGCAATTTACAAATTCACTTGGAATAACAAAAAACCCAGGATAGCAAAAACTATTCTCAACAATACAAGACTTCAGAGGAAATCACCATCCCTGACATCAAGCTGTTTTACAGAGGAATACTGATAAAATTGTATGTTACTGGTACAGAGAGAGGCAAGAAGAACAATGGAATAAAATTGAAGACCCAGAAATGAACCCATACACCTATGGTCATTTGATATTTGACAAAAGAGCTAAAAACATACATTGGAAAAAGATAGTATTTTTAACAAATGGTGCTTGTTCAACAACTGGTAATCAGCATGTAGAAAAAAATGCAAATCTACCCATTCTTATCTCCTTGTACAAAGCTCATATCCAAGTGGATCAAGGACCTCCACATAAAACCAGATATATTGAAACATAGAGGATAAATTGAGGAAGAGCCTCGAATACATGAGCACAGGGGAAAATTTCTCAAACAGTATACCAATAGCTTATGCTCTAAGATCAAGAATCAACAAATGGAACCTCATAAAATTGTAAAGCTTTTGTAAGGCAAAGGACACTGTAAGAAGGACAAAACAGCAACCAACATATTGGGAAAATATTTGTTCCAACCCTACATCTGATACAGAGCTAATATTCAATATATACAAAGAGCTCAAGAAATTAAACTCCAGAGAATCAAATAATGCTATTTAAAAAATAGGGTACAGAGCAAAACAAAGAATTTTCAACTGAGTAATATGGAATGGCCGAGAAGCACCTAAAAAATTGTTCAATGTCCTTAGTTATTAGGGAAATGCAAATCAAAACATCCCTGAGATTCTACCTTACACTGGTCAGAATGGCTAAAATCAAAAACTCTGGTGACAGCAAATGCTGGCAAGGATGTGGGGAAAGAGCAACACTTCTCCATTGCTGGTTGGATTGGAAGCTGTTAAAAACCACTGTGAAAATCAGTTTGGTGGTTCCTCAGAAAATTAGACATAGTACTACCTGAGGACCCAGCTATACTACTCTTGGGCATATACCCAGAAGATGCTCCAATATGTAAAAGGGACACAGGCTCCACTATGTTCATTGTAGCCTTATTTATAATAGCCAGAGCTGGAAAGAGTCCAGATGTCCTTCAAAAGATGAATGGATACAGAAAATATGGTATATTTACACAATGGAGTACTACACAGCCATTAAGAATGATGAATTCATCAAATTGTTAGGCAAATGAATGGAACAAGAAAGTGTTATCCTGAGTGAGGTAACCCAATCTCAAAAGAACAAACATGGTATGTACTCACTGATAAGTGGATATTAGCCCACAAGCTCAGGATACCCAAGATACAATTCACAGACCACATGAAGCTCAAGAAGAAGGAAGCCCAAAGTTTGGGTGCTTCAGTTCTTCTGAGAAGGGGAACAAAATACTCACAGGAGCAAACATGTAAAGTGTAGAGCAGAGACTGAAGCAAAGGCAACCCAGAGACTGTCACACCTAGGGATTCATTCCATACACAGTCACCAAACCCTGACACTATTGTGGAGGCCAAGAAATGCTGACTGAAGAGGGCCTGATATGGCTGTCTCTGGGGAGGTCCTGCCAGAGCCTTACAAATACAGAGGCAGACGCTCACAGCCAACCATTGGACTGAATGCAGGGTCCCCAATGGAATAGTTGGAGAAAGGACTAAAGGAGATGAAGGTGTTTACAACCTCATAGGAAGAACAACAATATCAACCAACCAGAAACCCTAGAGCTCCCAGGGACCAAGCTATCAGCGAAGGAGTACACATGACTCCAGCTGTATATGGAGCAGAAGATTGCCTTGTCAGGCATCAATGGGAGGAGAGACCCTTGGTCCTATGAATGATCAATAGATGGCCCAGTGTAGAGGAATAGAGTCTGGGAAGGTGGGAGGGAGGTGGGTGGAGGAGCACCCTCAGAGAAGGACTTGGAGGGAGGATGGGATAGGGGCTATCCAGGAAGGGGGAAACTGGGAAAGGAGATAACATTGAAATGTAAATAAAAATATATCCAATAAAAAATCCTGAATATCAAAAAAAATTAAAGAAAAAAGATCAATTTACAGGGCAAGGGTGAGGGAATTAGTTAAGTGCTGACATGCAATGATGAGACTCCATGTTCAATCCTGAGCAGACACATTAAAAGCTCTGTAGGCCCCCAAAAAACTCTACCAAAGAACTAATACAGCTGATAAATAACTTCAACAAAGTGGCTGGTAACAAAATCAACTCAAGCAAATCAGTAGCTTTTCTATACTCAAAGGATAAGCAGACAGAGAAAGAAATTAGGGAAATGACACCCTTCACAATAGCCACAAACAATATAAAGTATCTTGCGGTGACTCTAACCAAACAAGTGAAAGACCTATACGACAAGAACTTCAGATCTCTAAAGAAGGAAATCGAAGAAGACCTCAGAAAATGGAAAAATCTTCCATGCTCATGGATTAGCAGGATTAATATAGTTAAAATGGCCATCTTGCCAAAAGCAATGTACAGATTCAACGCAATCCCCATTAAAATCCCAACTCAGTTCTTCATAGAGTTGAATCTGGAATAACAAAAAACCCAGGCTAGCTAAAACTATTCTCAACAGTAAAAGAACTTCTGGGGGAATCAGTATCCCAGACCAAAAACATTACTACAGAGCTATAGTGATAAAAAAAAATGCATGGTATTGGTACAATGTCAGGCAAGTGGATCAATGGAATAGAATTGAAGACCCAGAAATGAACCCACACACCTATGGTCACTTGATCGTCAACAAAGGAGCTGAAAACATCCAGTGGAAAAAAGATTGCCTTTTCAACAAATGGTGCTGGTTCAATTGGAGGTCACCATGCAGAAGAATACGAATTGATCCATTCTTATCTCCTTGTACTAAGCTCAACTCCAAGTGGATCAAGGACCTCCACATAAAACCTGACACACTGAAACTAATAGAAAAGAAACTAGGGAAGACGCTTGAGGACATGGGCACAGGGGAAAAGTTCCTGAACAGAACACCAATAACTTATGCTCTAAGATCAAGAATTAACAAAAGGGACCTCATAAAATTACCATTTCTGTAAGGCAAAGGACATTGTCAAAAGGACAAAATGTCAACCAACAGATTGGTAAAGGATCTTCACCAACCCTAAATCTGACAGAGGGCTATTATCTAATATGTACAAAGAACTCAAGAAGGTAGACCCCAGAGAACCAAATAACCCTATTAAAAAGTGGGGTACAGATGTAAACAAAGAATTTTCACATGAAGAACTTCGGATGGCTGAGAAGGACCTTAAGAAATGTTCAACATCATTAATCATTAGGGAAATGCAAATCAAAACAACCCTGAGATTTTACCTCACACCAGTCAGAATGGCTAAGGTTAAAAACTCAGGAGACAGCAGGTGTTGGTGAGGATGTGGAGAAAGAGGAACACTCTTCCACTGCTGGTGGGATTGCAAGATGGTACAACCACTTTGAAAATCAGTCTGGCAGTTCCTCAGAAATATGGGCATGACAATTCCCGTGGACCCTGCTATACCACTCCTGGGCATATACCCAGAGGATTCCCTGGCATGCAATAAGGTCACATACTTCACTATGTTCATAGCAGCCTTATTTATAATAGCCAGTAGCTGGAAAGAACCCAGATGTCCCACAATGGAGGAATGGATACAGAAAATGTGGTATATTTACACAATGGAATACTACTCAGCAATTAAAAACAATGAATTCATGAAATTCTTAGGCAAATGGTTGGATCTGGAAAATATCATCCTAAGTGAGGTAACCCAATCACAAGAGAATACACATGGAATGCAATCATTGATAAGTAGATATTAATTAGCCCAGAAGCTCTGAATTCTCAAGACACAGTTAGCATATCAAATTATACCCAAGAAGAGGGAAAGAGAGGGCCCTGGCTCTGAAAAGAGTTGATCCACTATTGTAGGGGAGTACCAGGACAGGGAAATGGGCAGGGGGTGATTATGAAATAGGTGAAGGGAAGAGGGCTTATGAGACTGATGGCGAGAGGGGAACCGGGAAAGGGGAAAACATTCAGAATGTGTAAAAAAAAAAAAAAAAAAAAAAGATGGCAAAGAGTTACAGCAGAAAATAAAAGCTCTGTAGGCAGTGGGGTCTGATCGTCAGTCTGTATAGATAATTATCAAGCTTCAGGTTCAGCGAGAGACCCTGTCTAAAAATATAAGGTGGGACTATGCAGCCAGCACTGTGTTCTCTGTGTTTTTAAAACCCACACATAAAGTTTGGAGGTGAAAGTGTATGCGGTTGATAGGGGTGGGATTGAAAGAAATGGCACAGTTAAGATTTGATCAAAATAAATTGTAGGCATATAAGGAATTACTGAGAAAATACAGAAAATTAAAATAAATTGGGCAGGGGTAGAATAAGACAACTGGGGTCCACGTCTGGCCTCCACACATAGCAGCGCAAACACATGCACCCCAAAACATGTAAATACAACACAAATACACATACACACATGCACACATGCAAACACACACACACACACACACACACACACACATGATTTCCTCACTCAGAAAGATAGAGCTCAGAGACATAGAGAAAAACATGATCAAGGTTCTTTGAAGCTAAATAAAAATGTCAAAAAATAAAAAGAACGGAAATAAAGCATATATTTAGGAACTTCAAAATACGATATGGCTAAGAAAATATCATCTTCATTTAACACATCAGCAGCAGGAAAATTGTGTAGACTTTTCAAATGGTGAGAACACTGAAATGAGAAAGAATTGACACTGTCTACTCACAATTTAACAACTGCTGTAAGTAATTAATGGACTCTCATATTTTCAACACAGCAGTTGTCCACTGTAAAATGTTGATGCTGCTGGTATAAAAGAAGAAACTGAAGCCCATAGCTAAGAAGTAATTTCTGCAAGTTCTTACAGCGAGTGCCAGATCTGGAATTCAAAGCATCACTGAAATGATTCTATGAGATTTGAAATGACCCACCTGGGGAGCTGATTGAATGTTTGAATGTCTTATCTTTAAAATGGTCATGAGGAGACTAAAGAGAGTCTTCAGTGAAGCTTTTCAGTGGAAACATGAGGATCTGAGTTGAGATCCCCCGCACTGAAGGACATAATGCTGTGTGTCCGTGAGTCCCGTGATGCGTGGGTGGAGGCAAAGATAGATGGGTTTCTGAAAGTTTACTGGCCATCCAAAATCATGAGTTCTTGATTCTCTTAGATTATTCAGCACATAAAGAGGTGAGAGAGCTGCTTCAGAAGTTAAAAGCATTTTCTGTGCAGTCATAAGGATAGAAAATCAGACCTCAGCACTTAACAAAACAAACAAGGCATGTGCTCACACTGGAAACCCCAGTTCTCAGCTGGTGGAGAATGGTGAAGCTTACTGGATTTCAGTTCAACCTGGAAAATGTAGCCCTAGATTCAGGGGGAGACTTTGTCTCAGATGAGCAGACAATGGACACAGAAAACTGTGATGCTTTCTCCTGGCCTTCACTCATGCTTGCCTGCACACGTACACACACTCACATGAAGAGATAGATACATAAATTAATAAAACATTCATTTTAAAATATTATGTAGTAGCAATAAAGGTGCTTAACTTCCAGAATCACATCCATACATGAACACCTGCATGCACATGTGAACATATCACAGACACACACACACACACAAAGAACAAAAATAATGCAATGCAAGCATGTTGGACTCCAAAGAGTATTGGTAAGAGCACTCTATTTGGACCATATGACTGGATTCCAACTGAGTCCATTTATGATTTCATCACCTTCTATGTTAGATATTTGATATTGGGAGGGAAGCAGTCACTAAATCATTATGCATTCACACTCCCTCTTAACACAGCAACCAAGCCCACATATTTTTTCAACTTTTCCTCCCATGCCACAATGTGTACTCAATGAAATAAACTAGCAGTAAACTAGGAGATTCCTGCCTCAGCCAGCGCTGTGCCTGCCAGCTGCACATGTGAACGTAACGGGAGAGAAATTAAAAGCCACAGTCACTAAATGAAGAATTAGAAGAAGCCTCGGTGTTCGTTGAACTTCAGCAGGTGCCCAGCGAGGCCACCGTTGACTCTCTTCAGTCCTTAGCATAAAAATAGGAGGTGAAAAATAGGCTTTAGAAATCATAGTATATATGATAAATCCCATCTCATACAAATAAAACGTATGAGGTTAAGCCTTCTAGGCTTAAGCCTTTAATTCCTGTTTAGCAGTCAAGACTTCACCCACCCTAAATGATCCACTGACAGTTCATTACAGATGCAGAAAGTATCTGTAAGAAGAAGACTTGTAGGAGATAATCAAAACCAAAACAGAAATCAGTATTAGTGTCACTATTCTGGCAGTGGGCAAGATGCACTAGGGATTTGGGGTGGTGAAGTATCATGAGAAAAAAGAATATGAGCTAAGGTCCAATCTATATGCGATTTACATTTCTGCTTAAGATGGAGAAGTCCAAACTCTGTTTAAAACTCTGATTTTTAAAAGTAACCACAAACTCTATACTTTAAAAATGTGGCAAAATCTTTAAAAATTATTTCCTAGCCTTACACTTTCAAAAATATATCCTAGCATGTTGTGTTATTTATGTTATTCAAGGATCTATGACCCTTAACAAATCACACATTGAACACATTTCACATAAAGAGAACTGTCTTGTACCTTAGTCATTCATACCGACAGAGGGAAATTTTTAGGGAACTATATTCCTAAAGGATTGTGATAAATCTGTATTTGTTTACTGCCGTTCTGGTTGAGCTTCCTGAGATAATAGCATGCAAAGTATTTAAAGAACATAGAGCTGGTTTGGCACAATACTGTGTCTAACAGTTGCAGCTACAGTGTTAGTTAAAGTGTGCAAATCATTCCAGACAGACTCAAGAACTATGCAAATGCTAAGTCATTTTTCTCTCTCATCTGGTATGGAAGGATAGACTGAAAATCAGCCTTGCATGAATTCCCCACTTTAATGCACAAACTTGTTAATCTAATAGCTTAGTTTTATGGGCCAGCTACTTCAAACCAAGAGACTCACTTCACAAGCCCATATTTTACAATACCAATTGCGCACCAGATATAAACAAGATCAGTAAGTACATGAATCAATGAGCTGTATGAATAAACATGCCAACATGGCAGTAGTATTCAAAGAAAAGGAAACGGTAGTTGAAGAAAAACAACTCTACTTACAGGAATTTTTATTCAGTCTTTTCCAGTTTCTAATGGGCTTGAAAATTGAAAGCAGAAAATGACAATACAAAAACATGGTAAATATTCCTTGATATTTTGCATCAAGTATGTATGTTCATTTTGGTAGCTTTAAATATCTCATTATGATGAATACTATCCAAATCGAAAGAAATGTTGAAACTAGTAATGTGCTTTGTGAAATTTATTTGAATCTTTTAGCTTTGTGTTAATATATAGTTTTTATAAGCTATAGATTCTGATTCAAGCCTGTTCAGAAGAACAGTTGTATGTGCACATATGAGTACACATTTTAGATGTTGTAAAGAAAATATTTTATTTGCTAGTGTTTTAGGAAGACATTTGATTTTAAATGCAGGTTAAAATTCAGCAACTTAATATTGGTATGGTCTGGGGTTATAGTTCATAGCCATACATAAGGGACAGGTTTATGGAATCTTTGTTCTATATTAATTTTTCAGATTTTGTCCAGCAGAAAAATGTCTGTTGGAATTGCCAATAGATTCTAGAAAATCAATAATATAGCTATGAAATATGGAGAGTCTGTCCACTGCCTCAACTTTAATTTCAAATTTTCACAGTTCATGGGTGAACAGAAAATCAGACTCTATAGCTTCTTAGACTTAATTAGAGACATTTTTCTTTCTTAATAGTGTAAAAATAAACATGTAGGCTATTACTGGGGACATTTTAGATTAAATGAAATATGGTATAGTTAAATCTCACTACTTCTCAGTATAATAAATAAATATCACTCCAAATTAGTCAAAGCAAAAGATATGGGCTGTAGAATCTTTCTTTTAAAAAAAATAGTTTCATTACTTTTACATACTATAACAGTTATTTGTAATTTAAAGACCATCCATAAATTTTCAGGCATGACTTTATTAAAGTGACTGTTTGAAAGTAGTAATAGTAAATACAGGAGGTCCAGTCTCTGGTCCTAACCCTCCAGGCAATATTAAATGGGCTCCCTCTCATAGCATGGGTCTCAAGCTCTACCAGTCATTGTATGCTCACTCTCACAATTTCTGTGCTGCCTTTATCCCTTCCTTTTGTAAGCAGGACAAATTGTAAGTCAAGGATTTTGTGGCCCAGTTGGTGTCCTAATCCCTCCTAGTTTCTTGGTTGATTACAAGAGATGGTGAGTTCAGGCTCTGTATCCCCCATTGCTAGGAGTCTTAGCTATGGACACCCTCATAGATTGCTGGATGTTTCCATTGCACTAGGTTTCTCTCATCCCCCAAATGCCCTTAATTCCAGTTGTCTATCCTAGCTCTTGCTCATTCCAAAGATGCTCCCCCATTCCAGTTGTTTCTCCTAGGGCTGTATTGAGATTTTTTGTTTCTTTAAAAACCCAGTTATTTCATGTGAATATGTTTTATTTTATTCCAAGGTATGGTATATGGGGCTGTTTCAGACCTGTCCATAGCTGTTTACTATGATTGTCTCATGTTCTAGAGGGGTGCGATTTTTCAATCTACAGATAGTTTATGTTCAAAATTCTGGGGACTCCCGAGAGAATATAAATGTGAGAGCCCCAAAAGAGCCATGACAGCTGCTGCTTCCCTGCTGCTGCTCCATCTGCTTCTGATTTCTGCTGTCGTTTCTGGTCCTTATTTCTGCTGGTTCCTGGTACTGTTAATCAGAAGGAAGTGGTATAAAGAGTTCTTAAGCCCCTTTCACTTCTAACCCTTCTCTTCTACCTAGTAGTGTGGGGAAGAGATTGAGATGAAATATGGTTTGGAAGGAAAGTAGATAATAGCGCCTAATAAAGCAGCTCCTCCCCCAAAGGCATGCATACACAGTACTCTCTGCCTCCATCCTCACCCAAACTGATCTCTCCTGTTCCAGAACCCCCTGCCCAACTCAAAATACCCCCTCTCCCATCCCCTACCCCACATCACTACCATCCTCCTGCAATGTCTACTCTATTTCCCCCTCAAGGGGAGACTCATGAGTATTCCCTTGAGCCCTCCTTGTTAGGTAGCTTCTCTTGGTCTGTGGATTTTAGCATGGCCATCCTATACTTTGCTGACTAATGCAATTGTCATCAGAGAAGCTTCATCCAACAACTGATAAAAACAGATGTAGAAACCCACAGCCAAACATTGGGCAGAGTTAGGGGAACCCTGAAGAGCAGGGAAGAAAGGATCACAGGATCCAGAGGGTTCAAGCAAATCACAAGAACACCCCCAAAGGAAGCCAACCCAGGCTCATCGGAGCTAAAAGAGAAGGAACTGACAACCAGGGAGCCTGTATGGGAGTGACCTAGGTCCTCAGCTCGCATGCTACAGCTGTGTAGCTTGTTCTTCCTGCAGAACTCCTAACAGTGGGAACAGGGTCTCCCTCTGACTCTGTTGACGGCTTTAAGGACCCTTTCCTCTTACTGGGCTGCCACTTTCAGCCTCGCCATGACGAGAGGTGCCTAGGCTTACTGCAACTTGATATGCCATGGTGGGTTGATATCTGTGGGAGACCTGGCCTTTCCTGAAGATAAACAGAGAAGGAGTGGATAAAGTGGGGAGGAAGATCAAGGGAGAGGGACTTGTGTGTGAGGAGGGAAGGGAAACTGCCATTGGGGCATCAAAAGAGTAAAAAGAAAGAAAGAAAATAAGTCTGATATTTATATGTATGCATATGTGTATACATATGTGTATATGTATATGTATTTAAAGAATAAGTTTAGGCAAAAGGTAGAAAGAAATTAAAGCAGACAAAGTTCTCTACTTTTTCCCTCCTTACTTAAAGCTATAACACTGTTGGAAATGCTTCTGTTCCAATCTCTAAATCGTGAGACACTTTGAGATCATTCTCAGCCAGGTAACATTACTAACAAGTCTTTATCTCCCACAGTCTTATTTTCCCAGAGGATCAGGGTCCTTTGCCTTTGTCAGTCTCCAGAACTGCGTTATGACTTTAGGAAGATGTATGAAAGCTGGAGTTCTAAGCCGCTTCTTAGAAAATTACTCATTTCCTAGGAATCTCATATGCATGTATATATCATTTATAAATATATATGTATGTGCATATTAATTGTTATTATTTACTAATATTTGTGAAGCTGCTCATCTCTGTGCCTCAGTTTCTCATCTGTTACATAGGAATTAGATGCATCTTAAGGTATGAAAATAGATCTTTAGCATATATAACATGTTTATAAAATAATCTAGCAGTAGTAAGTATGAAATAATGCTGTGTTATTAAAACCAATGGGCTTTCTGTATTTAGCACATATGGCAAAACAGCAAGCATGAGCAATTTCTTTTGATTCAATCCCATAGTCCATTTCTTTTAGAAAGAATGGTGTATCACTCCCATTTCAAGATAAGTGTTGACTTACTGTAGCTGCCTTAACAAAAGGATGGTATACTCATGGAAATGCTTCAGTTTTCTGAATAGAAACTAGCCAGGATTTCAGCCTAACATAAATGAGGTTTCTCTGATATAATGCAGTCCCATTCAGAAGCCTAGCTAGATGACAATGCTAACTCTGATCAGTTGGCTCCCACTCTATTCTTCTGGAAGATGAACTGGGCAAGCATGAAAACTATGTAAAGATAATAAACTGCCCTTTCAAATACATAATGACTCTGAATAACCTCTCTGCCCCAGTTTCCTTTCATTCCCACGTGCTTGTCAGCAAGATTACTTGCTTAACTTTGTTGTCTGTGATGGAGTGGGAACCGACTGGTATCATTTAAGCTTATACACATGCACTTCTTACTGGAAAGTTCCTGATGCCCTGAGTTTAGGACAGAAAATTAAATATGAGCAAGTCATTTGTTTCCTTTTCTTTTTTTTTAAGTCTAGTTGATATTTACACTTCAATTCCTTCCATTCGCAATAGAAGTGCTTTTCTTAGTTATTAAGACAGAATGCACCAGAACTCATCACAGATAAGTTCTCACCACAAGTGTGGATGGTTGAAGAGTTTTTTATTATTATTATTATTATTATTATTATTATTTGATATGTTTTTGAATTTACATTTCAAATGATTTCCCCTTTTCTGGTCCCCCCACTCCCCGAAAGTCCCATCAGCCCCCTTCCTTCCCCCTGTTTTCCCACCCAACCCTTCCCACTTCCCTGTTCTGGTTTTGCCTCATACTGCTACACTAAGTCTTTCCAGAACCAGGGGCCACTCCTCTGTTCTTCTTGTACCTCATTTGATGTGTGGATTATGTTTTGGGTATTCCAGTTTTCCAGGCTAATAAATATCGTCTTATTAGTGAGTGCATACCATGACTGATCTTTTGAGACTGGGTTACCTCACTTAGTATGATGTTCTCCAGCTCCATCAATTTGCCTAAGAATTTCATGAATTGATTGTTTCTAATGGCTGAATAGTACTCCATTTTGTATATATACCACATTTTTTGCATCCATTCTTCTGTTGAGGGATACCTGGGTTCTTTCCAGCTTCTGGCTATAATAAATAGGGCTGCTATGAACACAGTGGAGCATATATCCTTATTACATGCTGGGGAATCCTCTGGGTATATGCCCAGGAGTGGTATAGCAGGATCTTTCAGAAGTGACATTCCCAGTTTTTTTAGGAACCGCCAAACTGATTTCCAGAGTTGTAAGAATTTGCAACCCTACCAGCAGTGGAGGAGTGTTCCTCTTTCTCCACATCCTCGCCAACACCTGCTGTCTCCTGAGTTTTTAATCTTAGTCATTCTGACTGGTGTAAGGTGAAATCTCAGGGTTGTTTTGATTTGCATTTCCCTGATGACTAGTGAAGTTGAGCATTTTTTTAAGATGTTTCTCCACCATCCGAAGTTCTTCAGGTGAGAATTATTTGTTTAAATCTGTATCCCATTTTTTAATAGGGTTATTTGGTTTTCTGGGGGTCTAACTTCTTGAGTTTTTTGTATATATTGGATATTAGCCCTGTATCTGATGTACGGTTGGTGAAGATCTTTTCCCCATTTGTTGGTTGCCAATTTGTCCTTTTGATGGTGTTCTTTGCTTTACAGAAACTTTGTAATTTTATGAGGTCCCATTTGTCAATTCTTGATCTTAGAGCATATGCTATTGGTGTTCTGTTCAGGAATTTTCCCCCTGTACCGATGTCCTCAAGGGTCTTTCCCAGTTTCTTTTCTATTAGCTTCTGAGTGTCTGGCTTTATATGGAGGTCCTTGATCCATTTGGAGTTGAACGTAGTAAAAAAAGACAAAGATGGATCAATTCGCATTCTTCTGCATGCTGACCTCCAGTTGAACCAGCACCATTTGTTGAAAAGGCTATCTTTTTTTCCATTGGTTGTTTTCAGCCCCTTTGTCGAGGATCAAGTGGCCATAGGTGTGTGGGTTCATTTCGGGATCTTCAATCCTGTTCCATTGATCAGTCTGCCTGTAACTGTACCAATACCATGCAGTTTTTAACACTATTGCTTGGTAATATTGCTTGAGGTCAGGGATACTGATTCCCCCAGAATTTCTTTTGTTGCTGAGAATAGTTTTAGCTATCCTGGGTTATTTGTTATTCCAGATGAATTTGAGAATTGCTCTTTCTATCTCTATAAAGAATTGAGTTGGGATTTTGATGGGTATTGAGTTGAATCTGTATATTGCTTTTGGCAAAATGGCCATTTTGACTATATTAATCCTGAAGAGCCATGAGCATGGGAGGTTTTTCCATTTTTGAGGTCTTCTTCTATTCCCTTCTTCAGAGACTTGAAGTTCTTGTCATACAGATCTTTCACATGTTTGGTAAGAGTCACCCCAAGGTACTTTATACTGTTTGTGGCTATTGTGAAGGGTGTTATTTCCCTAATTTCTTTCTCAGCCTGCTTATCCTTTGAGTATAGGAAGGCTACTGATTTGCTTGAGTTGATTTTATAACCTGCCACTTTGCTGAAGTTGTTTATCAGCTGTAGCTGTTCTCTAGTGGAGTTTTTTGGGTCACTTAGGTAGACTATCATATCTACAAATAATGATAGTTTGACTTCTTCCTTTCCAATTTGTATCCCTTTGACCTCCTTATGTTGTCTAATTGCCTGAGCTAGTACCTCAAGTACATATTGAAAAGATAAGGAGAAAGTGGGCAGCCCTGTCTAGTCCCTGATATTAGTGGGATCACTTCAAGTTTCTCTCCATTTAGTTTGATGCTGGCTACTGGTTTGCTGTATATTGCTTTTACTATGTTTAGGTATGGGCCTTGAATTCCTGTTCTTTCCAAGACTTTAAGCATGAAAGGATGCTGAATTTTGTCAAATGCTTTTTAACAATCCAATAAAATGACCATGTGGTTTTTTTCTTTGAGATTGTTTACGTAGTGGAATGCATTGATGGATTTCCATATATTGAACCAACCCTGCATCCCTGGAATAAAGCCTACTTGATCATGGTGGATGATCGTTTTGATGTGTTCTTGGATTCGGTTGGCAAGAATTTTATTGAGTATTTTTGCATCGATGTTCATAAGGGAAATTGGTCTGAAGTTCTCTTTCTTTGTTGGATCTTTGTGTGGTTTTGCTATCAGCATAATTATGGCTTCATAGAAGAAATTGGGTAGTGTTCCTTCTGTTTCTATTTTGTGGAATAGTTTGAAGAGTATTGGTGTTAGGTCTTCTTTGAAGGTCTGATAGAATTCTGCACTGAAGCCATCTAGTCCTGTGCTTTTTTTGGTTGGAAGGCTTTCTATGACCCCTTCTATTTCTTTAGGGGTTATGGGACTGTTTGTATGATCTATTTGGTCCTGATTTAATTTTGGTATTTGATATCTGTCTAGAAAATTGTCCATTTCCTCCAGATTCTCCAGTTGTGTTGAGTATAGGCTTTTGTAGTAGGATCTGATGATTTTTTTGTATTTCCTCAGTTGTTGTTGTTTTATCCCCCCTTTCATTTCTAATTTTGTTAATTTGGATACTTTCTCTCTGCCCTTTGTTCAGTCTGGCTAAGGGTCTATCTATCTTGCTGAATTTCTCAAAAACAAACAAAAAAAAAAACAAAAAAAAAAAACAAAACAGTTTCGGGATTCGTTGATTCTTTGTATGGTTCTCTTTCTTTCCAGTTGACTGATTTCAGCCCTGAGTTTGATGATTTCCTGTCTTCTACTCCTCCTGGGTGAATTGGCTTCTTTTTGTTCCAGGGCTTTCAGGTGTATTGTTAAGCTGCTAGTGTATGCACTCTCCATTTTCTTTTGGGGGGCACTCCTGGCTATGAGTTTTCCTCTTAGCACTGCTTTCATTGTGTCCCAAAGATTTGGGTATGTTGTGCCTTCATTTTCATGAAATTCTAAAAATTCTCTGATTTCTTTCGTTATTTCTTCTTTGGCCAAGGTATCATTGAGTAGATTATTGTTCAGCCTCCATGTTTATGTGGGCTTTCTGTTATTTTTGTTGCCATTGAAGACCACTCTTACTCCATAGTGATCTGATAGGAGGTATGGGATTAGTTCAATCTTTTTATATTTTTTGAGGTCTGTCTTGTGACCAATTATATGGTCGACTTTGGAGAAGGTACCATGAGGTGCTGAAAAAAAGGTATATTCTTTTGTTTTAGGGTGAAATGTTCTATAAATATCAGTCAAGTCCAATTGGTCCAAAGCTTCATTTAGTTTTATTGTGTCCCTGTTTAGTTTCTGTTTTCCTGATCGGTCCATTGAGGAGAGTGGAGTGTTGAAGTCACCCACAATTATTGTGTTAGGTGAAATGTATGCTTTGAGCTTTAGTAAAGTTTCTTTTACGAATGAGGGTGCCCTTGCATTTGGCGCAAAGATGTTCAGAATTGAAAGTTATTCTTGGTGGATTTTTCCTTTCAACAGCAAGAAGTGTCCTTCTGTATCTCTTTTGATGACTTTAGGTCGAAAGTCAATTTTATCTGATATTAGAATGGCTATTCTGGCTCTTTTCCTGAGACCATTGCCTTGTAAAACTGTCTTCCAGCCTTTTACTCTAAGGTAGTTTTTTTCTTTGAGATTGAGGTGTGTTTCCTGTATGCAGCAAAATGTAGGGTCCTGTTTACATATCCAGTCTGTTAGTCTATGTCTTTTTATTAAGGAGTTGAGTCCATTGATGTTAAGAGATATTAAGGAATAGTGATTATTATTTCCTGTCATTTTCAATGTTATTTTTATATTTGAGTGGTTATCTTCTTTTGGGTTTGATGAAAGAAGGTAACTATCTTGCTTTTTCCAGGGTGTCATTTCCCTCCTTGTATTGGAGTTTTCCTCCTATTATTCTTTGTAGAGCTGGGTTTGTAGAAAGATATTCTGTAAATTTGGTTTTGTTATGGAATATCTTGGTTTCTCCATCTATTGTGATTGAGAGTTTCACTGGGTATAGTAGTCTTGGCTGACATTTGTGTTCTCTTAGAGTCTGCATGAGATCTGCCCAGGATCTTCTAGCTTTCATGGTCTCTGGTGAGAAGTCTGGTGTGATTCTGATAGGTCTTCCTTTATATGTTACTTGGCCTTTTTCTCTTGCTGCCTTTAATATTCTCTCTTTGTTTAGTACATTTGGGGTTTTGATTATTATGTGACGAGAGGTATTTCTGCTCAGGTCCAGTCTGTTTGGAGTTCTGTAGGCTTCTTGTATATTCATGGGCACCTCTCTCTTTAAGTTGGGAAAGTTTTCTTCCATAATTTTGTTGAAGATATTTGCTGGCCCTTTCAGCTGTAAATCTTCACTCTCATCTATACCTATAATCCTTAGGTTTGGTCTTCTCATTGTGTCCTGGATTTCCTGGATGTTCTGGGATACAAGCATTTTGCATTTTGCATTTTCTTTGACTGTTGAGTCAATGGTTTCTATGCTATCTTAGGCATCTGAGATTCTTTCTTCCATCTCTTGTATTCTGTTGTTGATATTTGCATCTATGGTCCCTGATTTCTTCTCAAGGTTTTCTATCTCCAAAGTTGTCTCCCTTTGTGATTTCTTAGTTGTTTCTACTTCTGATTTTGGATCCTGGATGGTTTTGCTTAGCTCCTTCACTTGCTTCTTTGTGTTTTCCTGTAATTCTTTAAGAGATTTTTGTGTTTCCTCTTTCATGACTTCTGCTGTTTGACTCACTTTTTCCTGCATTTCTTTAGGGTTTTTTTTTTGTTTGTTTGTTTGTTTGTTTGTTTTTTTGGTGTTTGTGTGTGTGTTTCTTCTTTATTGGCTTCTATCTCTTGAGCCTTATTCTACTGAATTTCTTTAAGTGATTTTTGTGTTTCCATTATACGGGTTTCTAGCTTATTCATGTTCCCCTGTATTTCTTTAAGAGATTCATTTATGTCCTTTTTTGTGTTATTCTAGCAGCATCATGAACAGTGATTTTAAATCCAAATCTTATTTTTCTGGTGTGTGTGCGTAATTAGGACTTGCTGATGTTGGAAAGTTTGGTTCAGACACTGCCATATTGCCTAGGTTTCTGTTAGTAGCATTCCTACGTTTGCCCTTTACCATCTTGTTATTTCTGGCATTAGTTGGCCTTGTCTCTGGCTGGTATTTGTGCCTCCTGTGAGGCTATATGGCTATTTCTGCAACACTGGATGGCTGGGTTTCCCCTGTTACAGATTGCTAATGTGCTGCCCCCCTCTTGGGTGTCCTTGTAGCTCTAGTGTGCCTTGCCCCAGGTTGTCTGTGTGAACCAGGCGGTGCCTGTTTGCTCCTTTAGTGAGTGCTGATGGTCTATGCTGCTGTGGGACATTTTCTGAGTGCTAGTCACTCTGCTAGGCAGCCTATCTCCCAACGGGGTTGGTGCACACAAGGCTAGCCTAGCTGCTCAGGCCCTGAGTCTAGGCAAAAGCCTGGCAGGCTAAGGCCTGAGCAAAGTTCCCCTAGGGCTATGACTATTTTAATTGGATGTGTCAGGTGGCCAGGATGGTGGTGCACTCCCTGAAAGTGCCAGGAGAGTCTGCTAGGCTAACAACCTCCTGGCTGGGTTTGCACACAGATTGTCCACCGAGCAGCCCAGGGCCTGGGGGCAGTCCAAGGCCTGTCTGTCTTAGACCCCCACTATGTTAGTCTTGGGCTATGACTCTTAGCTGAATTTGCCTGCTAGAGCTCTCTGGTATCCTGTAGTCAAAATGGCAGCGCAAGCGCTGGGGCTTGGCAAACAACCTCCTGGCCGAGTTTGCACACTGATCCCCCTCCCACCCCGAAAAGCCCTGGGCCTGGGTGCAGGCCTACGCCCGTCAGGCTTAGACCCCCCGTGATGTTGGCCTTGGGTTATATTTGCTTACCTCAGGCTGTCTGATTTCTCTGGCGCCCGAGATCCAAGATGGTGGAGAGTCTCTCGTAACTGACTGGCGGGAGGCAGAGTTCTGATGTAGCTTCTGTGCGGTGAAAGGAGCTGTAAATCTGCCACTGCTTGCAGCCCGGCTGGCCAGCAAAGGTCAGTGGTAGCAGGCACAAGGCCTACCTGGACCCTGTCACCTTGGTTCCACTGCTGATAGCCCTTCCGCTGGACCAGCTGCCGCTGCCACACCCAGTCGAGGAGCTGTTTCCTTTTCTTTATCAAGGTTGTTGAAATTAAATAGAAGAGATTAAAAAAAAAAAGATTTGAAAAATAGAAGTATTTTTCTAAAATCTATTCCCTTCGATTGACCACATTCAATTTCTGTGTTTTTCTATTTACTAATACACAATTCTATTAGCCAATATTGGATGTTTTTATGTATTATGTCCTGTAATGGTAGTTGTTGGATATGTAACAGCTGAAGAAAATGTTATGTATGTTTTGATTCCTGTGTGATTCAAGGGAGCCTCATGGTCAGGAAATGGTGGTGGAAGACCTGTACTTAGTAATCAAGGTACCTAAATACTTCCTTAAACAGCGGGTACCACCCCCAAGGTATCCAGGGAGAGTCACCAGTAAACAACACAGCAGCAGGAAGGACAGCTTGGAGACCTTTGAACCACCCAGATCTCCCATGGCTCAGTCAAATCTGCTCACCTGTGAATCTAAACTTAGAGCCATGAATGGTAAAGACTCAGACTCAGGAGACTGTAACAAATGATCCAGCAGTATTTTGATCCAGCCTCTTACATGATCCTCCTGTATTAATGTTGCCTACAACAATTTAGATTTTGCCATGTCACAACTCCATCTTCATTTCACTCTACAGCTATACCTGCAGTAATTGCTGATTAACTCAGTACACCATGCCTCGCCCTACAGCTTCACCTGTCTCCCAGGAGGCCTGTTTTAAGCCAAATCAGACAGCTGTATCTACCTCCCAAGTGAGGATACCTAGCACAGCCAAGACAAGCAACAACCAGATGTCTAAGGCAAATGCAAGAACATAATCAACAGAAGGCAATACAATATGACAGCATCAGTAACCAACTTCCCTACTACAAACCTTGACTATCTTAACACACCTGAAGAGTAAAACTGTGACCTAAAATCTCATATAATGAAGATGATAGAGTCCTTTAAAGATGATATAAAAAAAAATCCCCTTAAAGAAATAGAGGAAAACATAATCAAACAGGCAAAGGAAATTAATAAAATAGTCCAAGACATAAAAATGAAAATAGTAGCAATAAAGAAGAAACAAAGACAAGCCTGGAGATGGAAAACCTAGGAAAGAGAACAGGAACTACAGACTCAAACATCACCAACAGAGTCTAAGAAATGAAAGAGACAATCACAGGCATAGAAATTATCATATAAGAAATGGATGAATTAGCCAAAGAAAATGCCAAATATAAAATGTTCCTAACTCAAAACATCCAGGAAATTTGGGACACTATGAAAAGACCAAACCTAAGAATAAAAAGAATAGAAGAAGGTGAAGATTCCCAACTCAAAGAGCCAAATATATCTTCAGCAAAGTCAGAGAAGAAAACTTCCCTAACCTAAAAAAAGAAATAGCTGTAAATGTACAAGAAGCTTACAGAATATCAAGTAGATTGAGACAGAAAAGGAAATCCTCCTGCCATATAATAATCAAAATAATAATTGTACAGACCAAAGAAAGAATGTTAAAAGATACAAGGGGAAAAGGCCAAGTAACATATAAAGGCAAACCTATCAGAATTACACTTGACTTCTCAACAGAGACTCAAAAGCCATAAGATGCTGGAAGGATGTTTTGCAGACCCTAAGAGAACAGAGATACCAGCCTAGACTATTATACCCAGAAAAAACTCTCAAGTACCATAGATGGAGAAACAAAGATATTCCATGACAAGACCAAATTTAAATAGTACTTTTCTACTAATTCAGCCTTACAGCCTTACAGAGGATACTAGAAGGGAAGACTCCAACACAAAGGAAAAACAAGAAATTAGTCATCAATGAGCAAAACCAAAAGATGAAAATCACACACAAACAGTAATACCTCCAAAATCAAAATAACATGAACTAACAATCATTGGTTTTAATATCTTAAACATCAATGGACTCGATTAACCAATTAAGTGACACAGGCTAATAGAGTGGATATATAAAGAGGATCCTCCATTCTGCTGCATACAGTTAATACATCTCAGCAACAAAGATAGACATTACCTCTGAGGAAAGGGTTTTAAAAGGTTTTCCAAGCAAACATATCCAAGAAACAATCTGGAGTAGAAATTCTAATATTTAATAAAATAGACTTTCAACCAAAAATTATCCAAAGGAATGGGGAAGACTGCTTCATACTCATCTTAGAAAAAAAATCCAAGATGAGGTCTTAATTCTGCCCCAAATGCAAGGGTAATCACATTCATAAAAGAAACTTTACTAAACCTGAGAGCATACATTGATCCTTACACAATAATAGTAGAGAACTTCAATACCCCACTGTCACCAATAGACAGCTAATCAAAACAGGAAACTAAAGAGAGAAACAATAAAACTAAATGTTATGAACCAACTGGGTTTAATATATATCTGCAGAACCTTTCACATACTTAGCACATTGTGGAACGTTTGCCAAAACTGAGCACAAAGCAAGGTTCAATAGATAGAAGAGAATTGATATAACCCATGGCATTATATCAGATCACCATGAATTAAGGCTGGGCTTTAACAAAACCAAATACAACAGAAAGCCCACATACTCATGGAAACTGAATAACTCTCTACTCAATGATCACTTCATCAAGGAAGAAATAAAGAAAGAAATTAAAGACTTTCTAGAATACAATAAAAATGAAAGTATATTATATGCAAACCTATGGCATACAATGAAAGCAGTGCTAAAAGGAATATTCATAGAACTATCTGCCTTCTAAAGAAATTGGTGAATCTCATACTAGAAAATTATCAGCATATCTGAAAGCTCTAGAACAACAACAACAAAAAAAAAAAAAAACCAACAAATTCAAGAGGAGTAGCCAAAAGTAAATAATCAAATCAGAGCTAAATTCAATTAGAAACAAAGAGAATAATACAAAGAATCAATGAAATCAAAAACTGATTCTTTGAATCCATAAGATAGGCAAATACTTCACCAAAATAACTAAAAGGCCTGAGACAGTATCCAAATTACCAAAATTATAAATGAAAAGGAAGACAACAACAGAAATAGAAGAAGTTCAAAAAGTCATTAGGTCTTACTTCAAAACACTGTACTTCACAAAACTGAGAAAAACAAAATGAAGTGGATGATTTTCTAGAGAGAGCACATTTACCAATGTTAAATCAAGATCACTTAAACTATGTAAATAGTTCCACAACCCCTAAGGAAATAAAAGCAGTCATTCTCTCCATATCTATTCAATATAGTACATGATGTATCACTTTGCAGATGATATAATAGCAAACATTAGCTACCCCAAAAATTCTACTAGAGAAATTCTTCAGCTGATAAACAACTTCAGCAAACGTTCAAACTAAATAAAAACTTAAGAGAACTCGGCCTCCCACCAGTCAGGAGAGGTGCATCCATCTTGGTTTCGGACTCCAGGGATCGGACAGACTGAGGTACACAAACATAATCCGAGGCCAACACTGCGGTGGTCTGAGCCTGACGGGCGTTGGCCTGCACCCAGGCCCTGGGCTGGTCCGGGGGCCATCGGGGTGCCAACCCAGCCAGGAGGTTTTTTGCCCAGGCCTGCGTGCGCGCAGCCATTTTGCCTGCAGGACGACAGAGAGCTCTGGCGGGCAGACCTGTAACAGGCATAGCCTGACGCTAACAAAGCAGGGGTCTAGGCCCCAAAAGGCACAGGACTGACCCCAAGAACTGGGCGGCTTCATGGGCCATCTGTGAGTCAACCCGCCCAGGAGGTTGTTAGCACAGCAGACTCTCCCGGCGCTTTCAGGGAGCACGGGGGGGGGGGGGGGGGCGCACGCCCACCATCCTAGTCACCTGGTGGACCCAATTAACAGTCATAGCCCTAGGGGAACTTTGCTCGGACCTTGGCCTCCCAGGCTTTTGCCTGGACTCAGGGACTGGGCGGCCAGGCTAACCTTGTGTGCACCAGCCCGGTTGGGCGATCCGCTGCCCAGTAGAGTGAGGGGAACACAGGGGAGGTCACAGCAGCATACACCGTCAGCGCTCCCTGGGGGTGCACACGGGCTCCATCTGGTCCACAGACACAATCTGGGGCAAGGCCTCAGGCGGAAGCCCTCAGCTCAACTCTCTCCTCTTCCGGATCCAGATCAGCCTGGGCGGCCGCACCACATCTCCAAGTCCTGCAAGGGGCTAGCTGGGCTTCCGAGCAGCCAGCTGGGAGAAGTCAGTGTGCTCCAGTGAATCCAGCGGGCCCCAGCGGGAGCCTTCAGGTGCCTGCTTTGGGATCTGAACAGCCTGGGCAGCAACACCCTGTCTACAAGCAGTGCAGGAGGTAAGCTGTGCACCAGAGGCCAACTGGGAAGGGGCAGCTTGCACTGGGGAGTCCAGCACTGACAAGACAAACTAATACCAGTGAGAACTAGATGGCAAAAGGCAAACGCAGGAACGTCACTAACAGAAATCAAGGCAATATGGCAACATCTGAACCCAATTCTCTTCTACCAACATGTCCTGGATACCCCATCACACCAGTAAAACAAGATTTGGATTTAAAATCACTGGTCATGATGCTGGTACAGGAACACATGAAGGACATACTTAAAGAAATTCAGGAGAAAATGGTCAAAAGTTAGAAGCCCTTGCAAAGGAAACACAAAAATCATTGAAAGAAAACCCGGAGAATACAAAAGCCAACAAGGAGGAAACGCAAAAAGCACTTAAAGAAATACAGGAGAACTTTGGTCAACAGGCTGAGGTCATGAAAGAAGAAACACAAAAATCTCTTAAAGAATTACAGGAAAGCACAAACAAGCAAGTGAAGGAGCTAAGCAAAACCATCCAGGATCTAAAATCAGAAGTAGAAACAACTAAGAAAACTCAAAGGGAGACAACTTTGGAGATAGAAAGCCTTGGGAAGAAATCAGGTGACAGAGATGCAAATATCAACAACAGAATACAAGAGATAGAAGAAAGGATCTCAGATGCTGAAGATTCCATAGAAACCAGGGACTCAACAGTTAAAGAAAATGCAAAATGCAAAAACTTGTAACCCAAAATATCCAGGAAATCCAGGACACAATGAGAAGACCAAACCTAAGGATTTTAGGCATAGATGAGAGTGAAGATTTACAACTTAAAGGGCCAGCAAATATCTTCAATAAAATTATGGAAGAAAACTTCCCTAACCTAAAGAGAGAGATGCCCATGAATATACAAGAAGCCTACAGAACTCCAAACAGACTGGATCAGAACAGAAATACTTCCCGTCACATAATAATCAAAACACCAAATGTTCTAAACAAAGAAAGAATACGAAAGGCAGTAAGACAAAAAGGCCAAGTAACATATAAAGGAAGACCTATCAGAATCACAACAGACTTTTCACCTGAGACTATGAAGGCTAGAAGGTCCTGGGCAGATCTCATGCAGACTCTAAGAGAACACAAATGCCAACCAAAACTACTATATCCAGCAAAACTCTCAATCACCATAGATGGAGAAACTAAGATATTTCATGACAAAAACAAGTTTACCCAATATCTATCCACAAACCCAGCCCTACAAAGATAATAGGAGGACAACACCAATACAAGGAGGGAAACTTCACCCTGGAAAAAGCAAGATAATAACCTTTCATCAAACCCAAAAGAAGTTAAGCATTCAAATTTAAAAAATAACGTCAAAAATGATAGGAAGTAACAATCACTATTCCTTAATATCTCTTAACATCAATGGACTTAATGCCCCAATAAAAAGACACAGACTAACTGAATGGATACGTAAACAGGACCCTACATTTTGCTGCTTACAGGAAACACACCTCAGGGTCAAAGACAAACACTACCTTAGAGTAAAAGGCTGGAAGACAATTTTACAAGCAAATGGTCTCAGGAAACAAGCTGGAGTAGCCATTTTAATATCAGATAAAATTGACTTTCAACCCAAAGTCATCAAAAGAGACCCTGAGGGACACTTCTTGCTGGTCAAAGGAAAATACAACAAGAAGAATTCTCAATCCTGAACATCTATGCCCCAAATGCAAGGGCACCCTCTTTCATAAAAGAAACTTTATTAAAACTAAAAGCACACATTGCACCTAACACAATAATTGTGGGTGAGTTCAACACTGCACTTTCCTCAATGGACCAATCAGGAAAACAGAAACTAAACAGGGACACAATGAAACTTATTGAAGCTTTGGACCAATTAGATTTAACAGATATATATAGAACATTCTATCCTAAAACAAAAGAATATACCATTTTCTCAGCACCTCATGGTACCTTCTCCAAAATCGACCATATAATTGGTCACAAGACAGACCTCAACAAATATAAGAAGATAGAACTAATCCCATGCCTCCTATCTGATCACTATGGAGTAAAAGTGGTCTTCAATAGCAACAGAAACAACAGAAAACCCACATACACGTGGAAACTGAACAATACTCTACTCAATGATACCTTGGTCATGGAAGAAATAAAGAAAGAAATTAAAGACTTTTTAGAACACAATGAAAATGAAAACACAACATACCCAAATCTATGGGACACAATGAAAGCAGTGCTAAGAGGAAAACTCAGAGCTCTGAGTGCCTCCAAAAAGAAAATGGAGAGAGCATACATTACCAGCTTAATGACACACCTGAAAGCCCTGGAACAAAAAGAAGCTATTTTGCCCAGGAGGAGTAGAAGGCAGGAAATCATCAAACTCAGGGCTGAAATCAATCAAGTAGAAACAAAGAGAGCCATACAAAAAATCAACAAAACCAGGAGCTGGTTCTTTGAGAAAATCAACAAGATAGATAAACCCTTAGCCAGACTGACCAAGGGGCACAGAGAAAGTATCCAAATTAACAAACTTAGAAATGAAAAGGGAGATATAACAACGGAAACTGAGGAAATCCAAAAAATCATCAGATCCTACTACAAGAGCCTGTACTCAACACAACTGGAGAATCTGGAGGAAATGGACAATTTCCTTGACAGATACCAAATACCAAAATTAAATCAGGACCAACTAGACCATCTAAACAGTCCCATAATGCCTAAAGAAATAGAAGGCGTCATAAAAAGTCTTCGAACCAAAAAAAGCACAGGACCAGATGGCTTCAGTGCAGAATTCTACCAGACCTTCAAAGAACAGTTAACACCAATACTTTTCAAACTATTCCACAAAATAGAAACAGAAGGAATACTACCCAATTCCTTCTACGAAGCCACAATTACGCTGATACCAAAGCCCCACAAAACGATCCAACAAAGAAAGAGAACTTCAGACCAATTTCCCTTATGAACATCGATGCAAAAATACTCAATAACATTCTTGCCAACCGAATCCAAGAACACATCAAAAAGATCATCCACCATGATCAAGTAGGCTTTATCCCAGGAATGCAGGGTTGGTTCAATATACAGAAATCCATTAATACAATCCACTACATAAACAAACTCAAAGAACAAAACCACATGGTCATTTCATTGGATGCTGAAAAAGCATTTGACAAAATTCAGCATCCTTTCATGCTTAAAGTCTTGGAGAGAACAGGAATTCAAGGCCCATACCTAAACATAGTAAAAGCAATATACAGCAAACCGGTAGCCAGCATCAAACTAAATGGAGAGAAACTTGAAGCAATCCCACTGAAATCAGGGACCAGACAAGGCTGCCCCCTTTCTCCTTATCTTTTCAATATTGTACTTTAGGTACTAGCTCGGGCAATTCGACAACATAAGGAGGTCAAAGGGATACAAATTGGAAAGGAAGAAGTCAAACTATCATTATTTGCAGACGACATGATAGTCTACCTAAGTGACCCAAAGAACTCCACTAGAGAGCTCCTACAGCTGATAAACAACTTCAGCAAAGTGGCAGGTTATAAAATCAACTCAAGCAAATCAGTGGCCTTCCTATACTCAAAGGATAAGCAGGCTGAGAAAGAAATTAGGGAAATGACCCCCTTCACAATAGCCACAAACAGTATAAAGTATCTTGGGGTGACTCTTACCAAACATGTGAAAGATCTGTATGACAAGAACTTCAAAATTCTGAAGAAGGAAATGGAAGAAGACCTCAAAAAATGGGAAATCCTCCCATGCTCATGGATCGGTAGAATCAATATAGTTAAAATGGCCATTTTGCCTAAAGCACTATACAGATTCAATGCGATACCCATCAAAATCCCAACTCAATTCTTCACAGAGTTAGAAAGAGCAATTATCAAATTCATCTGGAACAACAAAAAACCCAGGATAGCTAAAACTATTCTCAGCAACAAAAGAAAATCTGGGGGAATCAGTATCCCTGATCTCAAGCAATACTACAGAGCAATAGTGTTAAAAACTGCATGGTATTGGTACAGTGACAGGCAGGAGGATCAATGGAACAGGATTGAAGATCCAGAAATGAACCCACACACCTATGGCCACTTGATCCTCGACAAAGAGGCTGAAAACATCCAATGGAAAAAAGATAGCCTTTTCAACAAATGGTGCTGGTTTAACTGAAGGTCAGCATGCAGAAGAATGCGAATTGATCCATCCTTGTCTCCTTGTACTAAGCTCAAATCCAAATGGATCAAGGACCTCCACATAAAGCCAGATACTCTGAAGCTAATAGAAAAGAAACTGGGGAAGACCCTTGAGGACATTGGTACAGGGAGAAAGTTTCTGAACAGAACACCAATAGCGTATGCTCTAAGAGCAAGAATTGACAAATGGGACCTCATAAAATTACAAAGTTTCTGTAAGGCAAAGGACACCATCAAGAGGACAAATCGGCAACCAACAAATTGGGAAAAGATCTTCACCAATCCTACATCAGATAGAGGGCTAATATCCAATATATATAAAGAACTCAAGAAGTTAGACTCCAGAAAACCAAACAACCCTATTAAAAAATGGGGTACAGAGTTAAACAAAGAATTCTCACCTGAAGAACTTCGGATGGCGGAGAAGCATCTTAAAAAATGCTCAACTTCATTAGTCATTAGGGAAATGCAAATCAAAACAACCCTAAGATTTCATCTTACACCAGTCAGAATGGCTAAGATTAAAAATTCAGGAGACAGCAGGTGTTGGAGAGGGTGTGGAGAAAGAGGAACACTCCTCCACTGCTGGTGGGGTTGCAAATTGGTACAACCACTCTGGAAAGCAGTGTGGCGGTTCCTCTGAAAACTGGGCACCTCACTTCCAGAAGATCCTGCTATCCCACTCCTGGGCATATACCCAGAAGACTCCCCACCATGTAATAAAGATACATGCTCTACTATGTTCATAGCAGCCCTATTTATAATTGCCAGATGCTGGAAAGAACCCAGGTATCCCTCAACAGAAGAGTGGATGCAAAAAATGTGGTATACCTACACAATGGAGTACTATTCAGCCATTAGAAACAATGAATTCATGAAATTCTTAGGCAAATGGATGGAGCTAGAGAATATCATACTAAGTGAGGTAACCCAGACTCAAAAGATGAATCATGGTATGCACTAACTAATAAGTGGGTATTAACCTAGAAAACTGGAATACCCAAAACATAATCCACACATCAAACGAGGTACAAGAAGAAAGGAGGAGTGGCCCCTGGTTCTGGAAAGACTCAGTGAAACAGTATTCGGCAAAACCAGAACGGGGAAGTGGGAAGGGGTGGGTGGGAGGACAGGAGAAGAGAAGGGGGCTTACGGGACTTTCGGGGAGTGGGGGGGCTAGAAAAGGGAAAGCATTTGAAATGTAAATAAATTATATCCAATAAAAAAATTTAAAAAAAAACTTAAATAAGCAGCTTTCCTTTATATAAATGATAAACAGGTTGAGAAAAAAATAGGGAAACAACACCCTTCACAATAGTCACAAATATTATAAAATATCCTGGTGTGACTCTAACCAAACAAATAAAAGATCAGTATGGGAGCAAGCTGGCACAGCCAGGAGCACAGGGAACACAGAAATGGCAGAGTAGCTGGGACAGGGTTAGCCCAGGCTCTACCTGCACCCAGGAGATGTGCAGCTCCACAGGACTCTGTGCCAGGGGAGAGCAGGTTATCCAGGAGTACTGAGAGAGGATTGCAGGCCCACAGGAGGAACAAACACCAGCCAGAGACAGCAGGACCAACTAACCCTAGAGAAAATCAGATGGCAAAATGCAAACGTAGGCATTTTACCAACAGAAATCAAGGCAAATGGCACCATCTAAACCCAATTCTCCCAAAACAGCAAGTCCTGGATACCCCCAACACACCAGAAAAGCAAGAGTGGGATTTAAAACCATAGCTCATGATACTGATAGAGGTCTTCAAGAAGGACATAAATAACTCCCTAAAAGAAATACAGGAGAACACAGGTAAACAGGTAGAAGCCCTTAAAGAATTACAGGAAAGCACAACAAAACGGGTGAAGGAATTGAACAAAACCATCCAAAACAGATGTAGAAATAATGAAGAAATCACAAAGGGAAACAACTCTGGACAGAAAACCTAACAAAGAAGTCAGGAGTCATGGATCCAAGTATCAACAACTGAATACAAGAGATAGAAGAGAGAATCTCAGATTCAGAAGATACCATAGAAAGCACTGACACAACAAAGAAAATGCAAAATGCGAAAAGGTCCTAACCCAAAACATCCAGGAAATCCATGATAAAATGAGAAGACCAAACCTAAGGATTATAGGTATAGAAGAGAGTGAAGATTTCCAACTTAAAGGGCCAGTAAATGTCTTCAACAAAATTATAGAAGAGAATTTCCTTAACCTAAAGAAAGAGATGTCCATGAACATACAAGAAGCCTACAGAACTCCAAATAGATTGGACCAGAAAAGAAATCCCTCCTTTTACATAATAATTAAAACACCAAATTCACAAAACAAAGAAAGAATATTAAAGCAGTAAGAGAAAAATGTCAATTGACATATAAAGGCAGACATATCAGAATTATATCAGACTTCTCGCCAGAGAATATGAAATCCAGAAGATGCTCGGCAGATGTCATACAGACCCCAAGGGAATACAAATGCCAACCCAGGTTACTATACCCAGCAAAACTCTCAATTACATAGGTGGAGAAACCCAAGGTATTTCGTGACAAAAACAAATTTATACAATATCTTTCCACAAATCCAGCCCTAAAAAGGATATTGAATGGAAAAGACAAACAAATGGAGGAAAACTACACACTAGAAAAAGCAAAAAATTAATCTTTTAACAAACCAAAAAGAAAAGAGCCACATAAACATAACTCTACCTCTTATAACAAAAATAACAGGAAGAAACAATCACTTCTCCTTAATAACTCTTAATATCAATGGACTCAATTCTCCAATAAAAAGACATAGACTAATAGATTGGATACATATGGAGGACCCATCATTTTGTTATATACAGGAAATCCACCTCAGGCACAAAGACAGACACTACCCTAGAGTAAAAGGCTGGAAAATAATTTTCCAAGCAAATGGTCCCAAGAAACAAGCTGGTGTAGCCATTCTAATATAGAATAAAATCGACTTTCAACCTAAAGTAATCAAAAAAGATAAGGAAGGACATATCATACTGGTAAAAGGAAAAATCTACCAGGATGAACTCTCGATTTTGAACATATATGCTAAAAATACACAGGCACCCACATTCATAAAAGAAACTTTACTAAAGCTCAAAGCACACAATATAACAATGGGAGACTTTACACCACTCTCAGCAATGAACAAATCATGGAAACAGAAACTAAATAAAGACACAGTGAAGCTAACAGAAGTAATGAATCAAATGGATTTAACAGATATCTGTAGAACATTTTATCCTAAAACAAAAGAATATACCTTCTTCTCAGCACCTCATGGTAACTTCTCCATAACTGACCATATACTTGGTTACAAACCAGATCTCAGCAGGTATAAGAAGATGGAAATAATTCCACGCACCCTATCAGATCACCAGGGATTAAGGTTGATCTTCAATAACAACAAAAACAACCGAAAGCCCACATACACATGGAAACTGAACAACATTCTACTCAACGATAACTTGGTAAAGGAAGAAATAAAGAAATTAAAGAATTTTTAGATTTTAATGAAAATGAAGGACTCTTTTCATTAGTTCCAATCTATGGAACACAATGAAAGCAGTGCTAGAGGAAAACTCATAGCTCTGAGTGCCTCCAAAAAGAAGCAGAAAAGAGAATACACTAGCAGCTTGACAGCACAGTTGAAGGCTATAGAACAAAAAGAAGCAAATATACCCAAGAGGAATAGATAGCAGGAAATAATCAAACTCAAGTCTGAAATCAACAAAGTAGAAACAAAAAGAACTATACAAAGAATCAACCAAACCAGGAGCTGTTTCTTTGAAAAAAACCCAGCAAGATAGATAAAACCTTACCCAAACTGACCAGAGGGCACAGAGACAGTATCCAAATCAGCAAAATCAGAAATGAAAAGGGAGACATAACAACAGATATTGAGGAACCCTCCCCCCAAATCATCAGATCCTACTACAAAAGTCTATACTCAAAAACTGGAAAATCTAGATGAAATGGACAAATTTTTAGAAAGATACCAGGTACCAAAGTTAAATCAGGATCAGAAAAATCATCTAAACAATCTCATACCACCTAAAAAACAAACAAACAAACAAACAAACAAAAAAACCCACAGAAACAGACATTAATAGTCTTCCAACCAAAAAGCCCAGGACCAGATGGAGTCAATGCAGAGTTCTATCAGACCTTCAAAGAAGACCTAATACCAATACTTTTCAAAGTATTCCACAAAACAGAAACAGATGGAACACTACCCAATTCGTTTTATGAAGCCAAAATTACTCTGATACCTAAACCAACAAAAAAAGCAGAACTTCAGACCAATTTCCCTTATTAATATCAATGCAAAAATACTCAATAAAATTCTAGCCAACCAAATCCAAGAAAACATCAAAGTGATCATCCACCAAGATCAAGAGGTTTTATCCCAGGGATGCAGGGATGGTTCAATATACAGAAACCCATCAATGTAACCCACTATATAAACAAACTCAAAGAAAAAATCCACATGATCATTTCATTAGATGCTGAGAAAGCATTTGACAAAATCCAACACCTTTTCATGATAACAGTCTTGGAAAGATCTTTATAAGAATTATAAAATTAAATAAAAAAAACTCAGTGGCCTTCCTATACTCAAAGGATAAAGAGGCTGAGAAAGAAATTACGGTAATGACACCATTCAAATTAGTCACAAATAATATAAAATACCTTGGTGTGACTCTAACCAAGTAAGTGAAAGATCTATGTGACAAGAACTTCAAGTCTCTGAAGAAAGAAATTAAAGAAGACCTCAGAAGATGGAAAGATCTTCCATGCTCATGGATTGGCAGGCTTAATATAGTAAAAATGGCCATCTTGCCTAAAGGAATGTACAAATTCAATGCAATCCCCATTAAAATTCCAACTCACTTCTTCATAGAGTTAGGAAGAGCAATTTCCAAATTTATCTGGAATAACAAAAAAAAACCCCAAGATAGTTAAAACTATTCTCAACAATAAAAGAACTTCTGGCAGAATCACCATCCATGACCTCAAGCTATACTGTATTGGTACAGTGACAGACCAATTCAATGGAATAGAACTGAAGACCCAGAAATGAACCCTCACACCTATGGTCAATTGGTCTTCGACAAAGTAGCTAAAACCATCCTGTGGGAAAAAAAGCAGCATTTTCAACAAATGGTGCTGGGTCAACTAGCATTCAACATGTAGAAGGATGCAAATTGATCCATTCTTATCTCCCTGTACAAAGCTCAAATCCAAGTGGATCAAAGACCTCCCCATAAAACCAGATACACTGAATCTAATAGAAGAGAAAGTGGGGAAGAAACTGGAGCACATGGGTACAGAGGAAATTTTCCTGAATAGAACACCAATAGTTTATGCTCTAAGATCAAGAATTGACAAATGGAACATCATAAAATTGCAAAGTTTCTGTAAGGCAAAAGACACTGTCAATAGGACAAAACAGCAACCAACAGATTGGGAAAAGATCTTCACCAATCCTACATCTGATAGATAGCTAATATCCAATATATACAAAGAATTCAAGAAGTTAGAATCCAGAGAACCAAATAATCCTATTAAAAACGGTGTACAAAACTAAACAAAAAATTCTCAACTGAAGAATACTAGATGGCTGAGAAACACCTAAAGAAATGTTCCACATCTTTAATCATCAGGGAAAGAAATGTTCCACATCTTTAATCATCAGGGAAATGCAAATCAAAATAAACCTGAGATTCCACCTCACACCAGTCAGAATGGCTAGGATCAAAAACTCAGGGGACAGAAAATGCTAAAGAGGATGTGGAGAAAGAGGAACACTCCTCAATTGCTGGTGGGATTGTAAGCTAGTAAAACCACTCTGGAAATCAGTTTGGTGATTCCTCAGAAAATTGGACATAGCACTAACTAAGGACCAAGATATACCCCTCCTGGGCATATAGCCAGAAGATACTCTAACATGTAATAAGGACACATGCTCCACTATGTTCATCGCAGCCTTATATAGTAGCCAGAAGCTAGAAAGAACCCAGATGTCCCTTAACAGAGGAAATGGATTCAGAAAATGTGGTATATTTACACAATAGAGTACTACTCAGCTATTCAAAGCAACAAATTCATGAAATTCTTAGGCAAATGGATGGAGCTAGAAAATGTCATCCTGAGTGAGGTAGCCCAAACACAAAAGAACACACATAGTATGCACTTGATGATAAGTGGATATTAGCCCAAAAGCTCTGAATGCCCAAGATACAACTCACAGACCACATGATTCTCAAGAAGAAGGAAGACCAAAGTGTGGATACTTCAATCCTTATTGGAAAGTGGATCAATATACTCATGGCTCACAGCCAACCAATAAACTGAGTATAGGATCCCCAATGGAGAGATAGAGACAAGATCCAGAGGTTTGCAGCTTGCAGAAGAAACAATAATATGTACCAACCAGTTCCCACAGAGCTCCCAGGGACTAAACCACCAAACAAAGAGTACACAGCTACATATGTAGCAGAAGATGACCATTTCAGCCATCAATGATGGTCCTGTGAAGGCTCGATTCCCCAGAATAGGGAAATGCAAGTCAGGAAACTGGGGCAGAGGGGTTGAGAGCAGGGGGAAAGGGGATGGGATAGGGGTTTTTGGAGGGGTAACATAGAAAGGGGATACCATTTGAAATGTAAATAAAGCCAATATCAAATAAAAATGAAAAAAAGATATGTATGACAATAACTTCAAGTCCCTCAAGAAAGAAATCAAAGAAGACCACAGAAAATGGAGAGATTTCCCATGCTCATGGATTGGTAGGATCAGCATTGTAAAAATGGCCATTCTACCAAAAGCAATCTACAGATTCAATGCAATCTACATGAAAATTATAATACAATTCTTCAAAGACATGGAAAGAACAATTCTCAATCTCACATAAAAAAATAGCAAAATTAATTCTCAACAATAAAAGATTCTGGGGGAATCACCATTCCTGACATCAAGCTGTATGACAGAACAATAGTGATTTAAATCACATGGCATTGGTACAGAGACAGATAGGTCAATCACTAGAATAAAATTGAAGATCCAGAAATAAACCTACACACATATGGACACTTAATCTTTGACAAAGAAGCCAAAAATACACAATGGATAAAAGAAAGCATCTTCAAAAAATGGTGTTGGTCTAACTGGCAGTAGATATATAGAAAAAAAATGAAAATAGATCCATATTTGTCACCTTAAAAAAACACTCAAGTCCAAGTGGATCAAGAACCTTAACAACAACAACAACAACAACAACAAAAATGCATTGAATTTAATAGAAGAGAAAGAGGGAAAGAGCCTCAAACTCATCGGCATGTGGGAAAGTTCCTAAACAGAATTCCAATGGCTCAGGCTCTATGACCAAGACTGGAGGACCCCGCTGTACCACTCCTGGTCAGATACCCAGAGGATTCCCCAACATATAATAAAGATACATGTTCCACTGTGTTCATAGCAGCCCTATTTATAATAGCCAGAAGCTGAAAAGAATCATGTCCCTCAATGGAGGAATGGATACAGAAAATGTGGTATATTTACACTATAGAATACTACTCAGATATTAAAAACAATGAATTTATAAAATTCTTAGGCAAGTGGGAGTAACTGGTGAATGTCATCATGAGTGAGGTGACCCAATCACAAAAGAACACACATGGTATGCACTCACTGATAAGCGGATATTAACCAAGAAGCTTGGAATACCCAGGAAACAATTCATATATCAAATGATGCCCAAGAAGAAGGAAGGTCCTAGAAAGACTCAGTGCAACAGTGTAGGGGAATACCAGGACAGGGAAGTGGGAAGGGGTGGATTGGGGAACAGGGGGAGGGAAGAAGGCTTATGGGACTTTTGGGGAGGTGGGATCCTAGAAAGGGGAAATCATTTGAAATGTGAATAAAAAATATATCAAATAAAAAATAAGAAATAATAAAAGAATTGATAGATGGAGTCTCATGAAAGTAAAACGAGTCTATAAGGCAAAGGACATAGTCAATAGGACAAATTGGCATCCTACTAATTGAAAAAATTCTTCATTAATCCACATCCAATAGAGGGCTAATATCCAAACTATATAAACAATTCAAGAAGCTAACCTCCAACAAACCAAATAATTCAATCTAAAAATGGGATATAAATTCACATCAGAGGAATCTCGAACAGTTGAGAAACACTTAAAGAAATGTTCAAAGTTCTTAGTCATTTGAGAAATATAAATCAATACCCTGAGATTCCACCTTATACCTATCACAATGTCTAAGATCAGAAACTCAGCTGACAGCACATGTGGAGAGAGAGGAACATTCCTCCATTGCTGGTGGGATTGCAAACTGGTACATTCTGGAAATGAATCTTGAAGTTCCTCAGAAAACTGGAAATAGATCTACCAACTATATTACCTTTGGACACATACTCAAAAGATGTTCCAACATATAACAAGGATACTTGCTCCATTGTGTTCATAGCAACCTTATTTGTAGCAGATAGAGTCTGGAAACAAACCAAATGTCCCTCAACTGAAGAATGGATACAGAAAATGTGGTACTTTTGCATGATGGAATACTATCCAGCTATTTAAAAAATTACTTCATGAAATTTGCAGGTAAATGAATGGAACTAGAAAATATCATCCTCAGTGAGGCAACTCAGACACAAAAGGATATACATGGTATGTACTCACTAATAAATTGTTATTAGCCAAAAACACAGAATACCTAGAATACAATCCCCATAACTTAGGAAGCTTAACAAACCAAAGGGACCAACTCAGGAAATTTCAATCCCACTTGAAAGGGAGAAGAATGCAATCACTGAAGGCAGAGGGAGAGAGGAATCTGAGTGGGAGAAGGAAGAGGGGTGGGAAAAGGGGAACATGATCAGGTATATGACAGGGGAACAGGAAAGGCACCCTGAGAAGCAGCAGAATGAATGGAAATATGCAACCTGGGGGGGCTCTAGATAGTACCAGAGACAAAGGATGTAAGAGTCTCTGAAGACTCAAAGGGAGGGGGTACCTTTGATGAAATGTCCAGTAGTGGGGAGAGGGAACTTTTAGAGTCCACCTCAAGTAGAAAGACAGGGCATCGAGTGGAGGATGCATCTCATGGGGAGCCTCCAAGGCCTGACACTATTGCTGATGCTGTGCTTACAGTCAGGATTGGCTGCCCTCCATGAGGTCCAAACAGCAGCTGACTGAGACAGAATCAGATATTTACACACAGCTATTGGGCTGAAGTCACAGACTCCTATGGTTGAATTAGGGAAAGGACTGAAGAAGCTGAGGAGGAGCGTAAGCCCATAGGAAGACAAGTCGTCTCAATGAACCCAGACCTCCAGATCTCTGAGACACCCTGTGACCAGCCAGGCAGCATACATGTGCTGGTCTGAGACCCCTGACACATATACAGCAGAGGACTGCCTGTTCTGACTTCAGTGGGAGAAGAGGAGCCTAACCCTCAAGAGACCTAGGGAATGGGGAGGCCTACTGGGGGCGACATCCTCTTGAAGACATGGGGAGAAGGAATGGGATAAGGAACTGTGTGGGAGGGCAGACCAGGAAGGGGGTCAAAGACTAGACCATTAAGAAAAATAAATAAATAAATAAAAATAATAAATAAAAAAGTCTCACAACCCAAAAGAGCCTAGTATCATACAGTTTTAGTGCAGAATTCTACGAGACTTTCAAAGAAGAGCTAATACCAATACTCCTTAAACTACTCCAGAAAGTAGAAACAGAAGGAACATTACCTAATTCATTCTATGGAGCTACAGTTACAGTTACAGTTAGGTACTTTGATACCTAAACCACACAAAGACCCAACAAAGAAAGAGCACTTCAGACCATTCTTTTTTATGAACATCAATGCAAAAATACTCAATAAAGTACATGAAAAATGAATCCAGAAACACATCAAAAACATTATCCATTGTGATCAATTAGGCTTCATCCCACCAATGCATGGATGGTTGAATAGACAAAAAATCCATCAACACAATCTGTAGATAAACTATATAAACAAAGTGAAAGAAAAAATTCTCATAATCATCTCATTAGATACTGAAAAAGCCTTTGACAAAGTCCAACACATATTGATGTTAAATCTTGGAGAGATCAGGAATTTAAGGCATATACCTAAACATAATAAAAAGCAATATACAGCAAGCCAATAGTCAATTTCAACGTAATGGAGAGAAACTTAAATCAATCCCATGAAAATCAGAACAAGACAGGGCTGCCTGCTTTCTGCCTATCTTTTCAATATAGTACTTGAGTCACACAACATAGGGAGATCAAGTGGATTTAAATTGGAAGGAAGAAGTCAAGCTGTCACTGTTTTCAGATGATAAGACAGTATGCATAAGACACCCCAAAAATTCTACCAGAGTTCTCTTACAGATGATAAATGACTTCAGCAAAGGGGCTGCATATAAAATTAATCAAAGAAATCAGTAGCTCTTCTTTATATAAATGATAAATGGGCAGATAAAGAAATTAGGGAAACAACATGCTTCACAACAGCAACAAATAATGTGAAATATCTTGGTGCAACTCTATCAAGGTTGTGAACTATCTGTATGACAAGAACTTCAAGTCCCTAAAGATAAAATGTTGAAGAAGATAACAGAACATGGAAAAAATCATCCATGTTCATGGATCAGTAGGATTAATGTAGTGAACATATAAAATGTTATATGTTGGAGCATCTTTTGGGTACATGACCAGAAGTGGTAGAGTTGGGTCCTCAGGTAATGCTAAAAGGTGAAACAAAATACTCACGGGAGGAAATAAAAGTATAGAGCAAAGACTGAAGGAAAGGCCATCTAGAGAGTGCTACAACTGGGGATCTATCCCATATACAGTCAACAAACCCAGACATTATTCTGGATGCTAACAAATGCTTGCTGACAGGAGCCTGATATAGTCTCAGAGTCCTCAGAGGTTCTGCAAGACCTGACAAATACAGATGCAGATGCTCACAGTCAACCATTGGACTTAGGACAGGGTCCCCAATGGAGGAATTAGAGAATGGACTGAAGGAGCTGAAGGGGTTTGCAACACCATAGGAGGAACAACAATATGAACCAATCAGGCTAAGTCACCAACCAAAGAGTACACATGGATAAACTCATGGCTCCAGTCACATATGTAACAGAGAATGGCCTTCTTGGGCATCAATGGGAGGAGAGGCCCTTGATCCTGTGAAGGCTCGATTCCCCAATGCAGGGGAATGCCGTGGCAAGAAAATGGGAGTTGGTGGGTGGGTGGATGGGAGAGCACCCTCACAGAAATAGAGGGAGGGGACAGGATAGGAGGGTTTATATTTTTATTTTCTATATTCTTTGTTTACATTCCAAATGATTTCCCCTTTCCTGGATGCCCCCTCCACATATGTCCCATAAACCTTCTCTCCATCCATTCTCCAATCACCTCCCTCTTTTTCTCTGTCCTTATATTCCCCTCCAATGCTAGATCAATCCTTTCCAGGATCAGGACCCTCTCCATATTTCTTCATGGGAGTCATTTGTTATGCGATTTGTGCCTTGGGTATTCAGGGCTTCTGGGCTAATTAATATCCACTTATCAGAGATTGCATTCCATGTGTATTCTTTTGTGATTGGGTTACCTCACTTAGGATGATATTTTCCAGATCAAACCATTTGCCTAAAAATTTTGTGAATTCATTGTTTCTAATTGCTGAGTAGTATTCCATTGTGTAAATAAACCACATTTTCTGTATCCATTCCTCCTTTGAGGGGCATCTGGGTTCTTTCCAGCTTCTGGCTATTATAAATAAGGCTACTATGAACATAATGGAGCATGTGTCCTTATTGCATGCCGGGGAATCCTTTGGGTATATGCCCAGGAGAGGTATAGCAGGGTCCTCCGGAAGTGTCATGTCCAGTTTTCTGAGGAACCGACTGATTTCCAAAGTGGTTGTACCATCTTACAGCCCCACCAGCAGTGGAGGAGTGTTCCTCTTTCTCCACATCCTCGCCAACACCTGCTGTCTCCTGAGTTTTTGACCTTAGCCATTCTGACTTGGGTAAGGTGAAATCTCAGGGTTGTTTTGATCTACATTTCCCTAATGACTAATGATGTTGAGCACTTCTTAAGGTGCCTCAGGGCCATCCAAATTTCTTCAGGTGAAAATTCTTTGTTTAGATCTGTACCCCATTTTTAATAGGGTTATTTGGTTCCCTGGGGTCTAACTTCTTGAGTTCTTTGTATATATTGGATATTAGCCCTCTATCAGATGTAGGGTTGGTGAATATCCTTTCCCAATTTGATGGTTGTCGTTTTGTCCTTTTAACGGTGTCCTTTGCCTTACAGAAACTTTGTAATTTTATGAGGTCCCATTTGTCAATTCTTGATCTTAGAGCATAAGCTATTGATCTGTTCAGGAACTTCCCCCCCCCCCCCCCCGCCCCATGCCCATGTCCTGTAGGGTCTTCCCCAATTTCTTTTCTATTAGTTTCAGTGTGTCTGGTTTTACATGGAGGTCCTTGATCCACTGGGAGTGAAGTTTAGTACATGGAGATAAGAATGGATCAATTCACATTCTTCTGCATGCTGACCTCCAATTGAATCAACACCATTTGTTGAAAAGGCTATCTTTTTTCCACGGGATGTTTTTGGCTCCTTTGTCCAAGATCAAGTGACCATAGGTGTGTGGATTCATTTCTGGATCTTTAATTCCATTCCATTGGTCCACTTGTCTGTACTGTGCCAATCCCATGGAGTTTTTAAAACTATTGCTCTGTAGTATTGCTTGAAGTCAGGGATACTGATTCCCCCAGAATTTCTTTTGTTGTTGAGAATAGTTTTAGCTATCCTGGGTTTTTTGTTATTCCAGATGAATTTGAGAATTGCTTTTTCAACTCTGTGAAGAACTGAGTTGGGATTTTTAAGGGGGGAAATTAGGAAAGGGGAAAACATTGAAAGTAAATAAAGAAAATATTCAATAAAATAAATATGGATAAAATGGTCATCTTACTAAAAGCAATCTGCAGATTCAATAAAATCCCCATCAAAATTCCAACACATTTTCTACACACCGTGAAAGATCAGTTCTCAACTTCTTATGGAAAAACAAAACCCCAGCATAGCCAAAACAACTGGTACAAATAAAACAACTTCTGGAAGAATCACTATCACTGAATTCAAGCTGTACCACAGAACAATAGTGATTATAACTGTGTGGTATTGATAGAGAAACAGAAAGGTTGATCAATGGAATAGAATAAGAGACCAATAAATAAACCCAATACTTCATTTGGGACAAGTAAGTCTAACCTATACAATGGAAAAAAGAAACCATCTTCAATAAATGATGTTGTTCTAATTGAATATCAGCATGTAAAAGAATGAATATAGATCCATATTTATCACAAAAGTGAAATCCAAATGGATCAAGCCCCTCAACAAAAAACAGGAACCACTAAATCTCATAGAAAAGAAAGTGGGAAATAGCTTTGAACTCATTGGTACAGGAGACAATTTACTGAAAAGAACACCAGGAGTTCAGGCTCCAAGAACAATAATCTATAAATGGAACCTCATGAAACTGCAAAGCTTCAGTAAGGCAAAAGAAACCATCAATAAAACAAAACAGTAGTCTACATATTGGGAAAATATCTTCATTAACACTAAATCTGACAGAGGGTTAATACCCAAAATACATAAAGAACTCAAGAAGTTAGACTCCAACAAACCAAATAAGCCAATTTAAAAATTGGGTTCTGAGCTAAGAAGAGAATTCTCAATAAAGGGATCTCAAATGGCCAAGAAGCACTTAGAGAAATTTTCAACATCCTTAGCTGAAATCCAAGTCAAACCAACTCTGAGATTACACCTTATACCAATCAAAATGGCTAAGATCAAAAACTCAAGTGATATCTCATGCTGGTGAGGATGTAGAGAAAGAGGAACACTTCTCCGTTGCTGGTAGGATTACAAAGTTTTACAACCACTCTGAAAATAAAATTGACAGTTCCTCAGAAAATTGGAAATAGTTCTACCAGAAGACCCTTCTGTACCACACCTGGGCATGTACCCAAAATATGTTCCATCATAGCACAAAGACACATGCTCAACTATGTTTATACTGACTCTATTCATAATAGCCAGAAACTGGAAACAACCCAGATGTCCCTCAACTGAAGAATGGATACACATACTGTGGTTCATTTACACAGTGGAATACTGTTCAGCTAATAAAAACAAGGACATCATGAATATTGTAGGGAAATGGATGGAACCAGAAAATATCATCCTCAGTGAGGTAACCCAGACACAAAATGTCATGCATGGTATGTACTCACTGATGAGTGAATATTAGCCATAAAGTACAGGATACTCATGATACGCACCACAGACCCAAAGAAGTTAAACAAGAAGGCTTAAGCAGGGGTGATAGCATCACACTTTGAAGGGGAAACACAACAGTTATAATTGTCAGAAGGAGTGAGGGAACTGGGAGGAAAATGGGGGAGATTCAAGATCAGGTGTGGGAAGAGACAGGGGTTGGGGTATTGGGAGAATTTCTAGAGACCTGGGATGGAAAATGATCCTAGACATTAATGCAGATGATCTTAGCTGAGATGCCTAACTATAAGGACATCGGACCTGAAGATTCTATATCCTATAGCCAGGCAGGATCTCCAGTGGAGAGATAAGAACACCAACACACTCACAAAACTTTCAACCTGATTTTTTTCTGTCTAAAAGAAACGTAGGGACAAAGATGGAGCAAACAATAAGGAATGACCCCAAAACAAGACCAACAAGGAACTCATCCCATGTGCAAGGACCAGTCCCTGACATTATTGATTGTTAATACTCTGTTAGGCTTGCAGACAGGAGCCTAGCATAACTGTGCTCTGAGTCTCTGTCCAGCAGCAGACTGAAAAAATTGCTGATACCCACAGCCAAACAGTAAATGGAGCTTAGGGACTCTTAAGGATGACTTAGAGGAGAGATTGAAGGCCCTGAATGGGATGGGAACCCACAGGAAGACCAAAAGAGTCAAATAATGTGGTATGTAGGAGCTCTAAGAGACTGAGCCACCATCCAAAGAGCATACACAGGCTAGACAGAGCCCTCTCGCACATATGTAGCAGACACACAGCTCAGTCTCCAAGGCAGCCTTGTCTAGCCTCAGTGGGAGAGGATGCACTTATCTGGCAGAGACTTGATGTGCCAGTGGGGGATACCACAGGTGGGGGAGAAGGAGAGGGGAAACAGGAAGAGGGACTCTGGAAAGGTGAACCATGGGAGCGGAGCAGCATTTGGGAAATAAACAAACAAGTGATTTTTTTTAATTATGTTTAATATTTACCTGTCTTCGTTATTTTTATTTTCCCCCATTTTATTTACTTGTCAGTATCGGGGAAAAATGGAATATAAATTTAAATTCCAAAGTATTCAATAAAATCTTTAAGGATTCCCCATTTTATGAATGTTAAATTCAATATTTTCTAAATAAAGAGAGACTTACTCCTTCTCATTTGTTTATTATTAGCTATATTTGGGCCTTTAAGAGTACACTACAAATTGTCAGCTAACAAAATGTGTTAAGGAAATAAAACAGACAGTCCTCAAAAGAAGAAACACAAATGGTCAATAGCTGTTATTTAAAGATGTCAACATCAGCTAAAATATTAATTAAAACTACTTTGAGAGTCGATCTTGATCTAGTCAGAAGAATCATCACCAAAAAGAAACAAGTGTTGGGGAACATGAACAGAAAGACAAATACTTGTTCACAGCCAGTGTGGAAGACAGTGCGGAGATCGCTCAAAGCACAAAAGAACAACCTTCTGCTGTAGTGTACTTACTGTTTGGACACATATACCCAAATGACTCTTTTCCAAACCAGAGGTGCCTGAAAGTTTATGGTTATTGCTGTGGAATTAACAAGGAAATGGAAGAAGCCCAGACATCTTTCAATATCTAAATGGGTCAGTTGGGTGGGGTAGGAGTGACATGTTGTTTGGTGGTAAAGAAAAATAAAACTATGAAATATGCAAGAAAATGGATAGATTTGAAAAGTATTATGTGATGAAATCACCTTGACACAAAAAAGGCAGAAATAATATGTTCTGCCTCATATGTAGAATGTAGCTCCACATATACATGTGTAAGTATGCAGTGAATAAAGATACTCTAAAACTATCAAGTTTGACATGAGATGAGGGAGCAGATGTGGAGGATAATAGGACATAAAAGAGAAGGGAGGATGTGGGGGTGGGTACAAAGTGGCTTGGGAGACATGAGAGAAGATTCAGCAAACACAAATTTTATCTGAAAATTTCATAATAAACATAATACTCTAATTCCACAATTTTACTCTGTGATTTATCAAAATCTGTTCTAAATGTAAAACAAACAAATAAAAAGACCTCTTACTGAACATTTCAACCAATACTTCACCTTATCTTTTTTTTTGCTACATAAAAATGCCTTCCATCATTTCTAAATATTTATCAAAATTCATCATGGCATTGATAAAAACGGAGAAGTCCTTTGAGTAGTTTCCTCACAGAAAGGATCCATAATTTTCACAATCTTTTGTATTTGATGCGTGGCTGGTGAATGAGATTTGTTCTCAAAGACCCACACAACTGAATCTCTTACAGAATTTATCCCAATCTGAGTTCCCACTTTACAACGTACCTTCGGATCTGGTTTACTACAGGAAGTGGCCTTTCTATAGTATTTTGAGCAAGGCAATAAAAGAAATTATGGGGAAATGGAGGGAATCATTTAATGAAAGAGGCAAGAATGACAATGTGGCCATGAAAATTGCTATTCAAAAGGATTTAGATAGTACAGCAGTGGCTGGTCCAGCTGAAGGGCCATCAGCAGTGGAACCAAGGCGACACAGGGTCCAGTTAGGCCCTGCGCCCACGACCACTGACCTTCGCTGACCAGCCGGGCTGCAAACAGTTGCAGTTTTGCTGTGCCTTTCTCTGCGCTGAAGCCACTTCAGAACTCGGCCTCCCACCAGTCAGGAGAGGCTCACCTCCATCTTGATTTCAAACTCCAGTGACATCGGACAGTCTGAGGTACACAAACATAATCCGAGACCAACACCAAGGGGGGGGGTCTGAGCCCGACAGGCCCTGGGCTGGTTGGGGGGCCATCGGGGCGCCAACCCAGCCAGGAGGTTTTTTGCCCGGGCCTGCGCGTGCGCGCCACCATTTTGCCTGCAGGACGACAGAGAGCTCTGGCGGGCAGAGCCGTAACGGGCATAGCCTGAGGCTAACAAAGCGGGGATCTAGGCCCCAAAAGGCACAGGACTGACCCCAAGATCTGGGCGGCTTGGTGGGCCATCTGTGAGTCAACCCGCCCAGGAGGTTGTTAGCACAGCAGACTCTCCCGGCGCTTTCGGAGAGCGCGGGCACACACACCCGCCATCCTGGTCACCTGGCGGACCCAATTAACAGTCATAGCCCTAGGGGAACTTTGCTCGGACCTTGGCCTCCCAGGCTTTTGCCTGGACTCAGGGCCTGGGCGGCCAGGCTAACCTTGTGTGCGCCAGCCCAGTTGGGGGATCAGCTGCCCAGCGGAGTGATCTGAACACTGGGGAGGTCACGGCAGCATACACCGTCGGCGCTCCCTGGGGGTGCACACGGGCTCCATCTGGTCCACAGACACAATCTGGGGCAAGGCCTCAAGCCGGAGGGAGCCCCCAGCTCAACTCTCTCCGCTTCCGGATCCAGATCAGCCTGGGCGGCAGCACCACATCTCCAGGTCCTGCAAGAGGCTAGAGGGGATTCCGGGCGGCCAGCTGGGAGAAGTCGGTGTGCTCCAGTGAATCCAGCGGGCCCCAGCGGGAGCCTTCGGGTGCCTGCTTTGGGATCTGAACAGCCTAGGCAGCAGCACCCTGTCTACAGGCAGTGCAGGGGGTAAGCTGTGCACCAGAGGCCAACTGGGAAGGGGCAGCTTGCACTGGTGAGTCCAGCACTGTGAAGACCAAGTAACACCAGTGAGAACTAGATGGCAAAAGGCAAATGCAGGAACATCACTAACAGAAATCAAGGCAATATGGCAACATCTGAACCCAATTCTCCTCTACCAGCATGTCCTGGATAACCCAACACACCAGTAAAACAAGATTTGGATTTAAAATCACTGGTCATGATGCTGGTACAGGAACACATGAAGGACATACTTAAAAGAAATTCAGGAGAAAATGGATCAAAAGTTAGAAGCCCTTGCAAGGGAAACACAAAAATCATTGAAAGAAATCCAGGAGAATACAAAAGTCAACAATGAGGAAACACAAAAAACACTTAAAGAAATACAGGAGAACTTTGGTCAACAGGCTGAGGTCATGAAAGAGGAAACACAAAAATCTCTTAAAGAATTACAGGAAAGCACAAACAAGCAAGTGAAGGAGCTAAGCAAAACCATCCAGAATCTAAAATCAGAAGTAGAAACAACTAAGAAAACTCAAAGGGAGACAACTTTGGAGATAGAAAGCCTTGGGAAGAAATCAGGGGACAGAGATGCAAATATCAAGAACAGAATACAAGAGATAAAAGAAAGAATCTCAGATGCTGAAGATTCCATAGAAACCATGGACTCAACAGTTAAAGAAAATGCAAAATGCAAAAAGCTTGTAACCCAAAATATCCAGGAAATCCAGGACACAATGAGAAGACCAAACCTAAGGATTATAGGCATAGATGAGAGTGAAGATTTACAACTTAAAGGGCCAGCAAATATCTTCAATAAAATGATGGAAGAAAACTTCCCTAACCTAAAGAGAGAGATGCCCATGAATATACAAGAAGCCTACAGAACTCCAAACAGACTGGACCAGAACAGAAATACTTCCCGTCACATAATAATCAAAACACCAAATGTTCTAAACAAATAAAGAATATTAAAGGCAGTAAGAGAAAAAGGCCAAGTAACATATAAAGGAAGACCTATCAGAATCACAGCAGGCTTTTCACCTGAGACTATGAAGGCTAGAAGGTCCTGGGCAGATCTCATGCAGACTCTAAGAGAACACAAATGCCAACCAAAACTACTATATCAAGCAAAACTCTCAATCACCATAGATGGAGAAACTAAGATATTTCATGACAAAAGCAAGTTTACCCAATATCTATCCACAAACCCAGCCCTACAAAGGATAATAGGAAGACAACACCAATACAAGGAGGGAAACTTCACCCTGGAAAAAGTAGTAACCTTTCATCAAACCCAAAAGAAGTTAAGCAATCAAATTTAAAAAATAACGTCAAAAATGATAGGAAGTAACAATCACTATTCCTTAATATCTCTTAACATCAATGGACTTAATGCCCCAATAAAAAGACACAGACTAACTGAATGGATACGTAAACAGGACCCTACATTTTGCTGCTTACAGGAAACACACCTCAGGGTCAAAGACAAACACTACCTTAGAGTAAAAGGCTGGAAGACAATTTTACAAGCAAATGGTCTCAGGAAACAAGCTGGAGTAGCCATTTTAATATCAGATAAAATTGACTTTCAACCCAAAGTCATCAAAAGAGACTCTGAGGGACACTTCTTGCTGGTCAAAGGAAAATACAACAAGAAGAACTCTCAATCCTGAACATCTATGCTCCAAATGCAAGGGCACCCTCTTTCGTAAAAGAAACTTTATTAAAACTCAAAGCACACATTGCACCTAACACAATAATTGTGGGTGACTTCAACACTGCACTTTCCTCAATGGACCGATCAGGAAAACAGAAACTAAACAGGGACACAATGAAACTAATTGAAGCTTTGGACCAATTAGATTTAACAGACATATATAGAACATTCTATCCTAAAACAAAAGAATATACCTTTTTCTCAGCACCTCATGGTACCTACTCCAAAATCAACCACATAATTGGTCACAAGACAGACCTCAACAAATATAAGAAGATCGAACTAATCCCATGCCTCCTATCCGATCACTATGGAGTAAAAGTGGTCTTCAATAGCAACAGAAACAACAGAAAACCCTCATACACGTGGGAACTGAACAATACTCTACTCAATGATACCTTGGTCAAGGAAAAAATAAAGAAAGAAATTAAAGACTTTTTAGAACACAATGAAAATGAAAACACAACATACCCAAATCTATGGGACACAATGAAAGCAGTGCTAAGAGGAAAACTCATAGCCCTGAGTTCCTCCAAAAAGAAAATGGAGAGAGCATACATTACCAGCTTAATGACACACCTGAAAGCCCTGGAACAAAAAGAAGCTATTTCACCCAGGAGGAGTAGAAGGCAGGAAATCATCAAACTCAGGGCCGAAATCAATCAAGTAGACACAAAGAGAACCATACAAAAAATCAACAAAACCAGGAGCTGGTTCTTTGAGAAAATCAACAAGATAGATAAACCCTTAGCCAGACTGACCAAGGGGCACAGAGAAAGTATCCAAATTAACAAACTTAGAAATGAAAAGGGAGATATAACAACAGAAACTGAGGAAATCCAAAAAAATCATCAGATCCTACTACAAGAGACTGTACTCAACACAACTGGAGAATCTGGAGGAAATGGACAATTTCCTTGACAGACACCAAATACCAAAATTAAATCAGGACCAACTAGACCATCTAAACAGTCCCATAATGCCTAAAGAAATAGAAGGAGTCATAGAAAGTCTTCCAACCAAAGAAAGCACAGGACCAGATGGTTTCAGTGCAGAATTCTATCAGACCTTCAAAGAAGACTTAACACCAATACTCTTCAAACTATTCCACAAAATAGAAACAGAAGGAACACTACCCAATTCCTTCTCCGAAGCCACAATTACGCTGATACCAAAGCCACACAAAGATCCAACAAAGAAAGAGAACTTCAGACCAATTTCCCTTATAAACATCGATGCAAAAATACTCAATAACATTCTTGCCAATCGAATCCAAGAACACATCAAAAAAATCATCCACCATAATCAAGTAGGCTTTATCCCGGGAATGCAGGGTTGGTTCAATATACGAAAATTCATCAATACAATCCACTACATAAACAAACTCAAAGAACAAAACCACATGGTCATTTCATTGGATGCTGAAAAAGCATTTGACAAAATTCAGCATCCTTTCATGCTTAAAGTCTTGGAGAGAACAGGAATTCAAGGCCCATACCTAAACATAGTAAAAGCAATATACAGCAAACCGGTAGCCAGCATCAAACTAAATGGAGAGAAACTTGAAGCAATCCCACTGAAATCAGGGACCAGACAAGGCTGCCCCCTTTCTCCTTATCTTTTCAATATTGTACTTTAGGTACTAGCTCGGGCAATTCGACAACATAAGGAGGTCAAAGGGATACAAATTGGAAAGGAAGAAGTCAAACTATCATTATTTGCAGACGACATGATAGTCTACCTAAGTGACCCAAAAAACTCCACTAGAGAGCCCCTACAGCTGATAAACAACTTCAGCAAAGTGGCAGGTTATAAAATCAACTCAAGCAAATCAGTGGCTTTCCTATACTCAAAGGATAAACAGGCTGAGAAAGAAATTAGGGAAATGACCCCCTTCACAATAGCCACAAACAGTATAAAGTATCTTGGGGTGACTCTTACCAAACATGTGAAAAATCTGTATGACAAGAACTTCAAGACTCTGAAGAAGGAAATGGAAGAAGACCTCAAAAAATGGGAAAACCTCCCATGCTCATGGATCGGTAGAATCTATATAGTTAAAATGGCCATTTTGCCAAAAGCAATCTATAGATTCAATGCAATACCCATCAAAATCCCAACTCAATTCTTCACAGAGTTAGAAAGAGCAATTATCAAATTCATCTGGAATAACAAAAAACCCAGGATATCTAAAACTATTCTCAGCAACAAAAGAAAGTCTGGGGGAATCAGTATCCCTGACCTCAAGCAATACTACAGAGCAATAGTGTTAAAAACTGCATGGTATTGGTACAGTGACAGGCAGGAGGATCAATGGAACAGGATTGAAGATCCAGAAATGAACCCACACACCTATGGCCACTTGATCCTCGACAAAGAGGCTGAAAACATCCAATGGAAAAAAGATAGCCTTTTCAACAAATGGTGCTGGTTTAACCGGGGGATCTGCATTCAGAAGAATGCGAATTGATCCATCCTTGTCTTCTTGTACTAAGCTCAAATCCAGATGGATCAAGGACCTCCATATAAAGCCAGACACTCTGAAGCTAATAGAAAAGAAACTGGGGAAGACCCTTGAGGACATCGGTACAGGGAGAAAGTTTCTGAACAGAACACCAATAGCGTATGCTCTAAGAGCAAGAATTGACAAATGGGACCTCATAAAATTACAAAGTTTCTGTAAGGCAAAGGACATCATCAAGAGGACAAATCGGCAACCAACAAATTGGGAAAAGCTCTTCACCAATCCTACATCAGATAGAGGGCTAATATCCAATATATATAAAGAACTCAAGAAGTTAGACTCCAGAAAACCGAACAACCCTATTAAAAAATGGGGTACAGAGTTAAACAAAGAATTCTCACCTGAAGAACTTCGGATGGCAGAGAAGCATCTTAAAAAATGCTCAACTTCATTAGTCATTAGGGAAATGCAAATCAAAACAACCCTAAGATTTCATCTTATACCAGTCAGAATGGCTAAGATTAAAAATTCAGAAGACAGCAGGTGTTGGAGAGGGTGTGGAGAAAGAGGAACACTCCTCCACTGCTGGTGGGGTTGCAAATTGGTACAACCACTCTGGAAATCAGTCTGGCGGTTCCTCCGAAAACTGGGCACCTCACTTTCAGAAGATCCTGCTATACCACTCCTGGGCATATACCCAGAGGATTCCCCACCATGTAATAAGGATACATGCTCTACTATGTTCATAGCAGCCCTATTTATAATTGCCAGATGCTGGAAAGAACCCAGGTATTCCTCAACAGAAGAGTGGATGCAAAAAATGTGGTATATCTACACAATGGAGTACTATTCAGCCATTAGAAACAATGAATTCATGAAATTCTTAGGCAAATGAATGGAGCTAGAGAACAACATACTAAGTGAGGTAACCCAGACTCAATAGGTGAATCATGGTATGCACTCACTAATAAGTGGTTATTAACCTAGAAAACTGGAATACCCAAAACATAATCCACACATCAAATGAGGTACAAGAAGAAAGGAGGAGTGGCCCCTGGTTCTGGAAAGCCTCAGTGAAACAGTATTCGGCAAAACCAGAACGGGGAAGTGGGAAGGTGTGGGTGGGAGGACAGGGGAAGAGAAGGGGGCTTACGGGACTTTCGGGGAGTGGGGGGCTAGAAAAGGGGAAATCATTTGAAATGTAAATAAATTATATCGAATTTAAAAAAAAGGATTTAGATACACTGCTTTAGAAAGTGGGTATTGTGGAGGATGCTGTGGCAAGGACTCCTAGAGCCACTAGTCCTTGGCATGCCCTGTCGCGCCATGTCAACATCATCAGCACTCCGGATGGATCCTAAGCTAACAGAAATAAATGTGCATCAGTTTTAATGACTTTTATTGGTGACAATCTGCGATTCATTTTTCCTGCCATTTGACCTCCACCACCCTTCTTTTGCAGCATATTTCTGTTTTTGTTTTGTTTTGCTATTGGTTAAACTCACAAACCTATTTCACTGGATGCTACTTACAGGGAAATTTTTAAAAAGATCACTGTCAGTAGAGATATTTGAGTGACATATTTGGTTTTTGTGCATGAGAATTTTTGTGCATCTCCCAATTTTGGGAGATGGCAAACTTAGAAATTAGATTCCTTGGAAAAATTCCAAATCCCAAAGCTTTCTGAAAGATTAGAGCTCAAGCATGAAGCCAACGAAGCTCTAACGTGAAGGTAGCCTTTGTGTTAGAACCTGAGGATGGGGTACAGTCCTATAGAACAGCCCTTGAGAGGCCTTGAATCTAATATGATCAAAAACTAAACACCAAAAATAAAAAGTATATATGAATACAGTCAACCAAGTTTTATGATCAACTATGTAGAATACCTAACATGGAAGACATATTTTAGTGATTGCAGTAAAAATAAGTTTAAGGAATACTTGGACAAGTTTATTTCTTTTTGTTCTTTGTTTGTTTTTTTTTGTTTGTTTGTTTGTCCTTCTATTATCTGGTGGTAGAAATCAAAGCAGCACATTCAAAGGGGCAGGCTTTGATTTCATAATGAATTGAACCAAAGATCAGAGAGCTTAAGTTGAACTTTGACTTCTCCCCTCTCAAGTCATATTATTTCTTCAGAAAATCATGTCTCCAAATTCATACATTTGCTAATCATGGCAGAGAAGTAATGATTTTATTATTTTTGAAACTTAATCTAGCCATGTATGATAGTACATACATGTAATTTCAGTTTTTAGGAGGAAGAGGGTCTCAGCAAATTTGAGGTTGGCTTGGATTACACAGTGAAGCCTACCCCCAAAACACACATGAAAATAGCTATAAATAGTACTTGAACATGGAATGAAATTAGACATCATGGAAACTTGAATATAATTGAAATAATGATTTCATACAGAAAAAACTCAGCACTAGTTTGCTTTTTGCTAAATACAGCATCAGTGTTGAAGGGATTTTCGAATACAGTTTCGTAGATACTTATTCATCACTCAACATCATCCAGCCTGTCCTTAGTTTTCTGTTGGTTTTATGTTACTAAGTTCTGACTGGGTGGCGTCGGTGAGAGGCTGCAGCCACAGCAGCACTTCTCGTGGAGAGGGCCGTCACCAGTGGAACCGAGGCAACAGGGACCAGGCAGGTCCTGGCCCACTACCACTGGCAACCCTGGCCAGCTGGGCTGCGTGCAGAGGAGTTGCAGCACTTTTTATACCCAGTGATCTAAGGGACAGAGCCAGCTACACAGACATAGCCCGAGGCTAACATCACTTGGGTCTAAAGGCCTTTGCCTGCACACAAGCCCTGGGCAGCTCGGTGGGCTGTCTGTGCTCCAACCTGGTCTGGGGGTCATTTGCCCTGCAGACTGCCTAGCACTTGCAGGGGTGCACCTTGCCATCTTGGCTGCCTGACAAACCAGTTAACAGACATAGCCCGGGGCAAACATTGCCCAAGCCTAAGCCTGTCAGGCTTTTACCTGGACTCAAGGCCTGGCAGATAGGCAGGCCATTTGTGCACCAACCCGGTTGGGGGATCTTTTTTCCTGCAGAGGGATCAGCACTCAGAAAAGGTCCCCGAAGTATCCGCCATCATCACTCCCTGAAGGAGCAAACAGGCAACACCATGTTCACAGAGACAACTTGGGGCAGGTCACATTAGGGCTCCAAGGGCACCCAAGAAGAAGGCAGCACATCAGCAATCTGTACTTGGGGAAACCCAGTCATTCAAAGGTGCTGAAATAGCCTTACAGGCTCACAGAAGGTTTAAACACCAGTCATTGACAACAAGACCAACTAATGCCAGAGATAACAAGATGGCAAAAGGCAAATGTAGGAATGTAACTAACAGAAATCTAGGCAATATGGAAGCATCTGAACCCAATTCTCCAACAACACCAAGTCTTGGAAACCCCAACACACCAGAAAAACAAAATTTGGGTTTAAAATCTATCCCATCCCACGGGACCTAGTTATTCGGGGAGTTAAGAAAGACCAAGCCTGAAAGAGAAACAAGCGAGAAAAGATAGCAGGGCCAAGCAAAAATGGTATTTTGTCAAGGACTTTTTAATAAAAGGCTGGATGCCTGATTTTGAACATACCATGAAAGAAAGTAGGGAGGGGCTGAGGGGGAATGCTAAAGGCACAGAAAGAGCAAGGGTCATCCAGGGCGGATGCTGACTGCAGCTTCTAGCAGCTTTTCTGGAATGCTGGTTCCGCTTAGAAACCCCAAGTGTTCAGCCAAGATAAGGACCAGTTGATCAGCCTTGTATAAAGGATGTGCCAAATGGTTATAATTGTGCCTGCTTTACTGGATACATCCTTTGAAATGGCAATACCAACTCTTCATGTATAAAAATCCTTTCTTTAGAGCTCCTAAATACATTCAGATTCAAACTGCCTCTGTGTGTGTTTATGTCTGTCATCCTGCCGAACCTGTTCCTCTCCTAAGATCCAAAGTTTCCCCTCCGATCTGAATTCCCCCGGCTGGGATAGTCCGTGACAAAGAAGGACATGGAGCAGCCACAGTGGGAACTCCTCAGCCACCTCAACCTCCAGTTACAAATCTAGATGCAGTACTTGCTTTCAGCAACTTCTGAACCTGCTCTATACAGGAATAGCAGCAACCTGTGTTTCTGTTGTTTCCTAGTGAGATTTCTGCTCACCATTCTGATGGCCAAGCTGCTTCATGTGTCAGGTTTAATGCAGATGTGCAGAGTACCAAGGCCTCTTCCAAAACATGAACATTCGAAAACAGTATTTGCAATCTATATGAGAATGGGAAGGGCAGAGGATGATCTGAATACCACCAAGAACCCACTGTCAGATAGACTCACTGTTGTACCCTGAGCGGGTGCTCCGCAAAAGCCGCTATGCCACAAAACCCACCACAGCAGCAGCAGGTCCCTCCTACCTCACCTCAGTGAAATGGTCCACAGGAGCCATGCAAAATGGCTGCTTCTGTCAAAAATGGCAGCATCAAAACATCTCAGCCTGCAGCCTGCACAGGAGCTGCAGGAGCTGTCCACCGAGGAGCACTACCTTTCCTGCCTCAGCAGGAACTGCCCAGCAGGAACTGACCACAGTGGCAACACCTTTACTGACTCAGCCTGTGAAGAGCTATCCACAGTGGCCATACCTTTTGCCTGCCTCCGCCTACAGCTTTGGGAACCACCACTGCAGGAGCTTTCTCATATGAGCTGTCTATAATGTCAGCACCTCGTCTCCAGGCTCCCCAACTCTCCAGCAGCCCCACAGAGATGGCACCTCAGCCAAAGCTGGCTGCAGCCTGGAAGGACTTTCTGCCCTAACCCATAGGCCTGATGCAGGGAAAAGGGGGTAAGAAAAAAAAAGCCACCAATCCCTGAGCTTTCCACAAAAACCCACTAATCCCTGAATAGGAAAAACCAATCCCTCAGCCCCCACCCCACTCCCCAAAGCTCAGCTTGTAAAATCCCACCAATCCTCACTCTGGAAGTCTCTGCCTGAAGAAGCTCTGCTCCCTCAAAGGTTCAGTATAAGCACTTCCCCTTTGTCCAGTTCCCACTGTCTGCTTCGCAGGCAGCCAGTCTTGGATTCATCCCTTCACACCCTGGATGGACCCTCCGATACATTTCTTTTTTGTAATTCTCTGCCTAGTGTGACTCACTTGTCAGAAGAAGCCAAGAAGAAAAGAAGCAACAAAGAGGACAGAAGAAGTGAAGAGAAGGAGCAGGGCTAGAGGATGCCCATCCACCGGGATGCTGTCTCACCTCAGAGCTGTGTGATTCCTGGGCTCCAATGTCACAGGATGCCCTTCATCTGGGATGCTGTCTCACCTCAGAGCTGTGTGATTCCTAGGCTCCAATGTCACAGGATGCCCATCCACCTGGATGCTGTCTCACCTCAGAGCTGTGTGATTCCTGGGCTCCAATGTCACAGGATGCCCTTCATCTGGGACGCTGTCTCACCTCAGAGCTGTGTGATTCCTGGGCTCCAATGTCACAGAATACCCTTCCATTTGAGCAGAAACACAAATGTGAAGTGAATCCATGGGTATCACTTAACCCAAACCACATGCAAGTGTGAGTTTCACCATAGAATTAACACATCATTGTAACCTTTGATGCTAGTCTATATGACTTTAGAATTCACTCCATTTTAAGCTCTAATTCTAGGATTTTAATCAAGTTTGACCATAATTTGTTCTTGAATCTGCAAGAGAGGGAGATGTTTTGGGCAGAGAGGACAATTTCACTGTAATGACTATTTGAACACTGTGTGTGCCAACGTATGGCCACATACAAGCTGCCTTCCACAACAGATATCTAGCTTCAGTCACTGTGAGCCTGTGCAGAAGATAAGCACATGGTCAGACTCAGGACAGGACACTGGGCTGCCCCTACTGCTGCTGTAAACTTTTTCTTCCATCAGACATTTGACTGGCCAAATGATACTCACAGGTTCCTCACACTCATGAGTCATGCTACACAGGAGGCTATCTGAATGCAAACACATACACCATGACTCCCAGAGAGCATCCTAATGCCAGGAGCTGACTTTCTGTCTCCAAGGTCAGAGACAGGCTAATATTTGCCATCTCTCCATGAGGAAGGGTAGAAGCCTAGTGGCTGAGAGCAGGCAGTGTAGCTCAGGGAGAACATGGACTTGACAGAGTCCCAGGTCACAGCAGGGCTAACAAAACCAGCCACCACAGCATAACCTGCAAGCACATGGGCACAGAAGATGAACATATCCAGACAACGTGGACATTCACTCTCCCAGTGCCTCAGGTGAAAGGGTCATGGAGGAATGGACAGGTAAAAGAAGTGCTCCTGGAGTCTCTGCAGCTCACAAGCTGTGTTCTGCCTGCAACTCAATCTACTGTGAGTCATCCACACAGTCTACTTATTCACTATTCATTTATGCATTTGTGCACTGTTCCCTCTAAAACACAGGGCCATGGGCATGCCAGGAAAGCACTTGCTGTTAACCCACAACCCAAGTCAAGATAAAAGGTTAATGGTGCACAGAGGTGAGTAGGAAAGATGGTGTGGTTTTTGTTGGAGCCAGAGAGAAGAGGCAGACAGTGGCACCCTGCGGGGCCGAGGGGCAGCAATAAACCATGGTGGCCATGGAGGATCTGAGATGATGAGGCTGAGTGTGAGGTCAAACATTTGAGCTGAGGAAGCAGTGCTGTCCACTGTGTTCCTCCTCTCAAGGGTGAAGGTAATGTGGGAAGATGGAGGGCTGACAGGAGATGCTTATGGGTGATTCCCAGGGAGGTGTCTCTGAGAAACACTTCCACATACTTCCCCAAAGCTAAGTGTTTCCAAGGATGCTTGAACCAGTTTGTAGAGAACAGGATGGGCCAAGCTGGGAGATGACTGAGGCCTGGATGCCCTTTGTGATTCTCAGAGTGCAGTGAGGTGAGGCCTCTGTGACATCACCTAGTAACAGCAGAGTTTTTAGCCAGAGGACAACTCAGAATCTAGCAAAGAGGGCTGGACTTCACACTGAGCACCTGTGTCTGCCCAGGTTTGGGCTGCTTCCTACAACAGATTACCTGAAATTCATAATGTGAGTAACTCACTTGGTGCGAGGCACTTCTTCATTGGGGTCTTAAATGGGGGAGACTTAAACATGGAAAGGGACTTGAAGTTTTTCTTACTGAAGACAGCACATCCTAAGAGAGCTAGAAAGATCAGAGATTTCACAGTAGTGGGAGTGGCCACTCAAGACTGCAGGGAGAGGAACTCCTCACTCACTAGGGAGAGAGGCCTTGGAAAGAAGCCACAAACAGGTATCTGGACCTGGACTTGAGCTCCCAGCCTAGGACAGGAAGGAGGAAGCAGTGCTGTTGCCAGGCGCACATTTGACCATCACTGAGAGCTTGTCCTGGGAAGGAGGCAAAGCATCCCTGGCACTGGTGTCTGATCTTCCCTGAGGACTTTTAGTCCCTGGCAGTAGCAATCTTTTCATTTGTACTCAGAGAGCTGCCACAATATGAGACAAACATCAATGTCAGTATCAAGGGAAACATGAAGACAGTACCTTCCCCTCATTCTGTACTTAGATACATGTTTTTACTTTGTATGTGTATTGTATGTGTGCTTATGTGTGTGCTATTGTCTGCAGGTCCACATCCATATATGTGAACGTGCATGAAAAGGACATGGAATGATGCCAAATAGTTTGCTCTACAAATATACACACAGTTACATGAGACAGGGTAATTATTCTCAGGCTTTGAGAGGGAAAGCAGCACGGTTGTTCCTCATGTTACATCTAGGCACATAGAAGCTGGAGAGAGGTGTGGTCAGGCCTCTGTTACCTCATATAATAGCCATTGCCATGGTTAAAGTCTGTGGTGTTGGTGTGAGGAAACTCAGTGATGGTCTCCGACTTGGAAGGAACTGCAGGTAAGTTGGGCTGTATGCTGGAGAAATATATACAGATCCCTGTGATGAAGTCCTGACTTAACCTCAGTTTGCTGCTATATGGGTAAAGAGGAGAGGAAATGTATGATGGGTAATGTGATCCTTGAAGTGACCTTTAACAGGATCTGGACTAAAGCAGTAGAAACAGGTGCAGTAAGTCAGCAGGGTGTGTGTGTGTGTGTGTGTGTGTGTGTGTGTGTGTGTGTGTGTGTGTGTGTACAAACTGCTCATGCATATGATCATGGACACATCAGGGAGAAGACACAACTCACCAGAGAATAAGCCCAGGGAATGACCACACGTGGCTTGTACCACATGAAAAGACTCCAGGCTCCAGACTGGTGCAGGATGAAGCTCTGCGATTGTGCCCTAAGCCAGTGACAACTATCAGCTATGGCAGCCCATAGTGTCCAGGGCAGGTAGGAGATGCTCGACTCTCTGCGGTTCTGAAGAGACTTTGCTTCTTCATAGTAATATTCTTATCTTTTCCATCCAGGGGTTGTCTCCAGCACGACTGAAAGCAGGGACCATCATTCCAGCACTTTGCCTAACCCTGCACACTATACATAATTATCTTTATGTGTTAGTGTGCATCATCCGGGAGTGTATATATGGGGACGCATGTGCCTTTGGGTATATAGGCATGCAGGAAAGAACAGGAGCAAGGACCTGAATGGCAGAGATGGGCTCAGTGAGGTTCTTGAGGTGTTCCTTATCTAACACAACAGGAGTTTTAAGCCAAAGCAGCAGTAAATACAAGGTGCCTGCTGAGTGGTACACTATGTATAGACTCAGGGAGAAGACACTACTATACACATGGCAGGAAGAGAGACCTCTGGAAGAAACTGTCAAGTCAGTACCTGCTCTTCAGATTCAAAGCACAAGCCTATAAATGATCGACTACATTTATATAGTTACATCGCCCCTATGTCATCCTTTCAGGGAATATATGATACACAGGTACACAAGAAAGTGCTTTACCAGGACCTCTCTGTGGCTTCTCTAGACACGAACCTTCCTAGAAATCATATTTATTTAGTTAGTTAGTTAGTTTTGTTTTTTTTTTTTTTCGAGACAGGATTTCTCTGTGTAGCCCTGACTGTCCTGGAACTCACTCTGTAGACCATGCTGGCCTCAAACTCAGAAATCTGCCTGCCTCCGCCTCCCAAGTGCTGGGATTACAGGTGTGTGCCACCACGCCTGGCTTTCCTAGAAATCATGATTTTCAACCCGTGGGCCTTTCCCTGCATGGCTACAGACACTGAAATCACATCTTCTCTTCATCTACTTTTCATATTTATATTTATGGGTATTAATGTATTTGTGAATGAATCTGTGTACATGTGTGTGTAGAGAGGATCATGTCATTTGTTTTAATGACATTCTCAGATATCACTGACTACCATGATGAGGTCAGGGAGAGAAACTTCCTGAAATGTTACTTTTTCAGAAATCCTATTACAAGCTGTGTTTAATGGTGGTGAAGAGACAGGTTGGAGGCCAACATTTCAATCAATTTGAGAAGACACCTGTGTGCCTGGACACCCTTTGAGCTTTCCTAAACAGAGTGAGGCTTGGCCTCTGTGACCTCACATAAGGGGTCACTGTCATGGTTGTGGGTGTTTCCTAGTTCTGAGGGCAGCAGAATCCGCTATAGGAGAAGGTGGCAGGGAGCCTTTTTAGGTAAGTCAGTGCAGAGAAATCTTTGGGTAAAGGTGTGATCTCTCATTAGTACAAGCAATTGACAGAGGCTTTGTGTGAAAGAGGTAACTAAGGCACAGTTCAGTGCCTGAGGGTTTTTGAAGGACAGGACAGATGTGACCTTGAGAAGAGTGGTAACAGCAAGGACTAGAGGGATAGCCTCACAGAGCATGGCCATGTATGACACAGAAGACCCATCTCATATAGGAAAAAGAGGCCTTGTGATCTGCGCAACCTCCAATGCCTTAGCAAGACATTTGGAGAAGTAACCTCTATTGTTGCTCCTAATTTCCTGTGATAATCCATCATGGAATCTCACTCCAGAAGGAGAAATGCATCATGGGTCCTTGGTGGCTCTCCTGTGGCTCTCATGACTTAGAAGCAACAATCTTTCCATAGGAGTTCCTGGGTCCTGTCTACCACAGGCACAGAAAGCCAGGCAACAGGAAGGGTTTTCCTATACAGCTTTTTTAACCTTTCTATTTGTATAATGCATAATTTGTTTCATCTGGACTGAGCTATATGTGTCAATGTCTGAGCATGAATAGGTCAATGATGTTCTGAGCACATTAGAGATGCCAGAGCAGGATGTTAAATAATTCTATCAACATCTGTCTCTTTTTCCCCAGGAATATTGACCATAGATCAAGGCTAACAACAAAATAGCTTTGGACAATTATGGGCTCAAAAGTAGCCTCTAATTCAACCCTAAAAAGAATCAAATACTCTAACCCTGAGGATTTCTGGCCATATAAAAGAGGGCCTGAAATAAAAGAGGCCCAGCCAAAAAAGTTGAGTGCCTTGGCCAAATTCTGAACTTAAAGGGGGCCATGTACAAAGAAACTACAGAAGTGGAAGTGGGCCCATTCCCTACCCGGAGGATTCGTGGACTTCAAAAGGATAGAGATATGGTACTTTGGCCCTAAAGATGGCCAAGCCCAAAACCAGTAAAAATGTGGGCCAGGGCCAACTCCTAACACCTAATAGGCCCAGGCCCCAAGAAGAAGGAATGGGGGCCTGGGCCTAACCCTCACCCTGAAGCGGCCCGGACGCCAGAAAGAAGGAATGGGGGCCTGGGCCTACCCCTCACCCCAAAGCGGCCCGGGCCTCAGGAAGAAGCAATGGAGGCCTGTGCCTACCCCTCACCCTGAAGCGGCCCGGGCCCCAGGAAGAGCAATGGGGGCCAGTGCCTAAGTGTCACTCCTAAGCGGCCCGGGCCCCAGGAAGAAGCAATGGAGGCCTGGGCCTACCCCTCATCAGAAGCAGCCAGGGCTCCAGGAAGAAGCAATGGGGGCCTGGGCCTACCCCTCACCCCGAAGCGGCACAGGCCCCAGGAAGAAGGAATGGGGGCCTGGGCCTACCCCTCACCCGGAATCAGCCATGGCCCCAGGAAGAAGCAATGGGGCCCTGGGCCTACCCCGCACCCCGAAGCGGCCCGGGCCCCAGGAAGAAGCAATGGGGTCCTGGGCCAACCAGTCACCCCTAAGCGGCCCGGGACCCAGGAAGAAGCAATGGGGGCCTGGGCCTACCCGTCACCCCGAAGCGGCCCGGGACCCAGCAAGAAGCATTGGGGGCCTGGGCCAACCCGTCACCCCGAAGCGGCCAGGGCCCCAGCAAGAAGCAATGGGGGCCTGGGCCTAAGTGTCACCCCGAAGTGGCCCGGGCCCCAGCAAGAAGCAAAGGGGGCCTGGGCCTACCCCTCACCCCGAAACGGCCCGGGCCCCAGCAAGAAGCAATGGGGGCCTGGGCCAACCCCTCACACCTAAGAGGCCCTGGCCCCAGAAAGAAGGAAGGGGGGCCTGGGCCTACCCGTCACCCCGAAGCGGCCCGGACCCCAGCAAGAAGGAATGGGGGCCTGGGGCTACCCGTCACCCAGAAGCGGCCCGGGCCCCAGGAAGAAGCAATGGGGGCCTGGGCCTACCCGTCACCCCGAAGCAGCCCGGGCCCCAGCAAGAAGCAATGGGGGCCTGGGCCTACGCGTCACCCCGAAGCGGCCCGGGCCCCAGGAAGAAGCAATGGGGGCCTGGGCCTACCCGTCACCCCGAAGCGGCCCGGGCCCCAAGAAGAAGCAATGGGGGCCTGGGCCTACCCGTCACCCCGATGCGGCCCGGGCCCCAGCAAGAAGGAATGGGGGCCTGGGCCTCCCCGTCACCCCGAAGCGGCCCGGGCCCCAGCAAGAAGGAATGGGGCCTGGGCATACCCGTCACCCAGAAGCAGCCCGGGCCCCAGGAAGAAGCAATGGGGGCCTGGGCCTACCAGTCACCCCGAAGCGGCCCGGGCCCCAGCAAGAAGCAATGGGGGCCTGGGCCTACCCGTCACCCCGAAGCGACCCGGGCCCCAGCAAGAAGGAATGGGGGCCTGGGCCTACCCGTCACCTCGATGCGGCCCGGGCCCAGCAAGAAGGAATGGGGGCCTGGGCCTACCCATAACCCCGAGGCGTCCCGGGCCCCAGCAAGAAGAAGCAATGGGGGCCTGGGCCTACCCCGCACCCCGAGGCGGCGCGGACCCCAGCAAGAAGAAGCAATGGGGGCCTGGGCCTACCCCTCACCCTGAAGCGGCCCGGGACCCAGCAAGAAGCAATGTGGGCCTGGGCCTACCCCTCACCCCAAAGCAGCCCGGGCCCCAGCAAAAAGCAATGTGGGCCTGGGCCTAAACCTCACCCCAAAGCGGCCCGGGCCCCAGGAAGAAGCAATGTGGGCCTGGGCCTACCCCTCACCCCGAAGCGGCCCGGGCCCCAGCAAGAAGAAGGAATGTGGGCCTGGGCCTACCCATCACCCCGAAGCGGCCCGGGCCCCAGCAAGAAGAAGCAATGGTGGCCTGGGCCTACCCCTCACCCCGAAGCGGCCCGGGCCACAGCAAGAAGAAGGAATGGTGGCCTGGGCCTACCCGTCAAACCGAAGCGCCCCGGGCCCCAGCAAGAAGAAGGAATGGGGGCCTGGGCCTACCCGTCACCCCGAAGCGGCCCGGGCCCCAGCAAGAAGAAGGAATGGAGGCCTGGGCCTACCGGTCACCCCGAAGCGGCCCGGGCCCCAGCAAGAAGAAGGAATGGGGGCCTGGGCCTACCCGTCACCCCGAAGCGGCCCGGGCCCCAGCAAGAAGAAGGAATGGGGGCCTGGGCCTACCCATCACCTCGAAGGGGCCCGGGCCCCAGCAAGAAGAAGGAATGGGGGCCTGGGCCTACCCGTCACCCCGAAGCGGCCCGGGCCCCAGCAAGAAGAAGGAATGGTGGCCTGGGCCTCCCCCTCACCCCGAAGCGGCCCAGGCCCCAGCAAGAAGAAGGAATGGTGGCCTGGGCCTCCCCCTCACACCGAAGCGGCCCGGGCCCCAGCAAGAAGAAGGAATGGTGGCCTGGGCCTCCCCGTCACCCCAAAGCGGCCCGGGCCCCAGCAAGAGGGAGGAATGGTGGCCTGGGCCTCCCCGTACCCCGAAGCGGCCCGGGCCCCAGCAAGAAGGAGGAAAGGGGGCCTGGGCCTCCCTGTCACCCCGAAGCGGCCCGGGCCCCAGCAAGAAGGAGGAATGGGGGCCTGGGCCTCCCCGTCACCCCGAAGCGGCCGGACCCCGGCAAGAAGGAGGAATGGGGGCCTGGGCCTCCCCGTCACCCCGAAGCGGCCCGGGCCCCAGCGAGAAGGAGGAATGGGGGCCTGGGCCTCCCCCTCACCCCGAAGCGGCCCGCGCCCCAGCTAGAAGGAGGAATGGGGGCCTGGCCCTCCCCCTCACCCCGAAGAGCCCGGGCCCCAGCGAGAAGAAGCAATGGGGGCCTGGGCCTCCCCGTCACCCTGAAGCGGCCCGGGCCCCAGCAAAAAGAAGCAATGGGGGCCTGGGCCTCCCCATCACCCCGAAGCGGCCCGGGCCCCAGCGAGAAGAAGCAATGGGGGCCTGGGCCTCCCCGTCACCCCGAAGCGGCCCGGGCCCCAGCGAGAAGAAGCAATGGGGGCCTGGGCCTCCCCGTCACCCCGAAGCGGCCCGGGCCCCAGCGAGAAGAAGCAATGGGGGCCTGGGCCTCCCCGTCACCCCGAAGCGGCCCTGGCCCCAGCGAGTAGAAGCAATGGGGGCCTGGGCCTCCCCGTCACCCCGAAGCGGCCCGGGCCCCAGCGAGAAGAAGCAATGGGGGCCTGGGCCTCCCCGTCACCCCGAAGCGGCCCGGGCCCCAGCTAGAAGAAGCAATGGGGGCCTGGGCCTCCCCGTCACCCCGAAGCGGCCCGGGCCCCAGCGAGAAGGAGGAATGGTGGCCTGGGCCTCCCCGTCACCCCGAAGCGGCCCGGGCCCCAGCGAGAAGAAGGAATGGGGGCCTGGGCCTCCCCGTCACCCCGAAGCGGCCCGGGCCCCAGCGAGAAGAAGGAATGGGGGCCTGGGCCTCCCCGTCACCCCGAAGCGGCCCGGGCCCCAGCAAGAAGAAGGAATGGGGGCCTGGGCCTACCGGTCACCCCGAAGCGGCCCGGGCCCCAGCAAGAAGAAGGAATGGGGGCCTGGGCCTACCGTCACCCCGAAGCGGCCCGGGCCCCAGCAAGAAGAAGGAATGGGGGCCTGGGCCTACCCGTCACCCCGATGCGGCCCGGGCCCCTGCAAGAAGGAGGAATGGGGGCCTGGGCCTACCCGTCACCCCGATGCGGCCCGGGCCCCTGCAAGAAGGAGGAATGGGGGCCTGGGCCTACCCGTCACCCCGATGCGGCCCGGGCCCCAGCGAGAAGGAGGAATGGGGGCCTGGGCCTCCCCGTCACCCCGAATCGGCCTGGGCCCCAGCGAGAAGGAGGAATGGGGGCCTGGGCCTCCCCGTCACCCCGAATCGGCCCGGGCCCCAGCGAGAAGGAGGAATGGGGGCCTGGGCCTCCCCGTCACCCCGAATCGGCCCGGGCCCGAGCGAGAAGGAGGAATGGGGGCCTGGGCCTCCCCGTCACCCCGAATCGGCCCGGGCCCGAGCGAGAAGGAGGAATGGGGGCCTGGGCCTCCCCGTCACCCCGAAGCGGCCCGGGCCCCAGCGAGAAGGAGGAATGGGGGCCTGGGCCTCCCCGTCACCCCGAATCGGCCCGGGCCCCAGCGAGAAGGAGGAATGGGGGCCTGGGCCACCCCGTCACCCCGAAGCGGCCCTGGCCCCAGCGAGAAGGAGGAATGGGGGCCTGGGCCTCCCCGTCACCCCGAAGCGGCCCTGGCCCCAGCGAGAAGGAGGAATGGGGGCCTGGGCCTCCCCGTCACCCCGAAGCGGCCCTGGCCCCAGCGAGAAGGAGGAATGGGGGCGTGGGCCTCCCCGTCACCCCGAAGCGGCCCGGGCCCCAGCGAGAAGGAGGAATGGGGGCGTGGGCCTCCCCGTCACCCCGAAGCGGCCCGGGCCCCAGCGAGAAGGAGGAATGGGGGCGTGGGCCTCCCCGTCACCCCGAATCGGCCCGGGCCCCAGCAAGAAGGAGGAATGGGGGCGTGGGCCTCCCCGTCACCCCGAAGCGGCCCGGGCCCCAGCGAGAAGGAGGAATGGGCGCCTGGGCCTCCCCGTCACCCCGAAGCAGCCCGGGCCCCAGCGAGAAGGAGGAATGGGAGCCTGGGCCTCCCTGTCACCCCGAAGCGGCCCGGGCCCCAGCGAGGAGGAGGAATGGGGGCCTGGGCCTCCCCCTCACCCCGAAGCGGCCCGGGCCCCAGCGAGGAGGAGGAATGGGGGCCTGGGCCTCCCCGTCACCCCGAAGCGGCCCGGGCCCCAGCGAAAAGGAGGAATGGGGGCCTGGGCCTCCCCGTCACCCGGAAGCGGCCCGGGCCCCAGCGAGAAGGAGGAATGGGGGCCTGGGCCTCCCCGTCACTGCGAAGCGGCCCGGGCCCCAGCGAGAAGGAGAAATGGGGGCCTGGGCCTCTCCGTCACCCCGAAGCGCCCCGGCCCCAGCAAGAAGAAGCAATGGTGGCCTGGGCCTCCCCGTCACCCCGAAGCGGCCCGGGCCCCAGCAAGAAGAAGCAATGGGGGCCTGGGCCTCCCCGTCACCCCGATGCGGCCCTGGCCCCAGCAAGAAGGAGGAATGGGGGCCTGGGCCTCCCCGTCACCCAGAATCGGCCCGGGCCCCAGCGAGAAGCAGGAATGGGGGCCTGGGCCTCCCCGTCACCCAGAATCGGCCCGGGCCCCAGCTAGAAGGAGGAATGGGGGCCTGGGCCTCCCCGTCACCCCGATGCGGCCCGGGCCCCAGCGAGAAGGAGGAATGGGGGCCTGGGCCTCCCCGTCACCCCGATGCGGCCCGGGCCCCAGCGAGAAGGAGGAATGGGGGCCTGGGCCTCCCCGTCACCCAGAATCGGCCCGGGCCCCAGCGAGAAGGAGGAATGGGGGCCTGGGCCTCCCCGTCACCCAGAATCGGCCCGGGCCCCAGCGAGAAGGAGGAATGGGGGCCTGGGCCTCCCCCTCACCCCGAAGCGGCCCCGGCCCCAGCGAGAAGGAGGAATGGGGGCCTGGGCCTCCCCGTCACCCCGAAGCGGCCCGGGCCCCAGCGAGAAGGAGGAATGGGGGCCTGGGCATCCCTGTCACCACGAATCGGCCCGGGCCCCAGCGAGAAGGAGGAATGGGGGCCTGGGCCTCCCCGTCACCCCGAAGCAGCCCGGGCCCCAGCAAGAAGGAGGAATGGGGGCCTGGGCCTCCCCGTCACCCCGAATCGGCCCGGGCCCCAGCAAGAAGGAGGAATGGGGGCCTGGGCCTCCCCGTCACCCCGAAGGGCCCGGGCCCCAGCGAGAAGGAGGAATGGGGGCCTGGACCTACCCTTCACCCCGAAGCGGCCCGGGCCCCAGCGAGAAGGAGGAATGGGGGCCTGGGCCACCCCGTCACCCCGAAGCGGCCCGGGCCCCAGCGAGAAGGAGGAATGGGGGCCTGGGCCTCCCCGTCACCCCGAAGCAGCCCGGGCCCCAGCGAAAAGGAGGAATGGGGGCCTGGGCCTCCCCGTCACCCCAAAGCGGCCCGGGCCCCAGCGAGAAGGAGGAATAGGGGCCTGGGCCTCCCCGTCACCCCGAAGCGGCCCGGGCCCCAGCGAGAAGGATCAATGGGGGCCTGGGCCTCCCCGTCACCCCGAAGCGGACCGGGCCCCAGCGAGAAGGAGGAATGGGGGCCTGGGCCTCCCCGTCACCCCGAAGCGGCCCGGGCCCCAGCGAGAAGGATCAATGGGGGCCTGGGCCTCCCCGTCACCCCGAAGCGGCCCGGGCCCCAGCGAGAAGGAGGAATGGGGGCCTGGGGCTCCCCGTCACCCCGAAGCGGCCCGGGCCCCAGCGAGAAGGAGGAATGGGGGCCTGGGCCTCCCCGTCACCCCGAAGCGGCCCGGGCCACAGCGAGAAGGAGGAATGGGGGCCTGGGCCTCCCCCTCACCCCGAAGCGGCCCGGGCCCCAGCGAGAAGGAGGAATGGGGGCCTGGGCCTCCCCCTCACCCCGAAGCGGCCCGGGCCCAAGCGAGAAGGAGGAATGGGGGCCTGGGCCTCCCCCTCACGCCGAAGCGGCCCGGGCCCCAGCAAGAAGGAGGAATGGGGGCCTGGGCCTCCCCGTCACCCCGAAGCGGCCCGGGCCCCAGCGAGAAGGAGGAATGGGGGCCTGGGCCTCCCCGTCACCCCGAAGCGGCCCGGGCCCCAGCGAGAAAAAGCAATGGTGGCCTGGGCCACCCCGTCACCCCGAAGCGGCCCGGGCCCCAGCAAGAAGAAGGAATGGTGGCCTGGGCCTCCCCGTCACCCCAAAGCGGCCCGGGCCCCAGCAAGAAGGAGGAATGGTGGCCTGGGCCTCCCCGTCACCCCGAAGCGGCCCGGGCCCCAGCAAGAAGAAGGAATGGTGGCCTGGGCCTCCCCGTCACCCGGAAGCGGCCCTGGCCCCAGCAAGAAGGAGGAATGGTGGCCTGGGCCTCCCCGACACCCCGAAGTGGCCCGGGCCCCAGCAAGAAGGAGGAATGGGGGCCTGGGCCTCCCCGTCACCCCGAAGCGGCCCGGGCCCCAGCGAGAAGGAGGAATGGGGGCCTGGGCCTCCCCCTCACCCCGAAGCGGCCCGGGCCCCAGCGAGAAGGAGGAATGGTGGCCTGGGCCTCCCCCTCACCCCGAAGCGGCCCGGGCCCCAGCGAGAAGGAGGAATGGGGGCCTGGGCCTCCCCCTCACCCCGAAGCGGCCCGGGCCCCAGCGAGAAGGAGGAATGGGGGCCTGGGCCTCCCCCTCACCCCGAAGCGGCCCGGGCCCCAGCGAGAAGAAGCAATGGGGGCCTGGGCCTCCCCGTCACCCCGAAGCGGCCCGGGCCCCAGCGAGAAGAAGCAATGGGGGCCTGGGCCTCCCCGTCACCCCGAAGCGGCCCGGGCCCCAGCGAGAAGAAGCAATGGGGGCCTGGGCCTCCCCGTCACCCCGAAGCGGCCCGGGCCCCAGCGAGAAGAAGCAATGGGGGCCTGGGCCTCCCCGTCACCCCGAAGCGGCCCGGGCCCCAGCGAGAAGAAGCAATGGGGACCTGGGCCTCCCCGTCACCCCGAAGCGGCCCGGGCCCCACCGAGAAGAAGGAATGGGGGCCTGGGCCTCCCCGTCACCCCGAAGCGGCCCGGGCCCCAGCGAGAAGAAGGAATGGGGGCCTGGGCCTCCCCTTCACCCCGAAGCGGCCCGGGCCCCAGCGAGAAGAAGCAATGGGGGCCTGGGCCTCCCCGTCACCCCGAAGCGGCCCGGGCCCCAGCGAGAAGAAGCAATGGGGGCCTGGGCCTCCCCGTCACCCCGAAGCGGCCCGGGCCCCAGCGAGAAGAAGCAATGGGGGCCTGGGCCTCCCCGTCACCCCGAAGCGGCCCGGGCCCCAGCGAGAAGAAGCAATGGGGGCCTGGGCCTCCCCGTCACCCCGAAGGGGTCCGGGCCCCAGCGAGAAGAAGCAATGGGGGCCTGGGCCTACCCGTCTATCCGAAGCGGCCCGGGCCCCAGCGAGAAGAAGGAATGGGGGCCTGGGCCTACCCGTCACCCCGAAGCGGCCCGTGCCCCAGCGAGAAGAAGGAATGGGGGCCTGGGCCTACCTGTCACCACGAAGCGGCCCGGGTGCCAGCGAGAAGAAGCAATGGGGGCCTGGGCCTACCCGTCACCCCGAAGCGGCCCGGGCCCCAGCGAGAAGAAGGAATGGGGGCCTGGGCCTACCCGTCACCCCGAAGCGGCCCGGGCGCCAGCGAGAAGAAGCAATGGGGGCCTGGGCCTACCCACCACCCCGAAGCGGCCTGGGCGCAGGCAAGAAGAAGCAATGGGGGCCTGGGCCTACCCGTCACCCCGAAGCGGCCCGGGCCCCGGCAAGAAGAAGGAATGGTGGCCTGGGCCTCCCCGTCACCCCTAAGTGGCCCGGGCCCCGGCAAGAAGAAGGAATGGTGGCCTGGGCCTCCCCGTCACCCCGAAGCGGCCCGGGCCCCGGCAAGAAGAAGGAATGGTGGCCTGGGCCTCCCCGTCACCCCGAAGCGGCCCGGGGCCCCAGCAAGAAGAAGGAATGGGGGCCTGGGCCTCCCCGTCACCCCGAAGCGGCCCGGGACCCAGCAAGAAGAAGGAATGGGAGCCTGGGCCTCCCCGTCACCCCGAAGCGGCCCGGGCCCCAGCGAGAAGCAGGAATGGGGGCCTGGGCCTCCCCGGCACCCCGAAGCGGCCCGGGCCCCAGCGAGAAGCAGGAATGGGGGCCTGGGCCTCCCCGTCACCCAGAATCGGCCCGGGCCCCAGCAAGAAGCAGGAATGGGGGCCTGGGCCTCCCCGTCACCCCGAAGCGGCCGGGCCCCAGCTAGAAGAAGGAATGGGGGCCTGGGCCTCCCCGTCACCCCGAAGCGGCCCGGGCCCCAGTTAGAAGAAGGAATGGGGGCCTGGGCCTCCCCCTCACCCCGAAGCGGCCCGGGCCCCAGCGAGAAGAAGCAATGGTGGCCTGGGCCTCCCCGTCACCCCGAAGCGGCCCGGGCCCCAGCAAGAAGAAGGAATGGGGGCCTGGGCCTCCCCGTCACCCCGAAGCAGCCCGGGCCCCAGCGAGAAGGAGGAATAGGGGCCTGGGCCTCCCCGTCACCCCGAAGCGGCCCGGGCCCCAGCGAGAAGGATCAATGGGGGCCTGGGCCTCCCCGTCACCCCGAAGCGGCCCGGGCCCCAGCGAGAAGGAGGAATGGGGGCCTGGGCCTCCCCGTCACCCCGAAGCGGCCCGGGCCCCAGCGAGAAGGAGGAATGGGGGCCTGGGCCTCCCCGTCACCCCGAAGAGGCCCGGGCCACAGCGAGAAGGAGGAATGGGGGCCTGGGCCTCCCCCTCACCCCGAAGCGGCCCGGGCCCCAGCGAGAAGAAGGAATGGGGGCCTGGGCCTCCCCCTAACCCCGAAGCGGCCCGGGCCCAAGCGAGAAGGAGGAATGGGGGCCTGGGCCTCCCCCTCACCCCGAAGCGGCCCGGGCCCCAGCGAGAAGGAGGAATGGGGGCCTGGGCCTCCCCGTCACCCCGAAGCGGCCCGGGCCCCAGCGAGAAGGAGGAATGGGGGCCTGGGCCTCCCCGTCACCCCGAAGCGGCCCGGGCCCCAGCGAGAAAAAGCAATGGTGGCCTGGGCCACCCCGTCACCCCGAAGCGGCCCGGGCCCCAGCAAGAAGAAGGAATGGTGGCCTGGGCCTCCCCGTCACCCCAAAGCGGCCCGGGCCCCAGCAAGAAGGAGGAATGGTGGCCTGGGCCTCCCCGTCACCCCGAAGCGGCCCGGGCCCCAGCAAGAAGAAGGAATGGTGGCCTGGGCCTCCCCGTCACCCGGAAGCGGCCCGGGCCCCAGCAAGAAGGAGGAATGGTGGCCTGGGCCTCCCCGACACCCCGAAGCGGCCCGGGCCCCAGCAAGAAGGAGGAATGGGGGCCTGGGCCTCCCCGTCACCCCGAAGCGGCCCGGGCCCCAGCGAGAAGGAGGAATGGGGGCCTGGGCCTCCCCCTCACCCCGAAGTGGCCCGGGCCCCAGCGAGAATGAGGAATGGTGGCCTGGGCCTCCCCCTCACCTCGAAGCGGCCCGGGCCCCAGCGAGAAGGAGGAATGGGGGCCTGGGCCTCCCCCTCACCCCGAAGCGGCCCGGGCCCCAGCGAGAAGAAGCAATGGGGGCCTGGGCCTCCCCGTCACCCCGAAGCGGCCTGGGCCCCAGCGAGAAGAAGGAATGGGGGCCTGGGCCTCCCCCTCACCCCGAAGCGGCCCGGGCCCCAGCGAGAAGAAGGAATGGGGGCCTGGGCATCCCCCTCACCCAGAAGCGGCCCGGGCCCCAGCGAGAAGGATCAATGGGGGCCTGGGCCTCCCCGTCACCCCGAAGCGGCCCGGGCCCCAGCGAGAAGGAGAAATGGGGGCCTGGGCCTCCCCGTCACCCCGAAGCGGCCCGGGCCCCAGCGAGAAGGAGGAATGGGGGCCTGGGCCTCCCCGTCACCCCGAAGCGGCCCGGGCCCCAGCGAGAAGGATCAATGGGGGCCTGGGCCTCCCCGTCACCCCGAAGCGGCCCGGGCCCCAGCGAGAAGGATCAATGGGGGCCTGGGCCTCCCCGTCACCCCGAAGCGGCCCGGGCCCCAGCGAGAAGGAGGAATGGGGGCCTGGGCCACCCCGTCACCCCGAAGCGGCCCGGGCCCCAGCGAGAAGGAGGAATGTGGGCCTGGGCCACCCCGTCACCCCGAAGCGGCCCGGGCCCCAGTGAGAAGGAGGAATGGGGGCCTGGGCCACCCCGTCACCCCGAAGCAGCCCGGGCCCCAGCGAGAAGGAGGAATGGGGGCCTGGGCCTCCCCCTCACCCCGAAGCGTCCCGGGCCCCAGCAAGAAGAAGGAATGGGGGCCTGGGCCTCCCCGTCACCCCGAAGCGGCCCGGGCCCCAGCAGGAAGAAGGAATGGGGGCCTGGGCCTCCCCGTCACCCCGAAGCGGCCCGGGCCCCAGCAAGAAGAAGGAATGGGGGCCTGGGCCTCCCCGTCACCCCAAAGCGGCCCGGGCCCCAGCGAGAAGGAGGAATGGGGGCCTGGGCCTCCCCGTCACCCCGAATCGGCCCGGGCCCCAGCGAGAAGGAGGAATGGGGGCCTGGGCCTCCCCGTCACCCCGAAGCGGCCCGGGCCCCAGGGAGAAGGAGGAATGGGGGCCTGGGCCTCCCCGTCACCCCGAAGCGGCCGGGCCCCAGCGAGAAGGAGGAATGGGGGCCTGGGCCTCCCCGTCACCCCGAAGCGGCCCGGGCCCCAGCGAGAAGAAGCTATGGGGGCCTGGGCCTCCCCGTCACCCCGAAGCGGCCCGGGCCCCAGGGAGAAGAAGGAATGGGGGCCTGGGCCTCATCCTCACCCCTTAGCGGCCCGGGCCCCAGCGAAAAGAAGGAATGGGGGCCTGGGCCTCATCCTCACCCCGAAGCGGCCCGGGCCCCAGAAAGAAGAAGGAATGGGGGCCTGGGCCTCCCCCTCACCCCGAAGCGGCCCGGGCCCCAGCAAGAAGAAGGAATGGGGGCCTGGGCCTCCCCCTCACCCCGAAGCGGCCCGGGCCCCAGCAAGAAGAAGGAATGGGGGCCTGGGCCTCCCCCTCACCCCGAAGCGGCCCGGGCCCCAGCAAGAAGAAGGAATGGGGGCCTGGGCCTCCCCCTCACCCCGAAGCGGCCCGGGCCCCAGCAAGAAGAAGGAATGGGGGCCTGGGCCTCCCCGTCACCCCGAAGCGGCCCGGGCCCCAGCAAGAAGAAGGAATGGGGGCCTGGGCCTCCCCGTCACCCCGAAGCGGCCCGGGCCCCAGCAAGAAGGAAGAATGGGGGCCTGGGCCTCCCCGTCACCCCGAAGCGGCCCGGGCCCCAGCTAGAAGGAGGAATGGGGGCCTGGGCCTCCCCGTCACCCCGAAGCGGCCCGGGCCCCAGCGAGAAGGAGGAATGGGGGCCTGGGCCTCCCCGTCACCCCTAAGCGGCCCGGGCCCCAGCGAGAAGGAGGAATGGGGGCCTGGGCCTCCCCGTCACCCCGAAGCGGCCCGGGCCCCAGCGAGAAGAAGCAATGGGGGCCTGGGCCTCCCCGTCACCCCGAAGGGGCCCGGGCCCCAGCGAGAAGAAGCAATGGGGGCCTGGGCCTCCCCGTCACCCCGAAGCGGCCCGGGCCCCAGCGAGAAGAAGCAATGGGGGCCTGGGCCTCCCCGTCACCCCGAAGCGGCCCGGGCCCCAGCGAGAAGAAGCAATGGGGGCCTGGGCCTCCCCCGTCACCCCGAAGCGGCCCGGGCCCCAGCGAGAAGAAGGAATGGGGGCCTGGGCCTCCCCCTCACCCCGAAGCGGCCCGGGCCCCAGCAAGAAGAAGGAATGGGGGCCTGGGCCTCCCCCTCACCCCGAAGCGTCCCGGGCCCCAGCAAGAAGAAGGAATGGGGGCCTGGGCCTCCCCGTCACCCCGAAGCGGCCCGGGCCCCAGCAAGAAGAAGGAATGGGGGCCTGGGCCTCCCCGTCACCCCGAAGCGGCCCGGGCCCCAGCAAGAAGAAGGAATGGTGGCCTGGGCCTCCCCGTCACCCCAAAGCGGCCCGGGCCCCAGCGAGAAGGAGGAATGGGGGCCTGGGCCTCCCCGTCACCCCGAAGCGGCCCGGGCCCCAGCGAGAAGGAGGAATGGGGGCCTGGGCCTCCCCGTCACCCCGAAGCGGCCCGGGCCCCAGGGAGAAGGAGGAATGGGGGCCTGGGCCTCCCCGTCACCCCGAAGCGGCCAGGCCCCAGCGAGAAGGAGGAATGGGGGCCTGGGCCTCCCCGTCACCCCGAAGCGGCCCGGGCCCCAGCGAGAAGAAGCAATGGGGGCCTGGGCCTCCCCGTCACCCCGAAGCGGCCCGGGCCCCAGCGAGAAGAAGGAATGGGGGCCTGGGCCTCATCCTCACCCCTTAGCGGCCCGGGCCCCAGCGAAAAGAAGGAATGGGGGCCTGGGCCTCATCCTCACCCCGAAGCGGCCCGGGCCCCAGAAAGAAGAAGGAATGGGGGCCTGGGCCTCCCCCTCACCCCGAAGCGGCCCGGGCCCCAGCAAGAAGAAGGAATGGGGGCCTGGGCCTCCCCCTCACCCCGAAGCGGCCCGGGCCCCAGCAAGAAGAAGGAATGGGGGCCTGGGCCTCCCCCTCACCCCGAAGCGGCCCGGGCCCCAGCAAGAAGAAGGAATGGGGGACTGGGCCTCCCCCTCACCCCGAAGCGGCCCGGGCCCCAGCAAGAAGAAGGAATGGGGGCCTGGGCCTCCCCGTCACCCCGAAGCGGCCCGGGCCCCAGCAAGAAGAAGGAATGGGGGCCTGGGCCTCCCCGTCACCCCGAAGCGGCCCGGGCCCCAGCAAGAAGGAAGAATGGGGGCCTGGGCCTCCCCGTCACCCCGAAGCGGCCCGGGCCCCAGCTAGAAGGAGGAATGGGGGCCTGGGCCTCCCCGTCACCCCGAAGCGGCCCGGGCCCCAGCGAGAAGGAGGAATGGGGGCATGGGCCTCCCCGTCCCACCGAAGCGGCCCGGGCCCCAGCGAGAAGGAGGAATGGGGGCATGGGCCTCCCCGTCACCCCGCAGCGGCCCGGGCCACAGCGAGAAGGAGGAATGGGGGCCTGGGCCTCCCCGTCACCCCGAAGCGGCCCGGGCCCCAGCGAGAAGGAGGAATGGGGGCCTGGGCCTCCCCGTCACCCCGAAGCGGCCCGGGCCCCAGCGAGAAGGAGGAATGGGGGCCTGGGCCTCCCCGTCACCCCGAAGCGGCCCGGGCCCCAGCGAGAAGGAGGAATGGGGGCCTGGGCCTCCCCGTCACCCCGAAGCGGCCCGGGCCCCAGCGAGAAGGAGGAATGGGGGCCTGGGCCTCCCCGTCACCCCGAAGCGGCCCGGGCCGCAGCGAGAAGGAGGAATGGGGGCCTGGGCCTCCCCGTCACCCCGAAGCGGCCCGGGCCCCAGCGAGAAGAAGCAATGGGGGCCTGGGCCTCCCCGTCACCCCGAAGGGGCCCGGGCCCCAGCGAGAAGAAGCAATGGGGGCCTGGGCCTCCCCGTCACCCCGAAGCGGCCCGGGCCCCAGCGAGAAGAAGCAATGGGGGCCTGGGCCTCCCCGTCACCCCCGAAGCGGCCCGGGCCCCAGCAAGAAGAAGTAATGGGGGCCTGGGCCTCCCCGTCACCCCGAAGCGGCCCGGGCCCCAGCAAGAAGAAGGAATGGCGCCCTGGGCCTCCCCGTCACCCCGAAGCGGCCCGGGCCCCAGCAAGAAGAAGGAATGGGGGCCTGGGCCTCCCCGTCACCCCGAAGCGGCCCGGGCCCCAGCGAGAAGCAGGAATGGGGGCCTGGGCCTCCCCGTCACCCCGAAGCGGCCCGGGCCCCAGCGAGAAGCAGGAATGGGGGCCTGGGCCTCCCCGTCACCCAGAATCGGCCCGGGCCCCAGCGAGAAGCAGGAATGGGGGCCTGGGCCTCCCCGTCACCCAGAATCGGCCCGGGCCCCAGCTAGAAGAAGGAATGGGGGCCTGGGCCTCCCCGTCACCCCGAAGCGGCCCGGGCCCCAGCTAGAAGAAGGAATGGGGGCCTGGGCCTCCCCCTCACCCCGAAGCGGCCCGGGCCCCAGCGAGAAGAAGCAATGGGGGCCTGGGCCTCCCCCTCACCCCGAAGCGGCCCGGGCCCCAGAGAGAAGAAGCAATGGGGGACTGGGCCTCCCCCTCACCCCGAAGCGGCCCTGGCCCCAGCGAGAAGAAGCAATGGTGGCCTGGGCCTCCCCGTCACCCCGAAGCGGCCCTGGCCCCAGCAAGAAGAAGGAATGGGGGCCTGGGCCTCCCCGTCACCCCGAAGCGGCCCGGGCCCCAGCGAGAAGAAGCAATGGTGGCCTGGGCCTCCCCGTCACCCCGAAGCGGCCCGGGCCCCAGCGAGAAGAAGGAATGGGGGCCTGGGCCTACCCGTCACCCCTAAGCGGCCCGGGCCCCAGCGAGAAGGAGGAATGGGGGCCTGGGCCTACCCGTCACCCCGAAGCGGCCCGGGCCCCAGCGAGAAGGAGGAATGGGGGCCTGGGCCTACCCGTCACCCCGATGCGGCCCGGGCCCCAGCGAGAAGGAGGAATGGGGGCCTGGGCCTACCCGTCACCCCGATGCGGCCCGGGCCCCAGCGAGAAGGAGGAATGGGGGCCTGGGCCTACCCGTCACCCCGATGCGGCCCGGGCCCCAGCGAGAAGGAGGAATGGGGGCCTGGGCCTCCCCGTCACCCCGAAGCGGCCCGGGCCCCAGCGAGAAGAAGGAATGGGGGCCTGGGCCTCCCCGTCACCCAGAATCGGCCCGGGCCCCAGCGAGAAGCAGGAATGGGGGCCTGGGCCTCCCCGTCACCCAGAATCGGCCCGGGCCCCAGCGAGAAGCAGGAATGGGGGCCTGGGCCTCCCCGTCACCCCGAAGCGGCCCGGGCCCCAGCGAGAAGCAGGAATGGGGGCCTGGGCCTCCCCGTCACCCCGAAGCGGCCCGGGCCCCAGCGAGAAGAAGCAATGGTGGCCTGGGCCTCCCCATCACCCCGAAGCGGCCCGGGCCCCAGCGAGAAGAAGCAATGGTGGCCTGGGCCTCCCCGTCACCCCGAAGCGCCCCGGGCCCCAGCAAGAAGAAGCAATGGGGGCCTGGGCCTCCCCGTCACCCCGAAGCGCCCCGGGCCCCAGCAAGAAGGAGGAATGGTGGCCTGGGCCTCCCCGTCACCCCGAAGCGGCCCGGGCCCCAGCAAGAAGGAGGAATGGGGGCCTGGGCCTCCCCGTCACCCAGAATCGGCCCGGGCCCCAGCGAGAAGGAGGAATGGGGGCCTGGGCCTACCCGTCACCCCGAAGCGGCCCGGGCCCCAGCGAGAAGAAGGAATGGGGGCCTGGGCCTCCCCGTCACCCCGAAGCGGCCCGGGCCCCAGCGAGAAGAAGGAATGGGGGCCTGGGCCTCCCCGTCACCCCGAAGCGGCCCGGGCCCCAGCTAGAAGGAGGAATGGGGGCCTGGGCCTCCCCGTCACCCAGAATCGGCCCGGGCCCCAGAAGAAGGAGGAATGGGGGCCTGGGCCTCCCCGTCACCCCGATGCGGCCCGGGCCCCAGCGAGAAGAAGGAATGGGGGCCTGGGCCTCCCCGTCACCCCGATGCGGCCCGGGCCCCAGCGAGAAGAAGGAATGGGGGCCTGGGCCTCATCCTCACCCTTTAGCGGCCCGGGCCCCAGCGAGAAGAAGGAATGGGGGCCTGGGCCTCATCCTCACCCCGAAGCGGCCCGGGCCCCAGAAAGAAGAAGGAATGGGGGCCTGGGCCTCCCCCTCACCCCGAAGCGGCCCGGGCCCCAGCAAGAAGAAGGAATGGGGGCCTGGGCCTCCCCCTCACCCCGAAGCGGCCCGGGCCCCAGCAAGAAGAAGGAATGGGGGCCTGGGCCTCCCCCTCACCCCGAAGCGGCCCGGGCCCCAGCAAGAAGAAGGAATGGGGGCCTGGGCCTCCCCCTCACCCCGAAGCGGCCCGGGCCCCAGCAAGAAGAAGGAATGGGGGCCTGGGCCTCCCCCTCACCCCGAAGCGGCCCGGGCCCCAGCAAGAAGAAGGAATGGGGGCCTGGGCCTCCCCGTCACCCCGAAGCGGCCCGGGCCCCAGCAAGAAGGAGGAATGGGGGCCTGGGCCTCCCCGTCACCCCGAAGCGGCCCGGGCCCCAGCTAGAAGGAGGAATGGGGGCCTGGGCCTCCCCGTCACCCCGAAGCGGCCCGGGCCCCAGCTAGAAGGAGGAATGGGGGCATGGGCCTCCCCGTCACCCCGAAGCGGCCCGGGCCCCAGCGAGAAGGAGGAATGGGGGCATGGGCCTCCCCGTCACCCCGAAGCGGCCCGGGCCCCAGCGAGAAGGAGGAATGGGGGCATGGGCCTCCCCGTCACCCCGAAGCGGCCCGGGCCCCAGCGAGAAGGAGGAATGGGGGCCTGGGCCTCCCCGTCACCCCGAAGCGGCCCGGGCCCCAGCGAGAAGGAGGAATGGGGGCCTGGGCCTCCCCGTCACCCCGAAGCGGCCCGGGCCCCAGCGAGAAGGAGGAATGGGGGCCTGGGCCTCCCCGTCACCCCGAAGCGGCCCGGGCCCCAGCGAGAAGGAGGAATGGGGGCCTGGGCCTCCCCGTCACCCCGAAGCGGCCCGGGCCCCAGCGAGAAGGAGGAATGGGGGCCTGGGCCTCCCCGTCACCCCGAAGCGGCCCGGGCCCCAGCGAGAAGAAGCAATGGGGGCCTGGGCCTCCCCGTCACCCCGAAGGGGCCCAGGCCCCAGCGAGAAGAAGCAATGGGGGCCTGGGCCTCCCCGTCACCCCGAAGCGGCCCGGGCCCCAGCGAGAAGAAGGAATGGGGGCCTGGGCCTCATCCTCACCCCTTAGCGGCCCGGGCCCCAGCGAAAAGAAGGAATGGGGGCCTGGGCCTCATCCTCACCCCGAAGCGGCCCGGGCCCCAGAAAGAAGAAGGAATGGGGGCCTGGGCCTCCCCCTCACCCCGAAGCGGCCCGGGCCCCAGCAAGAAGAAGGAATGGGGGCCTGGGCCTCCCCCTCACCCTGAAGCGGCCCGGGCCCCAGCAAGAAGAAGGAATGGGGGCCTGGGCCTCCCCCTCACCCCGAAGCGGCCCGGGCCCCAGCAAGAAGAAGGAATTGGGGCCTGGGCCTCCCCCTCACCCCGAAGCGGCCCGGGCCCCAGCAAGAAGAAGGAATGGGGGCCTGGGCCTCCCCGTCACCCCGAAGCGGCCCGGGCCCCAGCAAGAAGAAGGAATGGGGGCCTGGGCCTCCCCGTCACCCCGAAGCGGCCCGGGCCCCAGCAAGAAGGAGGAATGGGGGCCTGGGCCTCCCCGTCACCCCGAAGCGGCCCGGGCCCCAGCTAGAAGGAGGAATGGGGGCCTGGGCCTCCCCGTCACCCCGAAGCGGCCCGGGCCCCAGCGAGAAGCAGGAATGGGGACCTGGGCCTCCCCGTCACCCCGAAGCGGCCCGGGCCCCAGCGAGAAGAAGGAATGGGGGCCTGGGCCTCCCCGTCACCCCGAAGCGGCCCGGGCCCCAGCGAGAAGAAGGAATGGGGGCCTGGGCCTCCCCGTCACCCCGAAGCGGCCCGGGCCCCAGCGAGAAGAAGCAATGGGGGCCTGGGCCTCCCCGTCACCCCGAAGCGGCCCGGGCCCCAGCGAGAAGAAGCAATGGGGGCCTGGGCCTCCCCGTCACCCCGAAGCGGCCCGGGCCCCAGCGAGAAGAAGCAATGGTGGCCTGGGCCTCCCCGTCACCCCGAAGCGGCCCGGGCCCCAGCGAGAAGAAGCAATGGTGGCCTGGGCCTCCCTGTCACCCCGAAGCGGCCCGGGCCCCAGCGAGAAGAAGCAATGGTGGCCTGGGCCTCCCCATCACCCCGAAGCGGCCCGGGACCCAGCGAGAAGAAGCAATGGTGGCCTGGGCCTCCCCGTCACCCCGAAGCGGCCCGGGCCCCAGCGAGAAGCAGGAATGGGGGCCTGGGCCTCCCCGTCACCCCGAAGCGGCCCGGCACCAGCGAGAAGCAGGAATGGGGGCCTGGGCCTCCCCGTCTCCCCGAAGCGGCCCGGGCCCCAGCGAGAAGGAGGAATGGGGGCCTGGGCCTCCCCGTCACCCCGAAGCGGCCCGGGCCCCAGCGAGAAGGAGGAATGGGGGCATGGGCCTCCCCGTCACCCCGAAGCGGCCCGGGCCCCAGCGAGAAGGAGGAATGGGGGCCTGGGCCTCCCCGTCACCCCGAAGCGGCCCGGGCCCCAGCGAGAAGGAGGAATGGGGGCCTGGGCCTCCCCGTCACCCCGAAGCGGCCCGGGCCCCAGCGAGAAGGAGGAATGGGGGCCTGGGCCTCCCCGTCACCCCGAACCGGCCCGGGCCCCAGCGAGAAGAAGCAATGGGGGCCTGGGCCTCCCCGTCACCCCGAAGCGGCCCGGGCCCCAGCGAGAAGAAGCAATGGGGGCCTGGGCCTCCCCGTCACCCCGAAGCGGCCCGGGCCCCAGCGAGAAGAAGCAATGGGGGCCTGGGCCTCCCCGTCACCCCGAAGCGGCCCGGGCCCCAGCGAGAAGAAGCAATGGGGGCCTGGGCCTCCCCGTAACCCCGAAGCGGCCCGGGCCCCAGCGAGAAGAAGCAATGGGGGCCTGGGCCTCCCCCGTAACCCCGAAGCGGCCCGGGCCCCAGCGAGAAGAAGGAATGGGGGCCTGGGCCTCCCCCTCACCCCGAAGCGGCCCGGGCCCCAGCAAGAAGAAGGAATGGGGGCCTGGGCCTCCCCCTCTCCCCGAAGCGTCCCGGGCCCCAGCAAGAAGAAGGAATGGGGGCCTGGGCCTCCCCCTCACCCCGAAGCGGCCCGGGCCCCAGCAAGAAGAAGGAATGGGGGCCTGGGCCTCCCCCTCACCCCGAAGCGGCCCGGGCCCCAGCAAGAAGAAGGAATGGGGGCCTGGGCCTCCCCGTCACCCCGAAGCGGCCCGGGCCCCAGCGAGAAGAAGGAATGGGGGCCTGGGCCTCCCCCTCACCCCGAAGCGGCCCGGGCCCCAGCAAGAAGAAGGAATGGGGGCCTGGGCCTCCCCGTCACCCCGAAGCGGCCCGGGCCCCAGCGAGAAGGAGGAATGGGGGCCTGGGCCTCCCCGTCACCCCGAAGCGGCCCGGGCCCCAGCGAGAAGGAGGAATGGGGGCCTGGGCCTCCCCGTCACCCCGAAGCGGCCGGGCCCCAGCGAGAAGGAGGAATGGGGGCCTGGGCCTCCCCGTCACCCCGAAGCGGCCGGGCCCCAGCGAGAAGGAGGAATGGGGGCCTGGGCCTCCCCGTCACCCCGAAGCGGCCCAGGCCCCAGCGAGAAGAAGCAATGGGGGCCTGGGCCTCTCCGTCACCCCGAAGCGGCCTGGGCCCCAGCGAGAAGAAGCAATGGGGGCCTGGGCCTCCCCCTCACCCCGAAGCGGCCCAGGCGCCAGCGAGAAGAAGTAATGGGGGCCTGGGCCTACCCGTCACCCCGAAGCGGCCCAGGCGCCAGCGAGAAGAAGCAATGGGGGCCTGGGCCTACCCGTCACCCCGAAGCGGCCCGGGCCCCAGCGAGAAGAAGGAATGGGGGCCTGGGCCTCCCCGTCACCCCGAAGCGGCCCGGGCCCCAGCGAGAAGAAGTAATGGGGGCCTGGGCCTACCCGTCACCACGAAGCGGCCCAGGCGCCAGCGAGAAGAAGCAATGGGGGCCTGGGCCTACCCGTCACCCCGAAGCGGCCCGGGCCCCAGCGAGAAGAAGGAATGGGGGCCTGGGCCTCCCCGTCACCCCGAAGCGGCCCGGGCGCCAGCAAGAAGAAGCAATGGGGGCCTGGGCCTACCCGTCACCCCGAAGCGGCCCGGGCGCAGGCAAGAAGAAGGAATGGGGGCCTGGGCCTCCCCGTCACCCCTAAGCGGCCCGGGCCCCGGCAAGAAGAAGGAATGGTGGCCTGGGCCTCCCCGTCACCCCGAAGCGGACCGGGCCCCGGCAAGAAGAAGGAATGGTGGCCTGGGCCTCCCCGTCACCCCGAAGCGGACCGGGCCCCGGCAGGAAGAAGGAATGGTGGCCTGGGCCTCCCCGTCACCCCGAAGCGGCCCGGGCCCCGGCGAGAAGAAGGAATGGCACCCTGGGCCTCCCCGTCACCCCGAAGCGGCCCGGGCCCCAGCAAGAAGAAGGAATGGGGGCCTGGGCCTCATCCTCACCCCTTAGCGGCCCGGGCCCCAGCAAGAAGAAGGAATGGGGGCCTGGGCCTCCCCGTCACCCGAAGCGGCCCGGGCCCCAGCGAGAAGGAGGAATGGTGGCCTGGGCCTCCCCGTCACCCTGAAGCGGCCCGGGCCCCAGCGAGAAGCAGGAATGGTGGCCTGGGCCTCCCCGTCACCCCGAAGCGGCCCGGGCCCCAGCGAGAAGCAGGAATGGTGGCCTGGGCCTCCCCGTCACCCCGAAGCGGCCCGGGCCCCAGCGAGAAGCAGGAATGGTGGCCTGGGCCTCCCCGTCACCCCGAAGCGGCCCGGGCCCCAGCGAGAAGCAGGAATGGGGGCCTGGGCCTCCCCGTCACCCCGAAGCGGCCCGGGCCCCAAGGAGAAGCAGGAATGGGGGCCTGGGCCTCCCCGTCACCCCGAAGCGGCCCGGGCCCCAGCGAGAAGAAGGAATGGGGGCCTGGGCCTCCCCGTCACCCCGAAGAGGCCCGGGCCCCAGCGAGAAGAAGGAATGGGGGCCTGGGCCTCCCCGTCACCCCGAAGCGGCCCGGGCCCCAGCGAGAAGAAGCAATGGGGGCCTGGGCCTCCCCGTCACCCCGAAGCGGCCCGGGCCCCAGCGAGAAGAAGCAATGGGGGCCTGGGCCTCCCCGTCACCCCGAAGCGGCCCGGGCCCCAGCGAGAAGAAGCAATGGTGGCCTGGGCCTCCCCGTCACCCCGAAGCGGCCCGGGCCCCAGCGAGAAGAAGCAATGGTGGCCTGGGCCTCCCCGTCACCCCGAAGCGGCCCGGGCCCCAGCGAGAAGAAGCAATGGTGGCCTGGGCCTCCCCGTCACCCCGAAGCGGCCCGGGCCCCAGCGAGAAGAAGCAATGGTGGCCTGGGCCTCCCCGTCACCCCGAAGCGGCCCGGGCCCCAGCGAGAAGCAGGAATGGTGGCCTGGGCCTCCCCGTCACCCCGAAGCGGCCCGGGCCCCAGCAAGAAGCAGGAATGGGGGCCTGGGCCTCCCCGTCTCCCCGAAGCGGCCCGGCACCAGCGAGAAGCAGGAATGGGGGCCTGGGCCTCCCCGTCACCCCGAAGCGGCCGGGCCCCAGCGAGAAGAAGGAATGGGGGCCTGGGCCTCCCCGTCACCCCGAAGCGGCCCGGGCCCCAGCGAGAAGAAGGAATGGGGGCCTGGGCCTCCCCGTCACCCCGAAGCGGCCCGGGCCCCAGCGAGAAGAAGCAATGGGGGCCTGGGCCTCCCCGTCACCCCGAAGCGGCCCGGGCCCCAGCGAGAAGAAGCAATGGGGGCCTGGGCCTCCCCGTCACCCCGAAGCGGCCCGGGCCCCAGCGAGAAGAAGCAATGGGGGCCTGGGCCTCCCCGTCACCCCGAAGCGGCCCGGGCCCCAGCGAGAAGAAGCAATGGGGGCCTGGGCCTCCCCGTCACCCCGAAGCGGCCCGGGCCCCAGCGAGAAGAAGCAATGGTGGCCTGGGCCTCCCCGTCACCCCGAAGCGGCCCGGGCCCCAGCGAGAAGAAGCAATGGTGGCCTGGGCCTCCCCGTCACCCCGAAGCGGCCCTTGCCCCAGCGAGAAGGAGGAATGGTGGCCTGGGCCTCCCCGTCACCCCAAAGCGGCCCTTGCCCCAGCGAGAAGGAGGAATGGTGGCCTGGGCCTCCCCGTCACCCCGAAGCGGCCCTTGCCCCAGTGAGAAGGAGGAATGGTGGCCTGGGCCTCCCCGTCACCCCGAAGCGGCCCGGGCCCCAGTGAGAAGGAGGAATGGGGGCCTGGGCCTCCCCGTCACCCCGAAGCGGCCCGGGCCCCAGCGAGAAGGAGGAATGGGGGCCTGGGCCTCCCCGTCACCCAGAATCGGCCCGGGCCCCAGCGAGAAGGAGGAATGGGGGCCTGGGCCTCCCCGTCACCCAGAATCGGCCCAGGACCCAGCGAGAAGCAGGAATGAGGGCCTGGGCCTCCCCGTCACCCAGAATCGGCCCGGGCCCCAGCGAGAAGCAGGAATGGGGGCCTGGGCCTCCCCGTCACCCAGAATCGGCCCGGGCCCCAGCGAGAAGCAGGAATGGTGGCCTGGGCCTCCCCGTCACCCCGAAGCGGCCCGGGCCCCAGCGAGAAGAAGCAATGGTGGCCTGGGCCTCCCCGTCACCCCGAAGCGGCCCGGGCCCCAGCGAGAAGAAGCAATGGTGGCCTGGGCCTCCCCGTCACCCCGAAGCGGCCCGGGCCCCAGCGAGAAGAAGCAATGGTGGCCTGGGCCTCCCAGTCACCCCGAAGCGGCCCGGGCCCCAGCGAGAAGAAGCAATGGTGGCCTGGGCCTCCCAGTCACCCCGAAGCGGCCCGGGCCCCAGCGAGAAGAAGGAATGGTGGCCTGGGCCTCCCCGTCACCCCGAAGCGGCCCTTGCCCCAGCGAGAAGGAGGAATGGTGGCCTGGGCCTCCCCGTCACCCCGAAGCGGCCCTTGCCCCAGCGAGAAGGAGGAATGGTGGCCTGGGCCTCCCCGTCACCCCGAAGCGGCCCGGGCCCCAGCGAGAAGGAGGAATTGTGGCCTGGGCCTCCCCGTCACCCCGAAGCGGCCCGGGCCCCAGCGAGAAAGAGGAATGGTGGCCTGGGCCTCCCCGTCACCCCGAAGCGGCCCGGGCCCCAGCGAGAAGGAGGAATGGGGGCCTGGGCCTCCCCGTCACCCAGAATCGGCCCGGGACCCAGCGAGAAGGAGGAATGGGGGCCTGGGCCTCCCCGTCACCCAGAATCGGCCCGGGACCCAGCGAGAAGGAGGAATGGGGGCCTGGGCCTCCCCGTCACCCAGAATCGGCCCGGGCCCCAGCGAGAAGCAGGAATGGGGGCCTGGGCCTCCCCGTCACCCAGAATCGGCCCGGGCCCCAGCGAGAAGCAGGAATGGGGGCCTGGGCCTCCCCGTCACCCCGAAGCGGCCCGGGCCCCAGCGAGAAGAAGGAATGGGGGCCTGGGCCTCCCCGTCACCCCGAAGCGGCCCGGGCCCCAGCTAGAAGAAGGAATGGGGGCCTGGGCCTCCCCGTCACCCCGAAGCGGCCCGGGCCCCAGCTAGAAGAAGGAATGGGGGCCTGGGCCTCCCCGTCACCCCGAAGCGGCCCGGGCCCCACGAGAAGAAGGAATGGGGGCCTGGGCCTCCCCGTCACCCAGAATCGGCCCGGGCCCCAGCGAGAAGAAGGAATGGGGGCCTGGGCCTCCCCGTCACCCAGAATCGGCCCGGGCCCCAGCGAGAAGCAGGAATGGGGGCCTGGGCCTCCCCGTCACCCAGAATCGGCCCGGGCTCCAGCGAGAAGCAGGAATGGGGGCCTGGGCCTCCCTGTCACCCAGAATCGGCCCGGGCCCCAGCGAGAAGCAGGAATGGGGGCCTGGGCCTCCCCGTCACCCAGAATCGGCCCGGGCCCCAGCGAGAAGCAGGAATGGGGGCCTGGGCCTCCCCGTCACCCAGAATCGGCCCGGGCCCCAGCGAGAAGCCGGAATGGGGGCCTGGGCCTCCCCGTCACCCCGAAGCGGCCCGGGCCCCAGCGAGAAGCAGGAATGGGGGCCTGGGCCTCCCCGTCACCCCTTAGAGGCCCGGGCCCCAGCAAGAAGAAGGAATGGGGGCCTGGGCCTCATCCTCACCCCTTAGAGGCCCGGGCCCCAGCAAGAAGAAGGAATGGGGGCCTGGGCCTACCCCTCACCCCTTAGCGGCCCGGGCCCCAGCAAGAAGAAGGAATGGGGGCCTGGGCCTACCCCTCACCCCTTAGCGGCCCGGGCCCCAGCAAGAAGAAGGAATGGGGGCCTGGGCCTACCCGTCACCCCGAAGCGGCCCGGGCCCCAGCAAGAAGAAGGAATGGGGGCCTGGGCCTCCCCGTCACCCCGAAGCGGCCCGGGCCCCAGCGAGAAGGAGGAATGGGGGCCTGGGCCTCCCCGTCACCCAGAATCGGCCCGGGCCCCAGCGAGAAGGAGGAATGGGGGCCTGGGCCTCCCCGTCACCCAGAATCGGCCCAGGACCCAGCGAGAAGCAGGAATGAGGGCCTGGGCCTCCCCGTCACCCAGAATCGGCCCGGGCCCCAGCGAGAAGCAGGAATGGGGGCCTGGGCCTCCCCGTCACCCAGAATCGGCCCGGGCCCCAGCGAGAAGCAGGAATGGTGGCCTGGGCCTCCCCGTCACCCCGAAGCGGCCCGGGCCCCAGCGAGAAGAAGCAATGGTGGCCTGGGCCTCCCCGTCACCCCGAAGCGGCCCGGGCCCCAGCGAGAAGAAGCAATGGTGGCCTGGGCCTCCCCGTCACCCCGAAGCGGCCCGGGCCCCAGCGAGAAGAAGCAATGGTGGCCTGGGCCTCCCAGTCACCCCGAAGCGGCCCGGGCCCCAGCGAGAAGAAGCAATGGTGGCCTGGGCCTCCCAGTCACCCCGAAGCGGCCCGGGCCCCAGCGAGAAGAAGGAATGGTGGCCTGGGCCTCCCCGTCACCCCGAAGCGGCCCTTGCCCCAGCGAGAAGGAGGAATGGTGGCCTGGGCCTCCCCGTCACCCCGAAGCGGCCCTTGCCCCAGCGAGAAGGAGGAATGGTGGCCTGGGCCTCCCCGTCACCCCGAAGCGGCCCGGGCCCCAGCGAGAAGGAGGAATTGTGGCCTGGGCCTCCCCGTCACCCCGAAGCGGCCCGGGCCCCAGCGAGAAGGAGGAATGGTGGCCTGGGCCTCCCCGTCACCCCGAAGCGGCCCGGGCCCCAGCGAGAAGGAGGAATGGGGGCCTGGGCCTCCCCGTCACCCAGAATCGGCCCGGGACCCAGCGAGAAGGAGGAATGGGGGCCTGGGCCTCCCCGTCACCCAGAATCGGCCCGGGACCCAGCGAGAAGGAGGAATGGGGGCCTGGGCCTCCCCGTCACCCAGAATCGGCCCGGGCCCCAGCGAGAAGCATGAATGGGGGCCTGGGCCTCCCCGTCACCCAGAATCGGCCCGGGCCCCAGCGAGAAGCAGGAATGGGGGCCTGGGCCTCCCCGTCACCCCGAAGCGGCCCGGGCCCCAGCGAGAAGAAGGAATGGGGGCCTGGGCCTCCCCGTCACCCCGAAGCGGCCCGGGCCCCAGCTAGAAGAAGGAATGGGGGCCTGGGCCTCCCCGTCACCCCGAAGCGGCCCGGGCCCCACGAGAAGAAGGAATGGGGGCCTGGGCCTCCCCGTCACCCAGAATCGGCCCGGGCCCCAGCGAGAAGAAGGAATGGGGGCCTGGGCCTCCCCGTCACCCAGAATCGGCCCGGGCCCCAGCGAGAAGCAGGAATGGGGGCCTGGGCCTCCCCGTCACCCAGAATCGGCCCGGGCTCCAGCGAGAAGCAGGAATGGGGGCCTGGGCCTCCCTGTCACCCAGAATCGGCCCGGGCCCCAGCGAGAAGCAGGAATGGGGGCCTGGGCCTCCCCGTCACCCAGAATCGGCCCGGGCCCCAGCGAGAAGCAGGAATGGGGGCCTGGGCCTCCCCGTCACCCAGAATCGGCCCGGGCCCCAGCGAGAAGCCGGAATGGGGGCCTGGGCCTCCCCGTCACCCCGAAGCGGCCCGGGCCCCAGCGAGAAGCAGGAATGGGGGCCTGGGCCTCCCCGTCACCCCTTAGAGGCCCGGGCCCCAGCAAGAAGAAGGAATGGGGGCCTGGGCCTCATCCTCACCCCTTAGAGGCCCGGGCCCCAGCAAGAAGAAGGAATGGGGGCCTGGGCCTACCCCTCACCCCTTAGCGGCCCGGGCCCCAGCAAGAAGAAGGAATGGGGGCCTGGGCCTACCCCTCACCCCTTAGCGGCCCGGGCCCCAGCAAGAAGAAGGAATGGGGGCCTGGGCCTACCCGTCACCCCGAAGCGGCCCGGGCCCCAGCAAGAAGAAGGAATGGGGGCCTGGGCCTACCCGTCACCCCGAAGCGGCCCGGGCCCCAGCAAGAAGAAGGAATGGGGGCCTGGGCCTACCCGTCACCCCGAAGCGGCCCGGGCCCCAGCAAGAAGAAGGAATGGGGGCCTGGGCCTCCCCGTCACCCCGAAGCGGCCCGGGCCCCAGCGAGAAGAAGGAATGGGGGCCTGGGCCTCCCCGTCACCCCGAAGCGGCCCGGGCCCCAGCGAGAAGAAGGAATGGGGGCCTGGGCCTCCCCGTCACCCCGAAGCGGCCCGGGCCCCAGCGAGAAGCAGGAATGGGGGCCTGGGCCTCCCCGTCACCCCGAAGCGGCCCGGGCCCCAGCGAGAAGCAGGAATGTGGGCCTGGGCCTCCCCCTCACCCCGAAGCGGCCCGGGCCCCAGCGAGAAGCAGGAATGGGGGCCTGGGCCTCCCCCTCACCCCGAAGCGGCCCGGGCCCCAGCGAGAAGCAGGAATGGGGGCCTGGGCCTCCCCCTCACCCCGAAGCGGCCCGGGCCCCAGCGAGAAGGAGGAATGGGGGCCTGGGCCTCCCCGTCACCCCGAAGCAGCCCGGGCCCCAGCGAGAAGAAGGAATGGGGGCCTGGGCCTACCCGTCACCCCGAAGCGGCCCGGGCCCCAGCGAGAAGGAGGAATGGGGGCCTGGGCCTACCCGTCACCCCGAAGCGGCCCGGGCCCCAGCGAGAAGGAGAAATGGGGGCCTGGGCCTACCCGTCACCCCGAAGCGGCCCGGGCCCCAGCGAGAAGGAGGAATGGGGGCCTGGGCCTACCCGTCACCCCGAAGCGGCCCGGGCCCCAGCGAGGAGGAGGAATGGGGGCCTGGGCCTACCCGTCACCCCGAAGCGGCCCGGGCCCCAGCGAGGAGGAGGAATGGGGGCCTGGGCCTCCCCGTCACCCCGAAGCGGCCCGGGCCCCAGCGAGGAGGAGGAATGGGGGCCTGGGCCTCCCCGTCACCCCGAAGCGGCCCGGGCCCCAGCGAGGAGGAGGAATGGGGGCCTGGGCCTCCCCGTCACCCCGAAGCGGCCCGGGCCCCAGCGAGGAGGAGGAATGGGGGCCTGGGCCTCCCCGTCACCCCGAAGCGGCCCGGGCCCCAGCGAGAAGGAGGAATGGGGGCCTGGGCCTCCCCGTCACCCCGAAGCGGCCCGGGCCCCAGCGAGAAGGAGGAATGGGGGCCTGGGCCTCCCCGTCACCCCGAAGCGGCCCGGGCCCCAGCGAGAAGGAGGAATGGGGGCCTGGGCCTCCCCCTCACCCCGAAGCGGCCCGGGCCCCAGCGAGAAGGAGGAATGGGGGCCTGGGCCTCCCCCTCACCCCGAAGCGGCCCGGGCCCCAGCGAGAAGGAGGAATGGGGGCCTGGGCCTCCCCCTCACCCCGAAGCGGCCCGGGCCCCAGCGAGAAGGAGGAATGCGGGCCTGGGCCTCCCCCTCACCCCGAAGCGGCCCGGGCCCCAGCGAGAAGGAGGAATGGGGGCCTGGGCCTCCCCCTCACCCCGAAGCGGCCCGGGCCCCAGCGAGAAGGAGGAATGGGGGCCTGGGCCTCCCCCTCACCCCGAAGCGGCCCGGGCCCCAGCGAGAAGGAGGAATGGGGGCCTGGGCCTCCCCCTCACCCCGAAGCGGCCCGGGCCCCAGCGAGAAGAAGGAATGGGGGCCTGGGCCTCCCCCTCACCCCGAAGCGGCCCGGGCCCCAGCGAGAAGAAGGAATGGGGGCCTGGGCCTCCCCGTCACCCCGAAGCGGCCCGGGCCCCAGCGAGAAGGAGGAATGGGGGCCTGGGCCTCCCCGTCACCCCGAAGCGGCCCGGGCCCCAGCGAGAAGGAGGAATGGGGGCCTGGGCCTCCCCGTCACCCCGAAGCGGCCCGGGCCCCAGCGAGAAGGAGGAATGGGGGCCTGGGCCTCCCCGTCACCCCGAAGCGGCCCGGGCCCCAGCGAGAAGGAGGAATGGGGGCCTGGGCCTCCCCGTCACCCCGAAGCGGCCCGGGCCCCAGCGAGAAGGAGGAATGGGGGCCTGGGCCTCCCCGTCACCCCGAATCGGCCCGGGCCCCAGCGAGAAGGAGGAATGGGGGCCTGGGCCTCCCCGTCACCCCGAATCGGCCCGGGCCCCAGCGAGAAGGAGGAATGGGGGCCTGGGCCTCCCCGTCACCCCGAAGCGGCCCGGGCCCCAGCGAGAAGGAGGAATGGTGGCCTGGGCCTCCCCGTCACCCGAAGCGGCCCGGGCCCCAGTGAGAAGGAGGAATGGTGGCCTGGGCCTCCCCGTCACCCGAAGCGGCCCGGGCCCCAGGGAGAGGAGGAATGGGGGCCTGGGCCTCCCCGTCACCCGAAGCGGCCCGGGCCCCAGCGAGAAGCAGGAATGGGGGCCTGGGCCTCCCCGTCACCCAGAATCGGCCCGGGCCCCAGCGAGAAGCAGGAATGGGGGCCTGGGCCTCCCCGTCACCCAGAATCGGCCCGGGCCCCAGCGAGAAGGAGGAATGGCGGCCTGGTCCTCCCCGTCACCCAGAATCGGCCCGGGCCCCAGCGAGAAGGAGGAATGGTGGCCTGGTCCTCCCCGTCACCCAGAATCGGCCCGGGCCCCAGCGAGAAGGAGGAATGGCGGCCTGGTCCTCCCCGTCACCCAGAATCGGCCTGGGCCCCAGGGAGAAGCAGGAATGGCGGCCTGGTCCTCCCCGTCACCCAGAATCGGCCCGGGCCCCAGCGAGAAGCAGGAATGGGGGCCTGGTCCTCCCCGTCACCCAGAATCGGCCCGGGCCCCAGCGAGAAGCAGGAATGGGGGCCTGGTCCTCCCCGTCACCCGAAGCGGCCAGGGCCCCAGCGAGAAGCGGGAATGGGGGCCTGGTCCTCCCCGTCACCCGAAGCGGCCAGGGCCCCAGCGAGAAGGGGGAATGGGGGCCTGGTCCTCCCCGTCACCCGAAGCGGCCCGGGCCCCAGCGAGAAGGGGGAATGGGGCCCTGGGCCTACCAGTCACCCCGAAGCGGCCCGGGCCCCAGCGAGAAGGGGGAATGGGGCCCTGGGCCTACCAGTCACCCCGAAGCGGCCCGGGCCCCAGCAAGAAGGGGGAATGGGGCCCTGGGCCTACCAGTCACCCCGAAGCGGCCCGGGCCCCAGCAAGAAGGGGGAATGGGGGCCTGGGCCTACCAGTCACCCCGAAGCGTCCCGGGCCCCAGCAAGAAGAGGGAATGGGGGCCCGGGCCTACCCGTCACCCCGAAGCGGCCCGGGCCCCAGCAAGAAGGGGGAATGGGGGCCCGGGCCTACCCGTCACCCCGAAGCGGCCCGGGCCCCAGCAAGAAGGGGGAATGGAGGCCCGGGCCTACCCGTCACCCCGAAGCGGCCTGGGCCCCAGCAAGAAGGGGGAATGGAGGCCCGGGCCTACCCGTCACCCCGAAGCGGCCCGGGCCCCAGCAAGAAGGGGGAATGGAGGCCCGGGCCTACCCGTCACCCGAAGCGGCCCTTGCCCCAAGAAGGGGGAATGGAGGCCCGGGCCTACCCGTCACCCGAAGCGGCCCTTGCCCCAAGAAGGGGGAATGGAGGCCCGGGCCTACCCGTCACCCGAAGCGGCCCTTGCCCCAAGAAGGCGGAATATGGGTCTGGGCCGAACCCTGACCCTGACCCTGAAAAGTCAGGTCAAAGTAGAAGGGATATGGACCTTTGCCCTGACCTCTAAGCTGCCTGGGCCCTAAGCAAGAAGGAGATATAGATGTAGGTCAGAGGCCTGGACCAAGTGAAGAAAAAGCATACTGCTTATCCAAACCCTGACCCTCGAGAAAGACAGGCCATATGTAAAGAAAATGTGCAAAGGCCGGACCCTGAACTTGAAGTTTGGATCCAAATGTAACATGGAATTATCTTAGATTAACCCTTACCCAAAGAAACCTCTTCCCAAACCAAGAAGTGTGGCCTGGTCAAGCCTTAAACGAAAAAAACTGTGGTTAGTGTTCCATGACTTGCTATGAGTCAAGGTCTTAATTTCTATTGATACTATGATTATTTATGCATCTATTCATCAATGAAGATACACTGGAGCTTCTTCATCAATCTTCTCTGACTCACAAAACTTCGAGTACTCTACTGATATAATAGGACATCTGGATTACCCTATGTATGGATATACATAAATACTTCATTCAATCCAAATGTATCACTGAAATAATCCTGGATTAACTGCTGCCCAAAGCAGCCTCGGCCCAAACCAAGAAGTTTGGGCTGGTCAAGCCTAAAATGAAACACCAGTGTGGTTAGTTTACCATGACGTGCTATGATTCAAGGTCTTAATTTCTATTGATACTGTGATTATTTATGCATCGATTAATCAATGAAGACACATCCTAGCTTCTTCATTAATAATCTCAGACTCACAAAACTTCGAGTACTATACTACTGATATGTTGAATTACCCGATATATGGATTATACCTACGTACTTCATTCAATTCAGGCTTCATCCTTAACACTTGTGAACAAGGATGACAGCATCACCACAACCTGAACAAGCCAAAGCCTCATTTGTGATCCAGGCCATATACAAGATATGTGGACTAACTGACAACCATTCCTACACAGATGATGGACATCAGATCATAACCTATGAACTCTCATCCATGATAATCTGGAAGCCCCTTGTGTACCATTATGGTTTATGGGCTGTGTCTGGAATTCTTCCAACACTCTCACAACAGGTTTTAAGATCTTTCCATTGCTTTCAAATAGTCTTGGCCACACATAAACATAAGGGGACACCTTTGAACCAAGGTGTGAGGGCTACACTCAGAAATCCGTGCCCAGGTCTTCGTAGATGAGGCCGTCCGGAGATCAAGGAGAAGCTGACCTCAAGTGTGACCAAGGCCATACCATCTACTCCAGGAAGGTTGGACACAGCCTAACCACAAGGGGAGCCGGTCTAACGAGTGCAATGATGGCAAAGGCCATAAAGTGACATCAATGGGACCCTGGCAACTACTGAGTACAGAGCACAGTGGGTCCAGCTTAAATTCAAGGGTGTGTGGGCCGCACCCTCTCTTCATATGACTCAGTACTATGCTTACTGCAAAGGAGCCAGGCCCCCACCCCATGGGACAAGGACCAACCCCATAATGGCCAAACAACCTAAATATAATGTTTGGATTGCACTTGGCCTTATCTTATACACAGTCCCCCAGGTTAGACTTAGTTCACTAAAAATCTTAGATGCAGTCACAAGTCTTCCTAAATTGATGATTCACCCTCAATCCATAGCAGTGTAAGCTGGAGTCTCCGCGGCACCAAGAAGTGTTGTTAGCCACAGCCTTCCTTCATCAAGCCCAGGATTTATATTCACCTCAGAGGATCCAGAACCACCAAATGTGTGGACAACAATAGAGACAGTCTCGGCAGACTTTGGCATATTGGGTGTGTGGGCCGCACTCAGTAGCCATTATGTGCCACCAAGAAGGGTTGTTGGCCACAGCCTTCCTCATCAAGCCCAGGAGATATGCTCATCTCATAGGATCCAGAACCACCAAATGTGTGGACAACAATAGAGAAAGTCTCGGCAGACTTTGGCATATTGGGTGTGTGGGCCGCACTCAGTAGCCATTATGTGCCACCAAGAACTGTTGTTGGCCACAGCCTTCCTCATCAAGCCCAGGAGATATGCTCATCTCATAGGATCCAGAACTACCAAATGTTTGGACAACACTAGAGACAGTCTCGGCAGATTTTGGCATATTGGGTGTGTGGGCCGCACTCAGTAGCCATTATGTGCCCAGCTGCCATCTTGTCTTCGAGAGATCTAGAGAATGATCATCCTGGGTATGTGTTAGCCAACACCAAGAACTTAGAGGAAGTTGGAACCACTACAATGACCAGTGGTGGTCTGATACTTGATAGTGCTCTCACAAATTGCAAGACTGTGCTTCAAACCCTTATCCTGACATCTCATTCCCTAGACACTCCCTGTTGACCTTGATCCTCATCCAGACCCAACTAAAACTCCGAGTAATCCATAGGATTAAGAATGATGACCCTGGAGCCCAGGCACAATTTTAACTCAACTGTGTAATGAAGTTCAGGGAAAGCCCTAAAATCCCTCCTTTGGTGGTAACTGTTGAGACACAGTTAGTTGCCCACGCTTTCTGAAAGCCTCATCAGAACCCAAGGAGATCCCTGATTTCTTTACCTTCATTTCTATATACAATACAACTCACAAGCCTTGTCATCTTACCTTTTTATCAGGCATTTCATGCCCTAGAATGAAATAAGGAAATAAGGATTGTGTATAAGGATTTTAATAAATATCTACAGTTCATCTGCTACCATTTTTTCCTGAAATGTTTACTTTGGCTCTTTGTGTTTCTGAATGATGGTTTTAAGTCCTTAATTGAACTTCTTAAAACAGGCTGTGATAGTTACAAACAGCAAGTGTGGGCAGCTAGCATATCTGTTCCTCACCTGCTGTGTCTATCTGCATGGCACACATATGTATGCTCACGGCTCATCCTGAAGATGAGTGTACCTCTGCCCATGGTTTGTATCTTTCCCTTTAGCTGGAGTCACCCAAGGAAAAAGCGACAAGGAAGGAGGAGCCCTAGCTAGTCCCAAAATCATGGGGCTAAAATTTCTAAACTGTAGGGACAGTAACCAGCCACTTCCAGTGCCAAAATGCAACAGCTTTTAGAGGAGTTATGATGAAGGGATGGAGGGCACAGAAGGCAGAGTAGGTTGGGTGTGGGCCACAGGGCACCAGGCATCTGGAAAGTGTTTTCCAGTGATTCTCCTCATGTGGAAGAATGCACTCACAGTGATATTCCATGCATGGTTCCCCAACACAGGTAGAGTCATGTCAATGGAACAGTAAAGTGTTCTGTGTCCCATGAATTAGAGGACCTAAAGGCTGGGCTTCCCCTGATTATCTTGGGCACACAGGTGACTGATTAGTGTTCACTATCCCACCACACACATCTCTGCCTTCCATTTCCCTAGTCTTCATCCCTGGACAATTCCCAGTGCCACAGGCCTTTGAAGAAAACCATGTTCTTATGAATCATTTAGACATCCTTCCTTACATTTAGACATCCATGGGCTCAGGTTTTATTTACTCTGCTTGCACTCCTGGATGGGCTTGCAGACTCTGAACGCAATGCACTTGAGCCAGCATAAGGGGGAAGGGTGTTTGCAGTTCATAGACATCAGTGACTTACCAGGGATGGAGACAGGATTTCTAGTGATAGCTGGATCATCTTAACCAAAGCTTTTATTGCATTCCTTGTTCATTTGCCTATTTATGGATTGATCTGGGGATTCAAAACTTGTGAGAAACTGTGCCAGTAAGCCTTGGTGTGTATACACAGAGGTCCTACCACTAAATATATAAATTTTTGAGCGTGGGCTCAAAACTAAGACAAAAGTAGTCCTGGCCAAACCTTGAAATCTAAGAATCCTGGTCGAAACCTAAATGATAGAACGCCAGAACAAAGCCTGATAGGAAAGTAGCCCAGTCAAAACATGACCCAGAGCAGCCATGGACACACCCTAAACCTCAGGAGTCAGAGAATAAACCCATCCCTTCATAACCTGGAACATACCAAGTCCTCGAAGACAGGACATAACCTGAAACCAAAGGTTCCCGAGCCAAACACTCAAACATTATAACCCTGGCATGAGAAACCTTTTGAGTCTCTGGTTATGGGTATCCAAGAGACTCCCAAAACAATATAGACTAATGCTTCTTCCCTTGTTCACTTCCCAGGAATTGAAGGCATGGTCCTACTGCTGAAAACAAGTACTTGGGTCATGCGACAGAAAACTTGGGTTGGATGTGACACTACAACAACCTCCGTGAGGCCCAGCTTTCATAATCCTGGCAGGTGCTGTAGAAGCTGCCAATGGAGGGATACAATCAGTCACCACCAAGTGACCAACAAGGCTGGGTGTGTGTCCCAAAGGGGTCAGTAGTGGCACTTCTATGAGGAAGTAACTGGTCTTTCACATTGGACTTAAACAATGGCTTGCTAGACAGGAAGGAAATCCTGACTGGTGCTGGAATCCTAGCAAACTACTCATGGCTACTGAGAATATGGAGTTTATGGCAGAACCGACGACCGACCCTGTACTAAACCACTGTGATTCCTGATCAACTCTGCATATTTATCCTAATAACTGCAGGGTGGGCGTCTTCTAGAAATGACATGGAAGCTGCAGCCATGACACCACAACAATATGGCTACCTAAAGGATAACGAAGCACAGACAATGCCATTGGGCACTGTAGAGTGAAGGGTGCATCATCATGGGGATTGATCCTGAGATAAAGAGCTATAGGCAGCTGTTGGGGTCACAGGGTGTGCAGATAATGAGGAAAGGATCATCGACGTCATAAATAAACCAAAAGCCACTTTAGTCACTGCAGGAACACTGCTTCTAACTGGTAAGGGTCCCAGTCAGGCTCAGTCAGAGCTGACAACAGGACCCTGAAAAGGTGTGAGCATAAACCCATGAGCAGATAGATGTTCAGGGAATAATAAAGAAGCAATTCAGAAATTGAGGATTAGTTCTCCAGCCCAGGGTGTGGCAGATAGCAGGCTGCTGGGGCTATTCTAAGACAGTGGTCGTATCTCAACCTTTAAGGGGATCATGCAGGCCAGGTGGTTTTACTGCAGCTGTAAAGAATGTAGATATGAGGACCTGCAGTTAGAAGGGGGCAGCAGACCAATGCCTGGAGTTACTCTTGACTCTTCAGCAACTTACAAGAACAGCTCAGAGAGGGAGAATTCATCATCCCAGGAATGAGTCCCCTACCTGGTGATCCAACACCCAGTGTTCGGACCTCACTGAACAGACTCAGCACAGTGCAGGCACACATTTATACATTTATCTATAAATGTGTATCATTAAAGAAAAAGATGCTGAAGGTCTGAGAGACAGGGATGGAAAAGGGAAATGTGAAAACTATAGTTTAATTTTCATTATAAAAATTTAGGAACTACTTAAAATGGATAATAATCTTTGGCTGGGTTAGATACTCAATATTGTAAGATTTTGCAGCAGACCAGCTTTCCTCTACATTTTATTTCAATGCGCCTGTTTCCACTTTCAGATTTCTCTTGTTAGAAGAAGTCATGTGGAGGAATTTTTGTATTTAAATTCTAATTTCTGTACCCATAGATCTGGTTGCAGTCCAGACTCTGGTATTGTAATTATTATGAAGCATCTTCTGACTCAGTGTTTTGTAAACTCCATCACTTTCTGATTGGTAAACAAATATCTGAACACCAATAGCTGGGCAGGAAAGGAACATGCTGGACCTCTGGGCCCAGAGAGAGGGAGAGAGGGAGAGAGGGTGTCAGGTGGGGACTGGAGAGCTGCCAACAGGACACGGATGAACAAAGAAGACAGGGCAAACTAAGAGGACAGATAACAGGCCACATGACTGGGGAGTAGACCAGGCCAGCATTGTGGAGTTAGCATAGCTCAGAATCTGCACAGCTACTGTACCTTACGCCTTTCATGAATACAGAGATCGCTGTGTGGTTTGGAACAAGAACTGACAGAGAAAGTCATAATTTTACAAAGTCATGATCACAAATGTTACATCATGATGGTCATGCAGGTTCAATGGTAACAATGAGACCTACTTTGAAATTTTAAATCAGCTGACATCCCTGGGAATACTGCTCTATCCTGTCATACAGCCCCCATGCCACCCTGCTGAGTCCTGTATGGCCATGTGGAAGGAACTGTGTGGCATGGTTTCCCACTCCTGAAGCAGAGCCAGCAGGTTGTGGGGTTTCCATGACATGTTCTCTTTGTATGAGGCTTGTTTGTATAAATATTATAAATATATATCATTATTTATAATATAAATATATAAAATATATTTTCCTTCATGTTCCTCCTTCAGGAAATATTCTCCCTGCCCAAGTTATCCAGGAATATCCTCTCTGCCAAGGTTAATGACTCCATGATAATCAGAGACAGCAAGAGTCAGGGAGATAAAGGGTTTGTCTATGTCCTTGGCTAAAAATAGTAAATGCTGAGCCCTTCAGGACAGCCTTAAAGTTGTGGAAAAGAATTCTGAAAATATGAGTTCAAAACTATATAATTTCTCAACTATGCAAAATACATAAAGATGCAATATGAATTGTATAAGGAGCTTCATTGACCTAAAAGAACAAAGGCAGATGCACTATGAGTCAGCTTGTCAGACAGACACTCGGGGAGGATAAAAGAGATTTAGGAAGTGGTGATCACAGGGAAAGATCCTACCCAGCTAAATGTATTGTTTATGCTTACAAAGACAGGCAGATTCCCAAGTTCAAGGTCAGCCTGGGATAGGATGAGTTTAGGTCCAGGCATGGTGGGAATGATAATTTCAGAACGGGATTCCACCCAGCTAAACTTATTGTCTGTGCTTACAAAGGCAGGCAGATAGATGAATTCTTTTGCAAAGTTAAAAAAAAAAATGTGCTTACAGTCTTTTCCTAGGAGTCAAGGGACTAGGATTACAGAATGCTGATAATCAAAACTGCAACTGAAATAAACAAAATTGCAACTGAAGCTCCTTTCTCTGGGATAACTCCAGTCTGTGGCAAGTTGACACACAAAACCAGCCAGTATAGATCAATATATTGACTAGTTTTATGTCAATTTGACACAAGTTAGAGTCATAAGAGAAATCACCAATTGAGAAAATGCCTTCATGAGATCAGGCTGTAGGCATGCCTGTGTATTGCACCTCCATACTTAATACTTAAGATCAAAATCTACCATGTCCAGACAGCTCCTCTGAGCTCGGACAAAATAGAGGGCTCCCTTTATCTAGTGGGGCTTCCTCTTCTCTGCCTGACCAGGGAAGCCAGACCCCCAATCTTCTACCTGAGGAATGTCAAATAGTCCTTGGCAAACCTACAAGGTCAAAGGTCTCTTTCCTGATAAGAACCTGCCCAGTGCTAGAAAGATGACTCAGAGGCTATGCCACACAGATGCTCTTCCAGAGGTCCTGAGTACAATTCGCAGCACCCACATGGTGGGTCATAACCATCTATAATATGATCTGGTACCCTCTTCTACCCTGCAGGCATACATGCAGGCAGAACACTGTATATATAATACATAAATAAATCTTTTTTAAAAAAATAACATAGATGTAGATAAGAACCTGCCCAGCAAGTACCTGGGATTTCTGGAAGGCCTCTCCATAAAAATGAGGCCATTCACAATGCTTTAAACTCATTCACCCTCAAAACTCCTTCCCACCCTCCAAAATTCATATATAGCCCATTCCCACCTGAAAAAAAATATACGTATATAAGCCCACCCAGAATAAAGTTAAGTGCACAAGCTAATAGGGCTGTCTCATTTAGTCAGAGAAGTCCTTCCCTCCCCTGCCCCCGACTCACACACACACACACACACACAACTCCCCTTTCCCCCCAGAATTCACTCCCAGCCTGACAGGGATTCTGCAACTGTTCTGGACTCTGCTTCTGTAAGGGTCCATGATTTGCTGAAGAATGATACCTGGACTCAAATAGTATGTAAATACACAGAGTGTTTTATTCTGCAGAAGTCCCTCATGCTGGGGTCTCCCATTACCAAGACAGACCCCCAAGTGAGCTCACAGGCCCGATTGAAAGCACATTGGAGAGTTCCGGGGTAGGTGGGCTTTGTCTTTATCTCTGTCAAGTGCAGTAGTGAGAAGTGGGGAGAGTATAGAACAGGAGTGTTGCTACTTTGTTTCCAACTCAATTCCCTGGTAAAAGAAAGCTCAACTCACTCAGTTAACAAAACAAGCTACAAGCCTAGATTGGGCAGATCTCCCACTACACTACTCTATTTCCATTTATATTATCCCATATAACTTGCGGTTTCTCCAGGGCAGGAGCTTCCTCTGCTGCTTCTCCGTTGATTCTGCTGCTTCTCTGTTGATCTCGGTAGCTCCTCCTCTTCCTGCCCCCCCAGTCGCTCCTCCCCTAGACTCTCAGCTCCTCCCACTTCCTCCTGCCCAATCATTGGCTCAAGCCTTTATTTGAAAAGTTAAGGTGAGGAGAAAGTTCACATGGCAACTCCTCATCTGCAGCCCTTCTGAGGAGTGGAATTAGCATCAAAATAAAAGCCCAGGGCTGTCCACAACAGGGAGTTCCATCTGTAACTGACTGAACAGTCAACTGAGATAACTCATTACCTTCTGACTGGCCTGTCTCCTCCCTCTCACTCCATCCTTCCAGCCTGCTGTGTAGCAACTTCTGGACATCCTGAGGGAGGAAACAGGACAGAGAACCACAATTGAACCCCAACATGCATAACACACCTGCAGGGCATTTCTTAGTTATGATTGATGGGGGAGGAATTTGCACATTGTGAGTGGTGTCATCCCTGGGCTGGTGGTCCTGGGTTCTACGAGAAAGCAAGCCATGGGAGCTCACATGTAAACAGCACCCCTCCAGGGGCTCTGCATCAACTCCTGCCTCCAGGTTCCTGCCCAGTTTGAGTTCCTGCCCTGATTTCCTTTGATGATGAGCTGTTGATGTAGAAGCATTAACAGAATAAACCCTTTCCTCCTCAAGTTGTTTTGGTCATGGCATTTTATCACAGCATTAGTAACCCCAACTAAGGCAATCAACAAAGCCAG